>NW_012120154.1:2665112-2684630 GCF_000951035.1 Colobus angolensis palliatus | reverse complement strand
GGTTATATTTACATATGAATAGTTTGAGGGCTTGCTGTGCAGCAATCACTGTTCTAAGTGCTTTACATATATTAGTTCATTTGCAGCTGGTTTAATCCTGTTAGATACTTTATTTATTCAAAGGAGAAAACAGGCTCTGAGAAGTTAACTTGCTTAAGGTCCCATACATATGGTATGTGAACTCAGTATATAGTGAATACAGAATTTGAACCTAGGCTCCAACTTTTCTTTAGAAAGACGTGTAGATGGGTAGGGTAAGGAATTCCTTCTCTAAAATGTCATAATAGAGTTCCCTGTTCAATTCAAAAGTACCTGCTCTGAGAGTTCTTTTCTGGGTAAAGGCTATAGTGCAAAGGGCATGTTTTTTAGTTCGCTATCAGCCGTCAGCACATTTTGGACTTGAACTCTTTTTTTTTTTTGAGATGGAGGAGCTTCGCTCTTGTTGTCCCGGCTGGAGTGCAATGACTCAATCTCTGCTCACTGTAACCTCTGCCTCCCGGGTTCAAGCCATTCTTCTGCCTCAGCCTCCTGAGCAGCTGGGATTACAGGCATGCACCACCACACCTGGCTGATTTTGTATTTTTAGTAGAGACGAGGTTTCTCCATGTTGGTCAGGCTGGTCTCGAACTCCGGACTTCAAGTGATCCGCCACTTAGCCTCCCAAAGTGTTCGGATTACAGGCATGAGCCACCGTGCCCGGCCGACTTGAACTCTTTGGAAGAGCCAGTTGGTGAGATGCTATCAATCTGGGCCATATAGGAAAAGCCAAAGTCTGTTTCTTAAAATTTTCTACTCTCAATACAACACAACACTTCTGGTGACCAAAATGTGTGGATTTCTCCCCACCAGCAACCCATCAGTTCTGCAGGGGACACCAGCTGGATGTCCTCTGGTTCAGTTCAATTCTACCAATTCTGGTACAGTTCAATTCACTGTCTACCTGGAGACACTGTCAGATCCCACTGGTTAAGGGCTCAGTCCCACAAGACTGTGCCCCTCCTTCAGAAGCCAGTTATGAGTTCAGGCCTCCAGTACTTTCTTTTATTTTGTTTTGTTTGTGAGACGGAATCTCACTCTGTTGCCCAAGCTTGAGTGCAGTCATGTGATCTTGGCTCACTGCAACCTCTGCTCTCCCATGTTCAAGGGATTCTCCTGTCTCAGCCTCCAGAGTAGTTGGGATTACAGGCACATGCCACCATGCCCAGCTAATTTTTGTATTTTTGGTAGAGACAGCATTTCACCATGTTGGCTAGGCTGGTCTCGAAATCCTGACCTCCGGTGATCCACCAGTCTCAGCCTCCCAAAGTGCTGGGATTACAAGTGTGAGCCACTGCTCCTAGCCCATATAGGATGGTGGTGAGCAATTTGGCAAGGAAGAAATTAAAAAGCACATAAGAACAGTATCAAGACCATTGGACTCAGATGACTTCCTGTCCAAGATTCCCAGCTGTGTTTGTGCAAATAAGACTTGATAGTAAGCTGGGCATGGTGACTCATGCCTGTAATCCCAGCACTTTGGGAGGTCGAGGCGGGCGGATCACCAGAGGTTGGGAGTTCGGGACCACTCTGATCAACATGGAGAAACCCTGTCTTTACTAAAAATACAGAATTAGCCGGGTGTGGTGGCACATGCCTGTAATTCCAGCTGCTCAGGAGGCTGAGGCAGGAGACTTGCTTGAACCCAGGAGGCAGAGGTTGCGGTGAGCCGGAGATCGCGCCACTGCACTCCAGCCTGGGCAACAAGAGCGAAACTCCCTCTCAAAATAAAATTAAAACAAAAACAACAACAAAAAAACGGCTTGATAGTAGTGGAAAACAGGGACAAGAAGACACTTTCTTTCTTCTCAGATAGATCCCCAAAACTGAAAGCCATTTTCAATCCTGCCACTTGCTCACTAAGGATTTAGGGTTTAGGTCTAAACCCTAAATCTTGGATTCCTTATCTTCTCAAACATGCTCTTGTTTGCTTGATGCCTGGGACGAGTGGCCAAGGCCGACGTTATTAGACGTTGGCTAATCCCTAATTTCGCCAAGCAATGACGGCCTAGGGTTTTTCGGCTTTTGAAACAGGAATTCAAGACACTAAAACTTGTGTTGATGGCATTTTGGGTTGGGGCTTTTCACAACTGATGACTCTGGAAAAATAACCCACGGGAAACGGTTTAGCAGTTCACCACAAAAGTGGTGAGCTGTTTTTTTGGCTTTTAATTTTAGCTGCTTACCTCTGTTTTTAGTTCGTGTGATTGTCTCCGCAAAGGCAGTGAATGTAGAATTCTCCCTAAGGTCAGCATTTAATTATTGCCTCACTCTGGCTGCTATAGTATTACAACTCTTGGAACGTACAGCATCGATCCTACTATTAAAGTTGCCTGGAGCATGCCAGCACGTTGGACATCGGCGTTCCAGCGACTGCCTCAGTCACTGAATCGAGTGGGAGGCTCATTTTGCAGTTTACTATCTCCGTGAGCGGGTCCAGGCGCGGGACCTGTTCTATGACTCGATTGGGTCCTGCCCTTGTCCGTCATCGGAAGGCTTACAGCGCCTACTGTTTTGCAGTACGATTTGCAGGCTCAGCACCGCCTCTGGAAACAAGGAGAGTGAAGGGGCGTTGACGAGTAACGTTGTTTGTATTTCTCTCCTCATTGGATGGCTGCTGTGTCAGTCACACTCTTCTCTGCTCCCGTTGGCGGGAAGGCTTCAGGCGGGTAGCAGGGACTCGGTACTGCCCCCTCCCAAGCTGGGAGCAGGGCGCGTGACGTCTCAGACATTTGTTGTTGGGGTTTGGGTCTCATTAATTATTCATTAGGTACTTGAAAGCTCTGCAGGGATTGGTGGCTGAGAGGCCTGGTCGACTGTTTCTTAGCTAGAGATACGTGTCACCCAGTACGCGGCTGGAGAAGTTTTGCATAAATTATTCCGATAAGGAGCGGGGCGGAGCTGTGTGCATAGATTAGTCAAATGAGCCAGGGAGGGAGGGAAGCCGGCTACGAATTAGCCTAAGTTATTAAAGATGGCGGCGGAGCGCAGTCGCTCCGCGATGGACTCGCCGGTCCCGGCCTCTATGTTCGCCCCCGAGCCCAGCTCCCCGGGGGCGGCCAGGGCCGCGGCGGCCGCCGCCCGACTCCACGGCGGCTTTGACTCGGACTGCAGCGAGGACGGCGAGGCGCTCAACGGCGAGCCAGAGCTGGACCTCACCAGCAAGGTAGGCCCGGGCGGCGGCGGCGGGCGCTGAGGGGAGCGGGCGGCGGGCCGAGCAGTCTCCGGGGCGACGGCGGGGCCAGCAGCCGTCCTCTCCGCGGGGAGCGCGGAATGGGAGGAAGGGGCCGAGCCCGCCCACCTGCTGGTCCCCGGGACGTGCTGGGGCTTGCGGCGCGAGGGGCCGTCACCATGGTCCCCGCACCCACCTTGGCTCCCCGCGTCGCCAACCCAGCCTCCCGCCCTCCCGTCTCCCGCCGAGATCGCAGCCCCTCGACTCTGCCACGTGGAACCGGGGTGCCCGGTGCCGGCAGCGCTCCGCGCGGCCCCTGTCCCCGCTCAGTGCCCTTCCCCGTTCTTCGGGTCCCGCTTGACGGGATTCGGAGACCTAGAATCTCCTTTCCCTGGACCGTGCGGGACAGCAGAAGGACGAGGGGGCCCGGACAGGGGGCCGAGACGCTCGCGAAGACAGGTAGTCGGAAGGCAGGGCAGGGTGGCAGCCGCGTCTCTTCCCAGACTCGGGAAAGGAAACAGAAAGTAGTCGCTCAGCTGGGGACGAGCATGTCCGAGAATGTCTACTTTTCGAGGCCACTCGAAACAAAATGGAAAGATGGGTAGGCTCCTTAGTCTCGCTATCCTGGGAGTGGAAGCTCATCTTGTATGAGTAGAGCAGTGAAGGACGTTTAAAACCGTGTCTTCTGAGCTGTCGAGAAGGTAGGCAGGAATTAAGGGCTCGCCAACGGCTTGACATGGTGAAGAACAGAAAAGTAAATATAAGATGTGACTGGTGTTTTGAAAGTGCTTAACGTTCCTTAGGGAAAGAATGCCAAGTTGGGAGTCAGACAGGGCTGAGTTCGCTTTCCTGCCCTACCATCGAAAGGCTCTGTGATGTTGGGAAAGTTACTTAACCTTTCAGTTCTCCAACCCCCTCATCTTAAGAAAGTACAGATGGGTTGTAAAAATTAGAAATATGTAATAAGACACCTAATAGTGCCTGATGCATACTAGAGACTCAGTAAATGTTTGAAGTGAACGAGATAGTTCCTAATTTCCTGTGCAGATTAAATAGCAGTAGGTGAAAGACAGAACACCAATACCACCACTTACATTTGTAGGATAGTTACGATAGACATTTTATCCAGCTTTGAAAATATTTGTGACTTTTTATAGTTTATGGCGGCAGATTTCCATGAAACTTAGTCCTAAACTGGAAGGAACTTTCCCTGCAACCTAAGAAAGTTATTTTCAACTGCTCTTTGCCCTTCTAGTCTCAGGTGAGCACATGGAAGCCAGCTAGCCTGTCAAAGTTGGTCCTGTCTTGTGCCTTTAATGCCATAATGAGGATGGCCAAACTTAGAGAGAGGGATGGCCAGGATGATGTAAACGACCCAGGAAACATCCAGGTTACAATGACAAGCTCTGATGAGTCAACTCAGGAAGTTACAAGATTATGGACCTGACTCCAGAGCAAACAAACTGGGTGTCAACACATGGTCAAGGTGCTGAAGAAACACGGTAGGAAATTGCAGGGCAGAGTTGCAAAGACGGTAGTACCTTCATTTCTTGACCAGCTCATTTAATATTCGTAGAAGTGTTATTTCATCACATAGCTGGGGAAGTCCTCACAATTAAAAAAAATCGTGTGTATATTAATATTGATGATCTCAAAAAGAAAAAGTGACGGTGTGGAGGGAGAGAAGGGTTGGATTGAATAGATTGATTCCAGAGGAACAGATTAGAAGCTCAAGGTTCATATCCTTACAATAGTAAATGTGGAGACCTAAGGCTCCGAGAGCTTCCAAAGGGAGAAACACTTAGTGAATAGTGGTGGCTAGTTTCATCCAACGAGGTTTTTCTGGGAATGATTGGGTGAAGAAAACCTTGTAGTTTCATATTTATTGAGCTGTGGACTAGATGCTTTACATGTTATTATATTTGCTGTTTACGGTGGCCTTAGGATGCAGGTAGTATTAACTCCGTTTTATAGATTGAAAAACTGAAACTCAGAGGGGTTAAATTCTTTGTCCAGGGTCACACAGGAGTAGTTAGAGAATGGGGTCTGATTGCCAAATGGCTTCCCCAAATAAGTGGTTGATACTTGAATGTTATTGGCAGACATTGGCAAAATGATGGTGGTAATACTCCTCATAGTGGTAATAGTGATGGTGTTTTGTTGATGAAGATGAGTCTTGCAGGCAGTTTTCATTCCCAAATATTCAATATAGCTAAGAAGATAGAACAGAATTCTTTTGTTATCCTGGGAGCCACTGGCCTGTGGGTGGAGAGCATGGAGGTTTATGAGGTAAATGTCCTGTGGGCTTCCAGATGTCAACTGCAGGTAGAAGACTTTGGCATGTAGATGGAAAGCACTGTGCTTTCTATCCACAGTGCCATATTCTCAGTCACTCGGGTCCTACCCCTCCTGTTAAGCAGCAGGAGGCAGGCTACTTGTGCCCTCTTTACCATGGGTTATGGCTCAGACATACACATTTTAGTATATCATTTGGCTCATATAAGGCCTGAGGCTCAAAGGCTACTTCAGGAGAAGCAGAGAGGGCATGAAGGGGCTGTGCAGCTTTTTTAGATGAGGGTGCTGTGGGTATCAGTCAGGATCTTTGGTTAGGCTATATTGATCGGCTTTGGCTGTGGTGCTCTTCTAGCAAGTGTGGTCCTAAGGCTGTTGGTTTCTTTTCTAGCTGGTTCTAGTGAGCCCTACTTCAGAGCAGTATGACAGCCTACTTCGGCAGATGTGGGAGAGGATGGACGAGGGATGCGGAGAGACCATATATGTCATTGGGCAGGGATCAGGTGAGCATAGTTTTCCTTTCACTTTATTTTAAAAAATTATTGGGCCGGGCGCGGTGGCCCTGCCACCTGTAATCCCAGCAGTTTGGGAGGCCAAGATGGGTGGATCACCTGAGGTCAGGAGTTTGAGACCAGCCTGGCCAACATGGTGAAACCCCATCTCTACTAAAAATACAAAAAGTTAGCCAAGGGTGGTGGCGGGTGCCTGTAATCCCAGCTACTTGGGAGGCTGAGGCAGGAGAATTGCTTGAACCTGTAAAGTGGAGGTTGCAGTGAGCCAAGATCGCACCATTGTGCTCCAGCCTAGGCGACAAGAGCGAAACTCCGTCTCAAAAAAAGTAAAAATTATTTAGAGCACATTTTCCCCTCTTTTTGAACTTTTCTGCTTATGTGTCTTAGTTATAGTGATTCTTTAGTGTCTGCCGAACTGTTTGGAGTACATGAAAGTACAAAGTGAATGTTAATTCTGACCTTAGTGGCCATGATATGGTTGACTTGAAAGATTCACTTTCCAAGCAGTTTTACAGATGCTTCCTTTTTGCCTCCAGTACTCTCCATTTGCATAAGAGGAAATGAAGCACAAAGCAAAGGAACTTCTTGTCTAAGGTAATAGGGCAAGCCATAGTTAGGTCTAGAATTAAGCTTATTCCTGGGCTGCTGGAGGTCTTCCCTTCCAAGCTCTGTTTACAGATCCCATTGTTACTTATTTTCTGCTTAGCTGAGGACCTCTGTGATTCTTCTTGGTGTCAGCAAAGAAAAGATGCCCAGAATTCCTCTCTTCAGTCAGGCTCCTTGCCCCAGACCATACTGACCATTTAGTCTGGATAGTTGGGATAACAGAGGTCATCAGACACATAGGCTTGTAACCATTCTGAAAGGGACTAGTTATTGTTCTCCAAGCTGCTTATTCCTTGTAACAGAACCTACTATTTTAGAGGAAGGCAGCCCTTACAACAATCCCAGAGTATATTACGGTTTTTTTTCCCCTGGTTGCTCCTAGTTGACAACTTCAATACAAGACCTGGTTACCTTTGTCTTCATTATGGAATTGTCTTTGCTGAAATGACAATTGGAGTTGTTAACGATTAGGATTCAGCCCATACCAGCACTTGTCTCTGCCGTCTTTACAGGAAGTCCAGGTGGGCCTGGATGCATCATTAAAGAAACACTTTTCTTTGCTGAATGTAGGCTTTGTAAAGCCAGGTAATAATTCTTTTGTAGTTTGAGTTGAAGACTGAAGAAATCTCAAAATCATTCTCAAACCATTTGACACATATCTATTAAGTATCTTCTAAGGCTTGCGACTGTTGCAAAGCTCTTTTGGAAACTTAAAATCCAGTCCCTGCCCCAAGGAGGAAAGAAGGCATATACACAAATAATCTCCATGGGAAACAGTATTTGGAAATGTAAGAGTGACATAAGGAAGAAGGATTTGCTCTCCAGATGCAGCTGTGCCTTCCTTTGAAATATCTTTCATATCTGTTCTTTCCTTCCCATCCTTGCTGCTACCTCCCTAGATGCGGGTCTTACCACCTAAAGGAAGGCATGGTCAGAGAGATAGGCAAACTAAGAGGTTGCGCATCAAGAAAGGGAGAGAGTTGATTAGCATTATCAAGTGCTACAGAGGCAGCAATGAGTGCCAGGTTCAAAAGAAAAAACATTCCATTTGTTGAGTAGGAGGTGATTGGTAGCCTTTTGAAGCTTTGATGTCAGGTACACATCTGGTCTGCTCTAATAAGATGAACCACTCAAAGATCACTTAATGATTGTAGAATTTCAGAAACCACATATAGGTCAATTTTGACAAGTGTTGAGTCTGTTCTTTGAAGACCCAGATTCTTGAGACTCCCCTTTTCCCTCATCCTTTTATGTGGACTCAGTGAATTTTACCATGCCTTGACAACTCACAACTAATTAACCACCCATGGCAAAGCGTAAGATGTCAGACATTTATTAACACATCTGTGTACCCAAGCATCATCCTCGAATCCACCAGGTGGATGCCATTAGATTCATAGTGACTCCTCCTGCTGGAATTATTTACAAATAGAAAGAGATCATAACTAGATAAACAAGTTGAACATTAAACAGAAGATGAACCCAGATACAGGGCCCCCAAGGAGTCAGTTTCATCAGTGATTCCCTTGCTGCTTCACCTCTGTTTATCACGTCCTTTCTCTGTAAAATGGGAATAATGACACCTTCCTCATCCTACCTCAGAGAAATTTTGCATAGAGAAATGAGACATTTAAAAATTATAAC
Organism: Colobus angolensis palliatus; assembly: GCF_000951035.1. Taxonomy (NCBI): domain Eukaryota; kingdom Metazoa; phylum Chordata; class Mammalia; order Primates; family Cercopithecidae; genus Colobus; species Colobus angolensis. The sequence continues at coordinate 2,676,368 of NW_012120154.1, read as the reverse complement.
CAGTGTAGAGGAATGTGCTCTTTAAGTATACATTCTTAATGTTGTTATTTTATAAGGGGACAGTCTGGCCTAATCTATAGGATCTGGAGCCTGGCAGGCCTGGATTTGCCTACTGAATCTTTTCCTTGTCTTAAAATGGGGATAATAATAGAATCTCTCCCATAGTGTAGTAGTGAAGATTAAATGAGAATTCGAGGAGATCATTGGGAATAGTAAGCATTACATAAGTGTTAGCTAGTATTAGTAGTTGCAGTAATAATTGTTTTAAGGGTCCCAGGTTGTAGTTGATTTATCGTGAGATTTCTTTCAAAAAGAAGGCTCATGCCTATAATGCCAGCACCTTGGGAGGCCAAGGTGGGCCAATCACTTGAGGTCAGGAGTTCGAGGCCAGCCCGGCCAACATAGTGAAACCCCATCTCTACTAAAAATGCAAAAATTTAGCTGGGCATGGTGGTGCACTGCTGTAATCCCAGCTACTCAGAAGGCTAAGGCACAAGAATCACTTGAACCTGGGAGGTGGAGGTTGCAGTGAGCTGAGATGGTGACAGAGTAAGACTCTGTCTCAAAAGAAAAACAATAAAAAAAAAATAAAAGTTCAGGGGACCTAGGAGGAGTATTAAGTCTTTTAAAATTATTATGATTATGATTATGATTATTATTTTTGAGACAGAGTTTCTCTCTGTCGTCCAGACTGGAGTGCATTGGTGCAATCTTGGCTCACTGCAACCTCTGCCTCCTGGGTTCAAGCAGTTCTCCCACCTCAGCCTCCTGAGTAGCTGGTACTACAGGTGCCCGCCACCACTCCTGGCTAATTTTTGTATTTTTAGTAGGGACAGGGTTTCACCATGTTGCCTGGGCTGGTCTTGAACTCCTGACCTCAGGTGATCCGCCCCACCTCAGGCTCCCGAAGTGCTGGGATTACAGATGTGAGCCACCACACCTAGCCGAGGAGTACTAAGTCTTTGTGGAAGAGTCAGGAAAGGCTGTGAAGAGGAGCTGCCCCTTTAATTGATTCTAAAGAATGAGTAGGAATTTTCCAGGCAGATGGAGGGAATAGTGAATGGGCAGAGGAAACCATTCTTACAAAGGCGTGGAGGCATTGGAGACAGGAGTATATAGTGGACCAGAAGTAATCCAGTGGGATGAGTGGAGAGTATGAGGTACTGCGTGGTAGGAGAAGAGGCTGGGCAGAGGAAAGCAGGGCTCAGATTCTCAGGGTCCTTAAATGCCAGGCCACAGAGGTTAGACTTTTATTCTGAAAGTCTAGGGAGTCTTTGCAGCCTGTAGAAGAGGAGAATACATATAAGAAAGGTAACTGAGCCAGCAGGATGGAAATCTGATTAGCATCTGGCATGGCTGAATATGTGGCCTTTAGTAATTGGACCTCTGCAGCTTTTCTCCTCCACCTTTGTCTCCGCTTCCACAGAGTGAGGAATGTGATGCATGCTGGAGACGGGTAATGTGACTGACCAAGAGCCCTGATGGACAAGGTGACATTGGTGATAGCCCTTGGTGCAGAGCAGGACCTGAAAGAACAGGGGCAGGGGAGATTGAATAGAATTTCGCCAGCCTTCTCAGGAACACTCCCAGCAAGCCCTTCTCTAACCAGGAAGGCTTTCACAGCTCCCTTGGCCATGCATTTAGAAACTCCTCTTCCCAACCGCTCCCTCTTTGTTCATTTGTTTTACATTTTACAAACATTTGAGGACGTGATGTAGGGAAGACATTGGTTGTGGGGCATCAGGAAATTGTGGCAGTATGTTGCTTGTTTTCAAGATGCTTATGTGTTGTGCGGGGAGGGGAGGATGTGTATCCAAAACACTGTTGCACAAGGCAGTACTTTGCAAATGTAAGGGAGACACAGACGTTTGTGGGCAGAATGAGTAGGATTTTGCCAGGAGGAGGTGCACTGTTAGGCTTCCAGGATAGGAAATCATGAGCAAAGGTGTAGAGCTAGGACCTTGCAGAGAACCCCAGCACAAGGAAGGGGAGTGCTGTGTGTGTGATGGGGTGGCTTGCACTGGGACAGAGCTTACAAGGGGAGAGTGAGGAGGAAGTATGGCACAAATGGGGAGGCTATTAAGCAGCTGGGCCTGGGGAGCCATTCAGAGGCTTTGACTTGAAGTGACAGCATCAGAGCTGTGCTTTATTTAGGACCTTAGGGGTTGGTTGGAGGGAATAGACTAAATTTGTAAAGACAAAAGTTAAGAGTCTGTTGTGGTGGTTCAGGTAGAATAAGAACTTGAATCAGGCTGGTGGCTGTGGATTGGCAAAAAGGGCAGACATCAGGGAAGGAGGCAAGGTAAAATGCTAGAATCAGCAGGACTGGACTGAGGAGACTGGTGGCTAGAGAGGTGGTATTGTCATTGTCAGAAATAAAGAAGGAACTGGTCAGGCGGTAAGAGGAACCCTTGCTCTAGAGGAAAAGGCTCTAGGTTTGGAATCTGAAGACCTGAACTCATGCCCCCTCCCAGCTCTGAGATCTCCCTAAGTTCTTTTTACCCCACTGTTAAAAGGGAACAGTAATGCCTACCTCATAAGATTACAGTGAGAAATAAAATGCTTTATTAACATTGTTAGTGTTTGTGCTGTTTAAAAGAGGGTTGGGGTGGGTGTTGAGTTTGGATATCAGACTTCTTGTGTTATCATCCAGGCAATTGGAAATTCAGTCTGGAGTTTTGGGCATAGGATGGTGTTAGGAATGAGTGTTTTTATAGTTTTCAAAAATGACACCTGAAGCCATAGAACAAGATGGCCAAGGGGAGAGTTTGGAGGAAACAGAACAGGGCCACTGACAGACTACTGGAAAAGACTGGCATTCAGGAGACAGGAGCCGGGGGACAGGGGTAGGGAGGAACATCAGGAGAGGTCAGGTGATGCACAAGCAGGGCAAGAGGGAAGTGCTTCAAGAGGGAAAGGCAGAGTGGCCAGCAGTATCGAATGCTGTGGGAATCAAGAAGAGGGCATTAGATAGAGAGTTTAGAAGGCCACTGGTGGGCCAGACATGATGACTCACGCCTGTAATCCCAGCACTTTGGGAGGCTGAGGTGGGCGGATCACTTGAGGTCAGGAGTTCGAGACCAGCCTGGCCAACATGGTGAAATCCTGTCTCTACTGAAAATACAAAACTTAGCCGGGCATGATGGTGGGCTCCTGTAATCCCAGCTACCTGGGAGGCTGAGGCAGGAGAATTGCTTGAACCCGGGAGGCAAAGGTTGCAGTGAGCAAAGATTGTGCCACTACACTCCAGCCTGGGTGACAGCGAGACTCCATCTCAAAAAAAAAAAAGGCCACTGGTGGCATGTGACAACTGCGGTTTCTTCTGTAGTGGGCAGATTCCCAGTGAGTAGATAGTGGGGTGGTACAGTCAACATGCGTTGATGACTCTCGAGATGTTTGATGGTGAAAGGAAAAACAGGAGATGGTAGCTTTGCAGATAAGCAGGGGCAAGGGAAAGGGGGTGGTTTTCCTTTCCTTAGTTTAGGAGCTTGTTTGGAGTGGGAGGAGGAGAAGAGACAAAGAGAATACTTGGTGCGGGGGAAGAGAGTCACACATGCTGAAGGGGTTAGCCAGCTAGGGAAGGAACAGGGGCGCTTGGAGACAGGACAGCTGGGAAAGACTGAGGGAGTGATTGTGGAAATTAAATTCAACACCTCATGGAAAGCAGCTGACAGGTTGTCATATAGTAGGAGCTCAATAACTGTTTCATCAGTTGGTCCTGCCTTCTGTCTGATTCCCTTCCTTGTCCTGAGCTCAAACTCATTTCTCCAGCTGCTTGCTGGACATGTCACCTGAGCCACCTCAGTTAAAAATCTTATCTCTAAAATGTTTCTGAGTTCCTCCCCCATTTTCCTCCATCTTTCTGTCATCATCATCTCTTGCCTGCATTATTAGAATTACTTCCTAACTGGACTCCCCCTTACTGGTCTCTCACTTGCTGGTGCACACTCGGCACTGCTACCCAGGAGATCTTTTTAACCCACAGCCATCTGATCATGTTACTCCCCTGCCTCAGCCCATGGGGGTCTCACTGCCTGGTGCAGAAGGTGTGTCGCTGCTGTCCGTCTGTTGTGCCGCTTCCACCTCTCATGTGGTCTCCCGCCACTCCATGTCACCCATCCTGCTCCCCAACACACTGAGCTGCTTCCTGGTCCCTGAACGTGCCATGATCTGCCACGCCACGCTTTGTTCCTCTGGCTAGGATGTCCTTCCTCCTTCTGCAGGCCCAGCACTTGTTGACCTAGCTTGGCGTCAGTCCTCTGCAAAACCGTCCTCGGCTTCCCCAGGCAGTGCTTTATGTTCTGTTCGCACAGTCCTAGAGTGCAGCACTCGAGCTGTGTTGCAATTAATTAATTTCCTGTCTGCCTCCCCCACTGGGCTGTGAGCTCACTAGGGGCACCTGTAGTCCTAGTACCCAGCATGAGGCTTGGCATAAAACCTGGGAGAGCCTCAGTGACTGTTGTTGAATGAATTAGCGAATGCTCTGCTTGATGAGGAGGTCTGTGGCACTGTCATGTTTTAACTTGGTGTGTGCCCAGGTTTTCTCTCAGGTAGAGAGGACCCCTGTTCCTCTGCAGTGCTGGGGTCGGGGTGGTGGCCTTTGTTAGGTGGGGTTCCTGGCTGGCTGGTTGGCACGCTGGTTGGTCAGGACTCTCTCTCCTGCTGATGTCTGGGCTCTTGTCACCAGATGGGACTGAGTATGGGCTGAGTGAAGCTGACATGGAGGCCTCCTACGCCACAGTGAAGAGCATGGCGGAACAGATAGAGGCCGATGTCATCCTTCTGCGGGAACGGCAAGAAGCTGGGGGCCGCGTGCGTGATTACCTGGTCCGGAAACGAGTAGGAGACAATGACTTCCTGGAGGTCAGGTGAGGAGGTCTCAGGATGGTTTGGAGTCCCCATTCTTTTTTTCTTTTCTTTCTTTCTTTCTTTTTTTTTTTTTTTAATGAGACAGAGTCTCGCTCTGTCGCCCAGTCTGGAGTGCAGTGGCGCAATCTCGGCTCACTGCAACCTCTGCCTCCCAGGTTCATGCCATTCTCCTGCCTCAGCCTCCCAAGTAGCTGGGACTACAGGCGCCCGCCACCACGCCCAGCTAATTTTTTGTATTTTTAGTAGAGTCGGGGTTTCACCGTGTTAGCCAGGATGGTCTCGATCTCCTGACCTCGTGATCCACCCACCTCGACCTCCCAAAGTGCTGGGATTACAGGCGTGAGCCACCGCGCCCAGCCAGGGTCCCCATTCTTCACGGAAGTTGGTGACTGAGCCTGTGGCACTCAACATGTCAGCTCCATCCTTTCCCCTCCTGAGGAGCGGAAAGAAGTGTCCGGGTGTCCGGGGACGTGGTGGCTTCTTGCTCTAATTCTGCACTTCTCTGTCCCTTTGGAAGGAGCACGAGAGAGGCCAGCCGCACATTCTGAGGCCAGCCGCACGTTCTCTGTGGGTTTGTTTCTTTTCCCTTCAGCCTGTGAGCCTGGAAACCAGGGTCATGGAGAAGAGCCTTTTGTGCCTCTGGTAGCCTTGCAGCTCTTCCTGGCAGCACCCGCAAGCTAGTGGGAGTTAAGGGAGATAGCTGCTGTGGGAGTCTGGACCCTTCTGATGACTCTTCAGCAGCAGCTCCAGGAACCTTCCCACTGCGCTCTTCCTGCTCAAGGAGGAGCTGTGAGCCGGAGGGGATCAGGGCAAGCCTGGACTTGCGGATCCAGTTACTGGGGTTGTGAGTGGTCACTCCACTTCACTCATGCACTAACTCTCACACAGATGTATGGGTTCATCTACATGCAGGGTAGCAGTGGTGGGCAACGTGGATGCCGGCAAAAGCACGCTTCTGGGGGTCCTGACACATGGGGAGCTGGACAATGGCCGAGGTTTTGCCCGCCAGAAACTCTTCCGCCACAAACATGAAATTGAATCTGGTCGCACCAGCAGTGTGGGCAACGACATTCTGGGCTTTGACAGTGAAGGCAATGTAGTGAACAAGCCTGACAGCCACGGCGGCAGCCTGGAGTGGACCAAGATTTGTGAGAAGTCCACTAAAGTCATTACCTTCATCGACTTGGCTGGTCATGAGAAGTACCTGAAAACCACTGTCTTCGGCATGACAGGCCATCTGCCTGACTTCTGCATGCTCATGGTGAGTGGGAGGCGCCCCAAGGAGGAGAGGCTTCAGCAGGGCTGCATGGGTCTGGTTATGTCCAAATCTGAAATTGTTCTGAGACTGAGGCCTGTTGGTGTGGGGCTTTAACATCGGGTGAGGCTGGCAAGTTTTGCAGGGGTGCCCAGTCCTCTGAGTAATGGTCTTCTCAAGGCTTGAACCTTGATCTCTCCCATACATTAGGCTAGGGAAGGGATCCTCTTGGTAAAAACCAGGTACCCTTGAAGACCTGTCTTATTTTTTGCAGAGGCATAGAGGAGGGTTTCTCCTGGGGCTTACTTGTTACCTTCAGAAATGTTTTCTGCAGAGGATTGGGCTACTTTGAGGAGGTGACACCAGGTAGGTAGTACCTTCAGAGGGGGAGGCCTGGGGAAGAAATGGAGAAGACAGCCATAGGAGGCACAGGCCACATTCGAGAGGCCCTGAAAGGTGGCCTCCTGGAGCCTGGGAGGAGGATAGGCCAGTGCACAGCCCTTGTTGAGAGGCTCCTGTGTGTCTGGTACTGTGTGAGGTCTGATGATACAGCAATGAACAGGACTGTCCAGAGGCTCCCAAAAAGCTTAGGGTCAAGTGTGATTAAATTTTTAAGTAACTATTCCTGCTAGGAACATTAAAAACAACCAGGCCGGGCGCGGTGGCTCACGCCTGTAATCCCAGCACTTTGGGAGGCCGAGGCGGGCGGATCACGAGGTCAGGAGATCGAGACCATCCTGGCTAACACAGTGAAACCCCGTCCCTACTAAAAATACAAGAATTAGCCAGGCGTGGTTGCAGGCGCCTGTAGTCCTAGCTACTCGGGAGGCTGAGACAGGAGAATGACCTGAAGCCCGGGAGGCGGATCTTGCAGCTAGCCAAGATCATGCCACTGTACTCTAGCCTGGGCGACACAGCAAGACTCCGTCTCAAAACAAAAACAACCAAAAAATTTTTAAGCAGCTCATCTAATAGATTTAACTGAGAAAGAAAGGGAGCAGAGGACTCCATGTTGGATCCCATTGCTAAGCTTGCCTTTGTGAGCCACTGTCTTCCTCCCTGGACAGACAGTGGGAGTGCCAAGGGGAGTGGCAAGACCTATAACCTTGTGCACATCTCCACAGCTTTCACAGCAGGAATAAGGAAGAGGGAGGGCGGGAAGGGAGAGAGTCAGAGACACACATGCCTTGAGTGTTCCCTTGGCAAGGCCTTCCCAAAACCCTTCCCCATTTCTCGATTCCTTCAGCTGCCTGTATTAATAAATGTAGTAAACATAAGCATCTGTTCATAGCAGACTTGATCAAGTTGCTGCACAAACACAGGTTCTCAAGCAAATTCTCCCCAAACTGGAGAGTGATAAAGACAGGCAGAGCATGCTGTGTGAACACTCGTAGGCTCTCTGCCTGAGGCTTTTGGGACCTCAGGATGCCTTCATTTTCCATGTCCTTGAATGTTGCAAAGGGCCATGATGAGCTTCTTGACTGGGCTGAGGAAAGCTGCTTGCCAGGAAGGGATCTTAGCGGAAGATCCAGAGGGCGTATTTGGGGAAGTTGTTGGGTTAATATTAAGAAGGGTATAGAAACTGATTGAGAATAAGCATTTTTCCAGCTGAGCTACAGTGAGTAAGACCAATTAATGGAAATGTCTTCAGCCTGGACAAAATGTTACATATATATTATCTGACTTTTTGGTTGTGATCCAAATCTTAACATTTCTGTAGAAAACAATGAGATATTTCATTATAGTCCCATGGCATTTGACTTCTAGGAAAAAATATTTAAAATATATAGAAAACAGAGCTGTAGAGCACTCTCTTCTCCAGGTTGGGAAGAGCAAAAACAAGTCTGCCTTGGGTTGGAAAGGTGGCTGAAGGACACGGGAAGACATAGGGAAGACTGTGGAGGTGTCCTGGTGGAGGGAGGGGGATGTGCCAGCTGGGGTGACTCATCTGGGAGCCATGGAAACCCAGTGGGCATCTCCATGACACACTGGAATGGATAGGGCGCTGTGTAAACACATGGCAGTTTTTCTTTCAGATTTTCTTCTAGTTTAGTATGGTACAAAATAGTGAAAAGTTTCCTCCCAGAGGCAACCAGGATTTCCAGTTTCTTGTGTACCTGCCGGAGATATTTTGTACTCAGACTAGCAAATTTGTATATATACTCTCCCTCCAATTTTAAACCTTCAGGAAAGGTCAAAGAATAGTATAACGAATACCATAAACCCACCACTTAGATTTAGCGATCATTAACATTTTGCCATATTTATATGCATAATATATATATATGGTGGGTACATATGTGTTTATATGTTTTTTATTTATTTAATTTTTTTTTTTTTTTTGAGATGGAGTCTTGCTCTGTCGCCCAGGCTGGAGTGCAGTTGTGCGCTATCAGCTCACTTCAGCCTCTGCCTCTTGGGTTCAAGTGATTCTCCTGCCCCAGCCTCCCGAGTAGCTGGGATTACAGGCACGCGCCACCACACCCAGCTAATTTTTAGTATTTTAAGTAGAGACAAGGTTTCATCATGTTGGCCAGGCTGGTCTGGAACTCCTGACCTCCAGCAGTCTGCCCACCTCGGCCTCCCAAAGTGCTGGGATTACAGGCATGAGCCACCGCGCCCAGCCTGATTTAATATTTTTTAAAGAGACAAAGCCTCACTCTGTCACCCAGGCTAGAGTGCGGTAGTGCGACTGTAGTTCACTATAAGCTTTCAAACTCCTGGGCTCAAGGGATCCTCCCATCTCAGCCTCTTGAGTACCTAGGACTATAGGCGTGCACAACCACGCCTGGCTAATACTAATATTTTTAGAGACGAGATCTTGCCATGACTTGAAGTAATCCTCCCACCTTGGTGCCTCCCAGGGTGCTGGGATTACAGGTGTGAGCCACCCTGCCCAGCCAAGTATATATGTTTAGTTAGTTTTTTTTTTTTCGGAATCACTTGAAAATAGTGGAAATGTCTTCACCCCGGACAAAGTCACAATGTAGACATTGTGACTTTTCACTCCCAAACACTTCAGCATACAGCTCCTAAAAGTAAGGCCTGTCTCCTACTGTTTTTACAATCAAGAAAATGAAGAATAGTTACCTAATATCCTCAAATATCTAGTCTGTATTTATATTATTTCAGATGTTTCCCAAATATCTTTCAGCTGCTTTTTTTAAGCCGTGAATCAGTCACCACTTATCCCCCACCACCTTTTATTTTCTTTGAGGTGGAGTCTTGCTCTGTTGCCCAGGCTGGAGTGCCGTGGCACAATCTTGGCTGCAACCTCCGCCTCCTGGGTTTAAGTGATTCTCCTGCCTCAGCCTCCTGAGTAGCTGGGATTACAGGCACCCGCCACCATATGCAGCTAATTTTTTTTTTATTTTTATTTTTAGTAGAGAAGGGGTTTCAGCATGTTGGCCGAGCTGGTCTCAAATTCCTGATCTCAGGTGATCCACCCGCCTTGGCCTCCCAAAGTGCAGGGATTACAGGCATGAGCCACCATGTCCAGCTGACCACTCACCTCTTTTTATGATAGCATTCTATATACAACTTACTTTTTTTTTCCCCCTGTTAAAAGCATATTTTGGAGATTAGTCCATATCAGTAGATAAGAATTTCTTCCTTCTTTTGTACAGCACATTTCATACATGTGCCCTGATTTATGTAACTAGTCATTATGGTGATATTTGGAAACATTTGTTGTTACTGGAAGGATAGTAACAGTAATAACAGGTGCAGTTGCTTAAACACGTAGTTCATGCTAGTTGTGTGCTGGACCCTTCATGTGTGTTGTGACATTTAAACATCAAGTGACCCTCTGAAGTGGATATTGTTATCCCCCCATTTTATAGATGAGGAAACTGAGGGCCAGTGATGTTAAGTTGAATCCATTTTTTGTTGTTGTTGTTTATGAGACACAGTCTTGCTCTGTTACCCAGGCTAGAGTGCAGTAGCTCCATCATGGCTCACTGCAGCCACAACCTCCCAGGCTCAAGTGATCCTCCCACCTCACCTCCCAAGTAGCTGAGACTACAGCGCATGCTGCCATACCCAGCTAATTTTTCTTTCTTTTTTTTTGCGGGGGAGGAAATGAGTTTCACTCTTGTTGCCTAGGCTGGAGTGCAATGGTGCGATCTCGACTCACCGCAACCTCCACTTCCCACGTTCCAGCGATTTTCCTGCCTCAGCCTCCTGAGTAGCTGGGATTACAGGCATGTGCCACCACGCCTGGCTAATTTTGTATTTTAGTAGAGACAGGGTTTCTCTCATGTTGTTCAGGCTGGTCGCGAACTCCCGACCTCAGGTGATCCGCCTGCCTTTACCTCCCAAAGTGCTAGGGTTATAGGAGTAATCCTCTGTGCCTGGCCTTAATTTTTGTATTTTTTTGTAGAGACGGGGTCTTACCAGGTTGTCCAACCTGGTCTCAAACTCCTGGCCTCAAGTGATCTGCCTGCCTTGGCCTCCTAAAGTGGTGGGGTTATAGGCATGAGCCACCGCTCCTGGCCTGGATTCACTTTGATGGTTCAAGACAATTGTTTCCCTGACTGGGTTTATCTTTTTTATTGTTTGCAAGGCTCCTCCGATTTTGACACCCCACATCGTTGAGTCAGGGGTTATAGTGATTTTTGCCCAGCCCAGCTTTCATCCACATCTGCCTTTGAGCCCGTGTCCACCCAGCAGCAATCTCTTTCTCTCTTGTCCTGACAATTCCTTTCTGTGTTGGGGCAGGTGGGCAGCAATGCTGGCATCGTGGGGATGACCAAAGAACACCTGGGCTTGGCACTGGCACTCAATGTACCTGTCTTTGTGGTAGTCACCAAGATTGACATGTGTCCTGCCAACATCCTGCAAGGTAAGTGAAGCCTCCAGCTAGCAGCAGCCGCTCTGATTAGTGCTGTCACCTATGTGCCTCCAGGTGGTCTGCTACCATGGCTTTAGCCCAGAAACTTCTTTTCTTTTTTATTTTTATTTATTTTTTTATTTTACAATATGTTTATTTTATTTTTTTTATTTTTTGAGACAGAGTCTCGCTCTGTCTCAGGTTGGAGTGCAGTGGCGTGATCTCCGCTCACTGCAAGCTCCGTCGCCTCCCAGGTTGACGCCATTCTCCCGCCTCAGCCTCCCGAGCTGGAACTACAGGC
>NW_012120154.1:2639838-2664997 GCF_000951035.1 Colobus angolensis palliatus | reverse complement strand
CCCGGCCAATGTGTTTATTTTTTTATATGCTCTGCATTGAACACTTCAGCAAAGAAAATAATTTCAAAATGCAATCCCTGGATCCAATAAATATCCTTTATAATCCATGACACTGATCAATATCTAGAAATATATGTAGACAAAGTTAGCTAATGAATAAAATAAATAAAATGACTATGTAAACTATAAATTTCAGGCATGAAGGATCATGTATGATCAGTTAAGTCACTCTGCCACTTTTTAAAATAATATGATTCACATTTGCTTCAATCACATAAACGTTCATTGCAGGAGTTAAATTTGACTGCTGATAACTGAAAGCTGTGATCTTTGTTAGCTTAAAAGAAAATTCAGTTTAATACAAAGACATTTAAGATGAAAACTTTAGGACCCTTGATCAGAAGCTTTCAATGTGTGTTGCTCTACTTTGTTGTAGGCAAGATTCAAGTAAGGCTAAGACAGAAGAGTGTTTCCATTGAAGACATGATCTAAGAATTGCCTTCTACAGAGGTGAATTATGTTCTGTAGAAACTAGCTAGTTAGCCACCAAGATGTTACCAATAAAGGATTCCTTGTACTAGCAACTAACCAAGCTTCAAAGGCCCTAGCCAGTATTACGAAAATAAAACATTTAGAGTAATATTTATGAATACAAACACAATTGGTTCCTTGCCTTCTGCAGATAGTCATCTATAAAATAAAAGGTTTCAAGTGTGGTTCTTCTCTGGGGTGAGAAGGTGCAGGTACACATGGGTGATCTACCGATTTACCTTCTGAAAGTACTCTTTGGAAGCAGCTGGATTTGGCTTGATTGCAGGAGAATCCGGTGTCCAGTTTGCTAGGCAGACTTCTCCATGGGTTTCTACATACTGGAACGCCTTCACCAAGCAGAGGGTCTCTTCCACGCTTCGGCCCACTGGGAGATCATTGATGCTCAAGTGCTTGATGACTCCATTGGGGTCAGTTATGAAGAGACCTCTTAGTGCAAGACCAGGACCTTCTAGCAGCTCACCATAGTCTTGGGCATTCGCTTAGTGAAATGTGACAAAGGTGTGATGTTCATGTGACCCAAACCGCCATTCTTTCTTGGTGTATTTATCCAGGCAACTAAAGTGGGAATCCACTGAGACCGCAACAACTTCACAGTTCACATCGTGAAATTCCTTAGCTTTGTCACTAAAAGCAACAATTTCTGTAGGACACACGAAGGTGAAATCCAAAGGATAGAAGAAAAGCACCAAATATTTCCCCTGAAAGTCATCAAGGCTTAGGTCTTTGAACTCTCTATTGACAATGGCTGTACCCTTAAATAGGGTGCATGCTAGGTGACAACAGGTGCATGTTATGAGGAGCTGGTGCTAAAGAATTTTGCTTGACCAGAACCAGACCATAATATGTTTGTCAAGCTCGTTCTTTCCAGAAGCAGCAGGCCTGAGGGCTGCAGTGGCAGAAATGCCCCAAGGAATGGCACTCACATGTCGGAGCAGCCTTCCCACAGCAGCTGCCATCTTCAGTGCCCGCGGGTGAAACTTGCTTTGTCTTGTACTTAGATCTTGGCCTGAATTTCCATCAGCCCAGAATCTTCTGCTACTTCCTCCCCTATAGTTCTTGTTCTGAGCACAGCCTAGAATTATCCTCTTCCTTGTTCCTTCTGGTTCCAAATGCAGAAATTTTGAGCTCCTGAATCTGGCATCTCTTTTCAGGTGACCCCAGGCCAAAGGAGTTGGGCTCTACCAGCTAAGCTGGATGTATATGGGGAAGTTTGGACAGAGGGTCTGATTACCTTTTACCACCAAAGCTTTGACACAGGGTTGCAGGACTAGGCCTTCGTGCCTTTCTCCCTCACTGCTAAAGATTGTAGAAAAGTATCCCTTTGGGAGGCCTCATAATAAGGTCTCTGTAGACTTCTAAATATCTAAGAGATCCTTTTTGTTGGATGAGATTTTTTTTCCAGGAAATAGTGCATTCTGAGAACTGAAGTGTGAACTGAATTGTTTTTCTTGGGAACCTTCAAGTCACATGCTTACAGGAGGCAGGTCGTCCAGACACAAGAGAAATCTGCCAGGTTTCAGATGCAGAACCCTAGAAAAGAGGCCCCATCTATGCTTTTCTTACTCTAGCAGCACCCAAAGTTTTGATCCTCGTTTTTGCTTCTCCAGGCATTGTGGCATTTAATACTGGTCCATCTATCTGGGTCTGTCTCCTGCTTGCATCAGTAATGAGTGGACCCATCTTGCTCTGGAAGCCTGGCCAAAGAGAAGGTTGTGTCCCCCTAATTCTGTTCCATTTCACCCTTTAAGAAACCCTGAAGCTGTTACAGCGCCTGCTGAAGTCACCAGGCTGCCGGAAGATCCCTGTGCTGGTGCAGAGCAAGGATGATGTGATTGTCACAGCCTCCAACTTCAGCTCCGAAAGGTAACGGGTAGGGAGCGCACACTTGAGACAGGCACCCTTGCAGGCAGGACCACAGTGAGTGATGGGCCTGGAGTGGCTGTCAGCTTGGGCATGAGGTCTCATGAAAACACCACATCAACACCTTTTCCTATTCAGAGATCAGAAGAAATAGAAGCTTCCGATCTTAGCCCAGGGTCTCCCAAGCCAGCATTGTTGCCCCGGGGCAATATCATGTAACCCAGATTGTGAGGTGCTGGCATTCCTGAGGTTGGCATCCTGGCTGAGATTTCAGTGTCCTTATCTGTGAAATGGGAATAACATTCCCTTCCCTGTAGGGCTCCAGTGAATGTTGGAAATGAATTATGTAGAGCACTTAATGCCCTGCCTGGCTGATGGATGGTAAATATGCAGCCATTTCTGTAACTCAGTTTTTTATATTGTTGTTCCTCAAAAGCTCACTAATCATAGATAAGTTTTGGCATTTACTCATTAGTGTATTCTTTCATTCCATAAATATTTACTGGATGTTTGTTCTGCCAGACTCTTCATCTAGACGTTGAGGATTCAGAGTTGAATTGAACACAGTCCTTATCCTCAAGGGGTTCAGCTCCTTGTTAGAGATGCTGTCTCGATAATGGTGAACTCTACCAATTTTGCCTCTTCGCCCAGAGCTTGGTCTATAGTGCCAGGCCCAGAGCAGCCTGGCTTTTTGCCTATGCCTCTACCCTGATGTGATCCTCAGTACCATCAGTTGGCCAGCAGAGGGGGCACGTTTCAGACAGCCCCATTTGAGCTTGTTGATATTGTCCAGTGCCTATTCTGTGCAGACACTATTCTAGGAGCTGTGGGGAATGTATAATTCCTGATTTCAAGGATTTTAATTCATTCACCCTGAGTAGGAGCGATAGAGACCATTTACAGGACTCCGATGAAAAATCAGATGCAGTCATGTGTAACAGAGAAAAAGCTCTCCAGGAACTCAGAGGAGTCAAGAGTGTCTACCCAGGAAGGGTTTCACGGAAGAAGTGGTATTTGAGATGAGCTCTGAAGGGTGAGAGGGCCTGGTAGTTGCATAAAAGGGAAAGAATTCAGGAAGGAAGGTCAGAGTGAGCAAATCCACAAGGGCAGAAAAGTGCCAAGGTTTTAGGAGAAGGGAAAGTTCTCTGGTGTGGCTGGAATATAGGAATTTGTGAGAAGTGAGTCTGCAGAGATGGCTACAAACCCAAGCAAAGGGCTGTGAGTGTTGGGAGAGGGATTTGGAGTGTCTTCTCTGCAGCGGAAAGGTGGTTAAGGATTTTAAGCAAGCATGCGTGTGCTTGAGGAAGAACAGTCATGAGGTTCCAAACTAGGGCAGTGGTGGAGGACAGAGAGGAGAGGACAGGTGTCAGAGACAGAACTGAGTGAGAGAAGAAGGCCTCAGAGCAGGGCTAGCCAGGAACTTGCTAGGTCAGGGCAGAGAGGTCAAGCCCTTGGAAGAGGGAGACGTGGGGTCATGAATAGCAGCATCTGCTCCTCGAGCCCTGTTGCTGCCCCTGCCCTGTGTCAGAGCAGGAGCTAGCCTCCTAAGCGCCTCTCTCCTTTCTTCCTTCCTCTCCTCCCTCTGCTTAGGATGTGCCCGATATTCCAGATCTCCAATGTTACAGGCGAGAACCTAGATCTGCTGAAGATGTTCCTCAACCTCCTCTCCCCCCGCACCAGCTACAGGGAGGAGGAGCCTGCTGAGTTTCAGATTGATGACACCTACTCCGTCCCGGTGAGTGGCTCTGGGCGGGTGGCTGGGTAGGCATTTCCTACAGTGGCATCAGGGGGTGGGTCTGTGCTGGGGATGCACTTATGAGGCCAGGGTCTTCTCCTTGGCAGGGTGTGGGGACGGTGGTGTCGGGGACAACACTGAGAGGCCTGATCAAGCTGAATGACACGCTGCTGCTGGGCCCAGACCCCCTGGGTAACTTCCTGTCCATTGCTGTCAAATCCATCCATCGCAAGCGCATGCCTGTCAAGGAGGTGCGGGGTGGCCAGACAGCATCCTTTGCGCTGAAGAAGGTGAGTAGCAATGATACTGAACACTCCCCTCAGACTCCATCATGCTAGGCTCTGGGCCAGATGCCTTACCCACTCCAGTGCTCATGGCTGCTCTGCAAGATCGGGATTACTGGCCTCATTTTTACAGATGATGAAACTGAGGCTCATAGCCCAGGGACTTGCTCAAGACCCACAGCTTGTAAATGCTAGAGTGAGGAACGCCTGCCTTCTCTGCTCTGTTCCTCCCTCTGGTGCCTGAGCAGGGTGGCCTGAGCTCAGTGGTGAGGTCAGATAGGAGTATCCTTGCTGTGCAAGGATCCTTCTACATAGGGCAGTTGGGATCTGTGCCAAATCCTCTTGCCATTCAGCCTTCTCTCTCTTGGGGTTTGGGGTGGGTTCTAGTTCTGGGGTCACCTACCTTTACCCACCAACTAAATTAACCAGGAAAAGTAGGACTTTCTTCCCCACAGTGGTCAGGTCATGCTCACCGGTTCCTTCCCCGTGAATGCTTGCCTGCCTTTGCTTCCTCATTCGTCCTTCATGGCCCAGCAGCTGAAGCGCTGATTCCTACATGAAGCCTTCCTGAACCCCAGTAGTAGTGTTGAGTCTTCCCATGGAGCACTGAGGCTGCTCGTGCTGTCCACCCTAGAAGACCTGTGGTCCAGGTGGTGAGGAAACCAGGCAGAGTTGGGGTGGTCCCTATCCCTAGAAAGACTCTTGGTCCCTGGGACCAGGGGTGAAATCAGAAGGCATCATTGTCCCTGAGGGCTGGGGCTCCCTCTTTCTTTCAGATCAAGCGCTCGTCCATCCGGAAGGGCATGGTGATGGTTTCCCCACGTTTGAATCCCCAAGCCTCCTGGGAGTTTGAGGCTGAGATTCTCGTCCTCCACCACCCCACCACAATTAGCCCGCGCTACCAGGCCATGGGTAGGTGTCTAAGGCCCTGGCAGCCCAGGAGGCCCTCGTGCTAGCTCCCCTCAGAAGGTGCTCCAGCAACCCAGGCCCCCTAGTTCCAGCTGCAGCTGGGCAGTAGGTCTCCTTCCTGTTTAGTGATGCCATTCCTTCTGTTCCACCCATGAGCTGCAGTGTTGATTCCTTCCCACAAACACTGAGGGCTGGGCTCTGAGGCCCAGACCTGACATCAGGGACCTCACATGCATTCCTTCAGCAAGGTCTGCTGAACGCTGCTGGATGCCCAGCGGTGTTGCTAAGGTGCTGGGAACAAAGATGAGGTCGATGGGCAAGGATCCTTCCCCGCAGAAACCCACAGTCCAGCGAGGAGGCGCATGTGCAGAGTGTGCTGTAATCCCAGGAACTAGGACCCTTGTCTGCACAGGGCCTGGGGTTGGGGGGTGATGGGGGGCATTAGCTGGAGGAAAATGTGGGAGATGGTAAGGCAGGATCAGAGCCAAGAGCAGGCTTCACAGGGGTCTGTAGCCCCAGAGATAAGCCCCCACCCTTCCACAGCTTAAGCGTATTTCATGCTTTCACTCACTGCCTCCCTTGTCCTGAAGCCACCAGATGGCTCCAGCCTATCCTGACCTCTGGCTCCCTTGACAGTGCACTGTGGGAGCATCAGGCAGACAGCCACCATTCTGAGCATGGACAAGGACTGTCTGCGCACTGGGGACAAGGCCACTGTACATTTCCGCTTCATCAAGACCCCTGAGTACCTGCACATAGACCAGCGGCTGGTGTTCCGGGAAGGCCGCACCAAGGCTGTCGGCACCATCACCAAGGTATGGCCAGGGCAGACCTTGCCTGCCTCCAGGAAGCACTCAGGGACCACCCTGAGCACAGGGCAGAGGTTTAGTCATTGCCATGGGAGAGCTGGACCCACTGAGGTGTAGCCTTGGTGCCATCTCTCTACTCCCTTAGAGGTATCCCATGGCCTCCTGTCCTGGGCAGTGGTGGTGACCATGGAGAGGAGAAGGTAGGGTTAGGGTATGGTTCGGAAAGTCTGGGCCCAGCCAGGCTCAGCCTCCAAGGTGCTATCACAGGTTCCTGTGGCCTCGCTGGGGCCATGTCTAAGGTCTCCTCTCAGAGCAGAGGTCTGGTTGGAGTGAGTGCAGGGAGTTATGGGCCTGAGTTCTCTTGGGGCTTAAGCTGTTTGTGTGTCCTGGACACTTGCCCACTGCAGACCTTGCCCTTGGTCTTGGAGGGGCATTTGATAGAGGGGTTTGACCCGTGCTCCGTACAAAGTAAGTACTGGCCCTAGCCTATCTGAGATCTTGGGATCAGTCTTTGGCTGACCTTGCCTCTAGAAAAGGCAAGGCATGGTCACCCTGGGGCTACAGATGTCCTCGAAGGCCTGCAAGCTCCTGGGACTGCTGAGTTTGGCCAAGCCTGCAGCAAACATTGTAATGTCCTCTGGGACTCACTGGGCTTCTTTTGTGCTTTGTATGAGAGAGAACTTGGGCCACAAGGGAAGATTGCAAGTCAGTTACTTCTGGCTGACAGCTTTCAAGATTTCTGATAGCCAAACTTCAAATGTTTCCAGCTGATGAGACATTGACTTGGTCTCTGGGAGGCCTGGAGTTAACACTTGCCCTAGACTTTTGTTATGGGAGCTGCAGCTCACGCTCTGAGAAGTCTCCACCAGCTTAGCAATGAGAGCCCGGAGCTCCACTCGCCAGGTTCTGTGCAGGCTCTGGGCTCTGGGGGCTGGACTGAGCGGGAGGTGGGAGCAAGGTTCACCGATTTCCCTGTAGGAACAACAGCTGTAGCAGAGAAGAGGATAGAGCCTTTCTGGGCTGGGCAGAGGCAGGAAGTGAGGCATGAGCCCAGGGCCATAGCAGTCCTGGGCTACTGAGCGGGGATGAGAATGCCTCTTCATCCCCATTGCCTCCTGTCATGTCCTTCCTGCCATCCGTCTTGCCCTGAACTGGCAAGATCAAGGAATGAGGAGTTCCTGGGAGAAGGGGGCTGGGGGTGGGGGGGAAGCCAAGCCAGTGCCACTGCCCTGCAGCTCCAGCCTCAGCCTCTCTCTGTGGCTCCCACAGCTCCTCCAGACCACCAACAACTCCCCGATGAACTCCAAGCCCCAGCAGATTAAAATGCAGTCGACGAAAAAGGGCCCCCTGACGAAACGAGACGAGGGGGGCCCGTCTGGCGGGCCAGCAGTAGGAGCACCCCCACCTGGAGATGAAGCTTCCTGTCCAGGGGCTGGGCAGCCAGCTGCGTCCAGCAGTCTCCAGCCTCAGGTGAGCGTGGGCCCCTCGTGGCTTTGGCACGGTGGTGGGGGCTGTGGCTTCTACCCTGATTTGGTGAGGGTGACATGTAGGCAAGCCTCAAGCCTGGCTAGAAGGTCTCCTCAACAACTCTGGCACTGAAGTGCTCCTAAGTGTGAGGCATTTGTCTCTAGAAGCTATAAGGCAGTGCTTTCCAAAGCAGGGAATACAGCCCACCTAAAACCAGTTTAATTGGCCCTAACTAGCATTTGGTTTTAATGAAAAAAAAAATAGAAAAGTGTCGAAGCTTCCCTTTCATAGTAAGTCTTGCAAGTATTGCTGGTGTGAGTGTCCAGGTGATATATGTGTGCACTGCAGTCCAGCAGGTTTGAGAGACACTGCCTTAGAGGGTCCTCCTCTGTCCTGTCCCTGACGTGCACACATCCTGAAGGGCAGGTGGCCTTGGGATGTGCCAGTGAGCCTCTTACCCGGCCTCTCCTGCCAGCTATCTCCTGCAGGCACTCTCTCCTGGCGTGAAGAAGGCCTGTTGCCCCTTGTACCCCTCTCCCCAGCATCTTTCTCCGTTGTCCCCTCATTGGAAAAGGAGGCTATGCCTGGATCTGTCTGTCCATTCTGTTATCTGTCTCCCATTGGGTCTTTCCTCTGCTTCGTTCGCTTCCTTTCTGTCTCTCCTGCTCTGCTTTGTGCTTCTCTGAACATCCGCGTCTCACACCCTCATCACATGTGTCCTACCCACCCTGTTAGGAAGGCAGGGCAGGCACTGGCTCCATTTTAGAGACAGAGGGGAGGTGTTGCATGCAGAGTGGCCCAGGAAATTCCTGGGCAGGCTGGGGTGAAGACAGACCACGCTGCCTGCTCATGCATCTTCCGTCCCCCTCTCCCCACTGCTCAGCCCCTTTGCTCTCTGGCCCTGCTCCCGATGGGCCAGTGCTTCTCAAGCTCCTTCTCTCTCTTTCAGCCCAAGCCCAGCAGTGGAGGCCGGCGACGAGGGGGCCAGCGCCACAAGGTGAAGTCCCAGGGGGCCTGTGTGACTCCTGCCAGCGGCTGCTGAACCTTCTCCCGGCCCACCCCCACCACCCAAGGGGTCATCATACTCTGGCCACCGTTCCACCAGATGGGCAGAGCAGCTATGACCGCCACCCAGCCCTTCTGCTCAGGCCACAGCCGGAGCCTCCGCATTGCCCCCACCCCCATTTTCCAGGGGGGTTGTAATTTATAAGCTGAGGAAGGCAGCCAGACCTGGGGGACTAACCATCTCCCACTGTCCTCCCCACCTTCTTCCTCACTCTCACATTTTTTGTACATCTGGGCCCTTAGTTTTTATTCTGTTTATTATACGTCTCTGTCTCTCTCTATTGTGTGTGTGTGTGTGGTGCAGGAGTGCCACCCCCAGGGCCACGTCAGCCCCTCTTTTCTCCTCCATGGCTGCCTGCCTGCATGTCTGTCTCTTTGAGAATCCTCGGGGCCGTCAGGGGATGTCAGGAGCGGAAGGAGCCGCTCCCCTATCTTGCTGCTCCTCTTGGCACTCAGGGGCCCCTTCCATGAAGACAGACTGGGTGGAGGGGCTTCTGGGATTTGGTGTCTGCTGCTGCCAGAGCAGGAACCCCCAGTCTAGGACTTGGGCATTTTAACAGAGAGAAAATAGTGGCTTCTCCTTTTCTCTCTCCTCCTTTTTCCCTTTAAGCCCCCAAACAGGTCATGCCAAAAGCTCTCTGGTTATCACCTGGAGACATGTGGAGGGGAGTAGTGATGAGATTGTAGGACACTCCCCATCCCGGGCCAGGGCTCTGACCCTGACCCTGGCCCTGACCCTGACCCTGGCCTTGGCCACTGACCCAAAGACAGCTGGTGGGTTTCCCCTTGGAGACAATCCTGCGTTTGCCTGGGCTGGCCCTGGCTGCCCTCAGCTTTTGCTGATCTGCCCGGCCTGGAGCCTCCCCTCACCCCGCTTCTTGTTGGGCCTCAGGCACTGGTTACCAAAAGGGTGTCTGGGTCTGCTCAGGATCATGTTTTCTAGCACCTCCTGTTGGAGGGGTGGAGGGATGTTCCCCTGAGCTAGGCTGAGACTAAAACCCCATCTTCCCCATCACGTCACCCCTGTGGCTGCTACAGGAGCACAGTAGTGAAGGCCTGAGCTCCAGGTTTAAGAGACAACTGGAGCGTGGGGAGGGCAGGTAGGGGTTAGTGAAAAGACACTTCCAGGGTTAGCACAGAGCATTTAGCCCTCTGGAAGAACCCCTGCCTGGGGTGGGACTGTGCAGGCCAGAGAAGGGGGCATGGGCCTGAACCCACCTGGACTGACTGGTGCACTGAAGCCACAGATGTAGGGTAGGCTGGTGGGCAGGGGTGGTTCCTTCTCTAGCCGGGGCAGACACCCAGCTGGCTGGGTCCTTCCTCAGCCTTGCCTCCTCCTGTCCCCAACCCTCTCCTTTCCTCCTGCTTGCGGACTGCTGGTCCCCTCTCCTCCCCTCCTTCCAGCTGTTTCTAGTTACCACCTACCCCTGGCCATGGACTGATCAGACCAGCATTCAAAATAAAAGTTTGTTCCAAGTTGATAGTGTGGTGCTCCCTGCCCAGCCCCTCCAGGTGGAGGTGCTGCCACGGGAACGCAGTTGCTCTGCCTGCCCTGGGGCCCCTGGCAACAGCTGGGAGCAGGGCAGTGCTGTGAGGAGCCCAGCTTCTCCGGTCAGGCAGGCGTGGCTTCCATGTTCAGGCTCCCTCACCAGCTGGTGACACGGGACAAGCTTACCAACCTTCTCTGAACCTCAGTTTTCTCATCTACAAGAGGCAAAGCCATACATCAAGGTTGTGTGGATTCAGAGAACGTGAGGCCCTGGGGTGTCCTGCACACGGGAAGGGGTTGCTCAGTGAGTGGTCTGCACGCCGCTAGCCACCCTGCCACCTCTGTGCCCTGGGCAGGCTCGAAGGGAGAGCTGTGGCTGAGACTGCCAGGGGTCTAGACGCACGCTCCTGTTGACATTCCCAGCAACCGCCCCTGAGGTCGATGTTGTGTTTTTCTTTTTCTTTTGTTTGAGACTTGAGTCTCGCTCTGTTGCCAGGCTGGAGTGCAGTGGCGTGATCTCTGCTCACTGCAACCTCCACCTCCCAGGTTCAAGCGATTCTCCTGCCTCAGCCTCCTGAGTAGCTGGGACTACAGGCGCACGCCACCACACCCAGCTAACTTTTTGTATTTTAGTAGAGATAGGGTTTCACCATGTCAGCCAGGATGGTCTCGATCTCCTGACCTCGTGATCCGCCTGCCTCAGCCTCCCAAAGTTTTGGGATTACAGGTGTGAGCCACTGCACCGGGCCTGTTCTGTTTTTCTAGTTAAGGGAACTGAAGCTCAGAAGTGTCACCAGCAGGTGTACATTCCCGTGCCAGCCTTGCCCCCCGGCTTTTCCCAGGCAGGCTCCTGCGTGTCCGCTGGCCCCAGCCCAGTCCTCTGTCTCTAGGCTGCTTCCCTCCTGCTCTCTGTCCTGACTCTGGCCCTGCTTACAGGGGCCACTACTTGCTGGTGCCTCCATAGCAAGCCTCTGGCATTGAGCCCCCTGGCATGGGAGGGGCTGTGGGGTCTGGGTTCCCACAAGGCTTAGCCATGGCAGAATCTCATTTTAACTCTTTGCCCCTACAAGCAGCAGTACTTGCCAGAACCATTCTTGGGATTCAGGAGCTCTGGCGACCACCTTGGCCTCTGGCCGCACTCAGGAGGGTGGGGTTGGATTTGTGTAGCTGCCAGGCCCACACCTGCCAGCAGGGGGCTGACTGGATCCATGCTTTACTGTGTTTAACGGGGGTAGCGGGGTCCCTACAGCCCTCCCAGCTAAACATTTGGAACAAAACACCAGCCCTTTTGTAGTGGATGCAGAATAAAATTGTTAATCCAATCACCTCGAATGGCAAGGCCTGACCCTTCTGTGTGTGCAGCAGGTGTTTGTGGCGTCCTTCCCAGGAGTAAGGCCTGTGTTTGATGGTGGGATGGGGATGGCCAGACCCCTGACGCCACAGTCAGGACTGTTCTGGCTTATCGGCCACCCTGGCACAGAGAAGGTCACAGGAATGAATATGCCACGCACAGGGGCAGCATAAATTTAGTTGGGTTGGGGGAAGTACTGTGGAACCAGCAGTGTGAGGGCTGTGCTGTGAGGACCCAGTAGGATTTGAATGTACAGATGGGCAGAGGGCACGTGCCCAGCCCAGGCTCTGGGCTCTTGCCACAGTGTGTGGCAACTTCCAGGGGCTTGCTTAGTGGTGCTGCACGGGGACGTCTCCTTTGTTGAGATGGCGCCAGAGGCAGAGCAGGTGTTAATGAAGGGGAGTGAGCACAGGACCAGCTGTCTCCCAAGAGGCTGAGGCACTGGCCAAGGCTTTGGGGGCTGGATTTGTGCCCCACCCAGCTCCTCTCTTGTGGCTATCTCCACAGCCCTCCCTACTGACTGGGTTCCTGGCTTTGTTTTCTCAGCCATGATGAGGAGCAGCCCTGGGCCAGGTGCCACAGTGTGAGAGGCTCCAGGGTCAGGCTATAGAACCACCCAAACCAGGTCTGGGGAGCTATCTGTGGGAAAGGTCAGGGCCTGTTTTTCTCCTCGACTTGGCAGCTGCTGGCTGTTCAAGGGACCTACCTGCTTGTCCCTTCCCAGCCACAGGTCCAAGAGGCAAACAGCGAATTCCCATGGAGGAGAATCACTGTACTCCAAGTGGACATGGCCGGTAGGTAAGTGTAACTTTTTCTGCTGCTGCTCAGTAGCACTGAGAGACAGGAAGGCACCCCCCCATCCCGCCACCCCGCCACACCCTTTGTGATGGGGTTATCAATGACAGCTAATAAAGCCACCTCACTTCTTCCTAATGCCAGCCCTTGACCCACAGACACTGGAGGAGGCCTGCATCAGGCCCCGCCCCCACCGCAACTGGGCTTTAGCTGAAAGTTGTGGGTGTCTGAACTTTAGGAATAAGTCTTCGGGGACATTCGTTTGGCCAAGAATTCATTCCCTCATCTGCCCAAGAGCAGCTGCCCAAGAGCAGCTGCCCTAGGTGATGTGCAAAGGTCATTTTCTCATCTGCCCAAGAGCAGGTGCCCTAGGTAATATGCAAAAGCCACATGTAGGCCACATCCCACAGCTCTTGGGCATCATTTATTTTTTGCATAGGCATAAATTAGGATCTGGAGATAAAAAACTTAAGAACCAATAGTGCAGCATTTGTGACAGGAGAGCGCAAAACAAAGCCTGGCTGCCTCGAGATGGAGCAGGGGCAGCCTCACCACCACCGCATCCAGCCTCAAGCTCCAGAGTGGATTTGAGGCTCGGCACTGCAGTGAAGGGGCCTGCCTGCCTTCTTGCCCCTTCCCCGCGGCCGGACCACCAGACACAGCTGGAACCAGTGCCCCAGGCCCCTCTCCATGGCCAGGAACAAGAAACTGAGTATCACCCAGTGCCCCACAGAACGGGGCTAGGAATCAAGCCCTTAGCTTTTCAGTTAGAAAAACAGACCTTGAAAAATATATACATAATACAGTGGGGCCTGCTGGCTCTAAAAGTCCCCTCCTCCCCCTTCCCTACCCAGGGTAACTTCTGCCAGCCTCTTCTCCCAGCCCCCACCAACTGCCCCACAGAGAACACACCAGAAGGGCCACTACCTGAACAAGAGCCCAAGGGGGTAGCCTGAGCAGAGGGCCCCTACATCAGGGGCTGGTTAGATCGGGGGGGCCAGTGCAGACAGACCTCCCACCCGGGTACCCTGAACGTCCCCATGAGAGCCCAGGAGTTCCATGCTCCCCACTCTTCTTGCTAACCCCAGATGCTAATCGCCCCAAAGACAGGTCTAGGTCTCTGTACCCCAGGAGAATGTGGAATGCAAGCTTGGGCACTGGCAGGTCCTGGCAGGAATGGGGAGCAGGGTGGGCCCCAACCCAGCATCAGGAGAGAGAAAAGCAACTACTGTCCCCAGCAGAGGGGAAGCCTACAGGGTTGGCCCTGGGCCTTAGAAGATCACAGGAGCCAGTCCCCTTTAGGGCACAAGAAGCCCCATGGCCCACTGCTACTCTACCCGGGACAAATACTTTTTGTCGAAGCCCCTCAGAGACCCTGTGGTTCAGGCTTCCCTAGGTGGAGGGCACTAAACTTGCAGGAGAGCTGGGCAGCTCTGCATCAGGCGCTTCCTACCTGGATAAAGTCCCATCCTGCCCTGGAGCTGAGCACCCTCCTCCCAGAGGGCCTCGCTTCCCTGCCCCGGGGCAGAGGCAGCTCACCTAGTCTAGGCCCTAGCTCGCCCCTCCCACAGCCCTGGCACCTGCTTCATCCATAGGCCTCCCTGCAGCAGCTCCCAGGCACCGGCCCCCAACCCCAGGCAACACCAGTCAGGTCTCACCTCTCCCAACATCCCAGACCCCCACGATATGCTACATATATACACACTCCCAGGATGGGAAGCAGACACCACGGGCACGGAGGGAAGGAAGAAGGGAGCTGCTGGATCCTGCTGACCTCCTCGAGCCAGCTGCTGCTCAGTAGACTCTGCCCGTCCTTCTCATCTGCATGGGGCCACAGGCTCCTGTCTTGTGCTCCTGGAAGTCAGAGCGCCGAGCAAGCGTGTGGGGGAAGCGGTGGGGTGCTGTTCACCCACTCCCAGATGGCTGGCAGCAGGCACCAGAAAGCAGGGCTAGTGGGCAGGCTCCCCATGCACTCTGAAGCGGTAGATGCAGGTGTACTCAGGGTGGCCCCAGTTAGTCAGGATCCGCAGCTCCACCACCTGGTATGTGGCCATCGAAGGGGCCTGAGGAGTAGAGAAGAAAGGGATTAAGAGCATCAGAGACCTGAGGCCTCACTGACAGACAAGGTGGGAAGGGGAAACAGCCTCGCCTAGGGCCAGATGGCTCCCCTGCTCCTCCCCTGGGGCTCTGAAGAGAACCGGGCTTCAAAAGCTCCGATCTTTAGTCTCCCAAGCAGTGTTTCCAGCCAGTGGGCTAAGGGGCCACCTGTAGCATGATTCATCTGAAGCCAGAATGAATTCATCCACAATTGCTTTTTTATTGTGATCAACAGATAGAACCACCTTCATAAAGGGCTTATAGATGCTGATGTGTGGCACACTTGATTCCTTTCTCAAGTGACCATCAGGCCTCTGTCTAGCGACAGTGTTGGGAACAGTGTTAGCAGCACATCTTACCCGGGCAGATGCCACAGGCCTAGCACACTGCTGGCTTGTCCCTTCTCTCTGGCACATCATTCTGTCCTCTACCCTGTTTTTTTTTGAGACAGGGTCTTGCTCTGTCGCCCAGGCTGGAGTGCAGTGGTGTGATCACAGTTCACTGCCTCAACCCTCTGGGCTCAAGGGTTAGCCTCCCCAGTAGCTGCGACCACAGGTGCCTGCCAACACACCCGGCTAAATTTTTTTTTTTTTTTTTTTGAGACGAAGTCTGGCTCTCTCGCCCAGGCTGGAGTGCAGTGGTCGGATCTCAGCTCACTGCAAGCTTCGCCTCCCGGATTTACGCCATTCTCCTGCCTCAGCCTCCCGAGTAGCTGGGACTACAGGCGCCCGCCATTACGCCCGGCTAATTTTTTGTATTTTTAGTAGAGAGGGGGTTTCACCGTGTTAGCCAGGATGGTCTCGATCTCCTGACCTCGTGATCCACCCATCTCGGCCTCCCAAAATGCTGGGATTACAGGCTTGAGCCACCGCACCCGGCCAATTTTAAAACATTTTTTGTAGAGACGGGATCTCGCTGTGTTCACCAGGCTTGTCTTGAACTCCTGGGCTCAAGTAATCCCCTTGCCTTGGCCTTGCAAAGTGCTGGGATTACAGGCATGAGCCACCTCTTCTGGTCTCTCTACTTTCCTAAAGAGAAATCCCAACCTCTCTCGAAGCCTAGTTACCACCTCAGAGCTGATGACAACTCAGTTCTTTCTGGCTCCCCTGACAGCTCCACCGGACTGTCCCATAGGTGCTTCAGACTCAGCCAGACCTGCTCCCTGCTCCGCATTAGCCCCCTTCCCAGTTGCTTCTTCCTCCCACCCCATCCAACCTGACATTCACGACCCTCCCTGATACATCTCTGTCCTCAATCCCAACGCCCCTCTCCCCCACCTATCCTGTTCTGGCTGCTTCCCCACAACCACTTCCTGACGGGTCTCCCAGGCCCCGGCTCGCCCCCTTTGAGTCATATAGTGATGTTAGTCAAATGGACATAGCTTTGTCACCTGAAGCACAGCACTGCCTCCCCCAGGCCCCTGAGGGCTGAATTCCTGCCTCTGCGGGCTCCTCTTCCTGCCACTGTCCCTTGTCCACCTCCCACTATCCCCCTGCAACCCAATTTTTCACTCCAGGATGCCCCCGGTGTGGGGCTTAGGCGACTAGTTTGTTCAAATGCAGGCTCTTGGGTCCTGTCAGCCCTAAGGAACCAGTCTCCTGGGGTGGAGACTGGGAATCTGCATTTCTAACTGACCTAGGAGATCCAATGCCCACTGAAGTTTAAGCCGCATGCACTGCCTGAGGCCCCAGCTGGCCTTGGGAGAATGCCCGCACCCTGGCACGTGCTGGCGGTGGCTCCTCAGATGCCTCTCCCAGCCTTTCTCTCCTGGCCACCCAACCCCTCCTGTGTAAAGCCTGCCTCCTGGTGTCCTTTTCCAGGAAGCTTCCCTTATGCTGCCCTTCTGGAAGGTGCCTTCCCCTGTGCTGACATCTGCAGGATGCGCCTTACACCCCATTTGGATGTCACATCTTGAGCTGTGGGAAAGGAGGGCAGGGCTTCCCTCTCTGAGCCCCATGCCCAGCAGGGTAAGTGTCCTGGGAGCGCCTGCTGCCTGGATGGGCGGTTTGCGCTGCTTCCGCTAGCACAGCAGCGTCCCGTACCTGAACGTGAAACGTCTGAATAGGCTCGCCGTCCTGATCGTAAGTGAACTTGCCAAGGAGTGTCCCCTCCTGCTGCAGGTCTTCATCAAAGCCCTGCAAAGAGAGTGAAGGCAAGTGTGGAGGGGCTGGAGCAGGGAGAACACCCCTCCCCACTCCAATCCCTGCTCCTCCCAGCCAGAAGGTCAGGCACCAGCGTGGCCTATGACAAGTCACTTAACTCTCTTGTGCCAGTTTCTGCCTCCAAAGCCTGAGGTAACACAGACTGAAACGCTGTCTCCCACCCTGGCTCCTCCTCTTCCAAATCCACTCCCCTCCCTCCCAGTCCAAGGGTGACCCTGACGTGATCCTCAGTAGAGAGGCCCACAGGATCCTCCTGCAGCCCCCTGGCCCCACCACGGGACAGATACTCACAAAGATGGCGAAGTCCTTGGGAGCACTGGAGATGGTGCTGTTGGGTGACAAGGCCTTGGGCACATGCTCTAAGGTAACGGCTGTGGGGCGGATGCGAGCAGAGAGGCGGACCACGGCGAAGCCCTGGGGCCCCTGGAAGGCCCAGCAGTTGCCTGGGTGCACATCTGGCTGGAGGAGCAGAAAGTCATGTCAGACAGGGCCCTGAGTCTAGCTCTTGCTGACCCCGGATGGGACCGGCCCCCAGTGTGCTCAGAGCCCCTGCTACTGTGCTTGCCAGGTGCCCACCTGGAGGATGACTCGGGGTGACTGGGAGTGGTACCACAGGGGGATGCCGAAGAGGCTGAGGAGGGCCGTCTTGGTCTCGTAGGTCTCAGAACATCGGGTGCTGATGACGCTGGCCCCTGAGACAGGAAAGGAACGCAGGGTGAGCTCCCGCACGGCAAGAGGGCCCAGCTCAGGCCATTGGCTGTCTCCTCGCGGAGGGCAGACGGCAGATGCCCCAGGTCTAGTCTTTAACCCTAACCCAGATGCCTAGAGCAACTTTAAAGGTTAGCCTCTCCCCAGCCCAGGATGGTGCTCGGTACGTCCCGACTTGCCTGAATTGCCACTTGCCTTGTGGGGATTCTAGGTTTGGGTAACCTGCTGATCCTGAGCTTTGCTTGCTCTGCCCCACCACCAGCCTGGTAGGTGCCAGGGGACCGGCCATTGTGGGGCCCAGGACAAGGCAAAGCGAGGAAAGCAGGGCACGTACCTCCTGACTCCAGGGCATAGTCCGCCAGCCCAATGCGGTCTTCACTGTAGCGCTGCAGGGCCTGCTTCACGATGCGGTGCACCTGCTGCAATGCGGGCACCAGGAGACGGTTGTGGCAGGGAGCAGACATGTCCCCTGTCACCTCGCGGCCGTGGGCCAAGGACCCATGGGCTGACCCCTTCTAGGCTTGCACTGTGCTGGTGCCCAGGCAGATGTGGGCACACTGCCACCCACCCATGCCGGCCCCACAGCATGCAGAGCCTCCTGCTTGGCACTTCCATCCTGGAACCTGCCAGGGAGCTGGTAGTGTGGGACTGTCCAGGGCTCCCAGGGAGGAGAGCTGTAGGTGGGTGTGTGGAGGGGGCATGTGGGCCTCACCTCCTCTGTCACTCCAATCACACCTTCTTTCTGCAGTGTCACGCCCAGGGAGGCTGCGGCTTCCCTGGCCGACTTGCCCTGCATCTCTGCCACATGGGTGAGGATCTTGCTCTCCAGCTCTCGCAGCTGAGCTTGCATCTCCTCTCTCTGAAGGAGCCCCATGCGGCCCCCTCCGCCTCGGGCAAGGAACTGACTGATCCAGGCTGGGAACTGAGATTCCACCTAAAGGAACCAAAAAGGGTGTCACCCTGGGGGGCTTGCAGGGACAGCAGGAGCTGCTATGACAGGGTCAGTGCTTAGCTGGATAGCAGGGACAGGGTAGGAGGGAGGCCACTGGAGGAGAGTTATGAACACTCTCCATGGGCACGGACAGAAAAACGGGAAGAATGCCTGTCAATGAGAGCCCACATGTGCCAAGGCCAGCGCCACAGTCTCTTGGGCATAACAGAGGCTGCAGGGGCAAGGGGTGCCTGCTTTGCAGGCCCCAGGACACGTGGTCTCAGAGGAGGAGGAGAGGGACCAGCAGGGCCCTGGTGGTTCCCACTCACGTCGTCCCGCACGGCCTGGATCTGCTGGGGCAGCAAGCCCACTTCATCCGCCACTAAGCTCTGCTTCAGCGCCAGAGCCGCCAGCTCCTGCTGCAGGCCGGCCAGCTGGTCCTCCAGCCGCCTCAGCTCCTTCACAGAGCTCTCCCGGAAGAACTCCTGGGTCATGCTGGTCCCAGAGAGAGAAGAGTAAGCCTCAGATCTCTTTGGTGGGAGGTAAGGCCACACCGAAGAAGAAAGAGGACTCCCTAGTGGGTTCCTGTCCTGACAGCGGGTGTCCAGCACTCATCATGAACCTGAGAAGGGGCAGGGCCTCTCCTGGGGGTTCTGGCTGCAGAACACAGTGCAGGTGCCCAGGAACTGGCCTGCCTGTGCCAAGGAGCTAATTCTGAGCCTGCTCCCTTTCTAAGCCCAGAGTCCATAATTTACTCTGCCTCAGCCTCTCACATCTTCCACAAGCATGGACATCTGGGGCATGGGAAGGCGGTTATGTGAGGCTGTAAGAAAGGATGCTATGTCTATAAATGAATCCAGGTCCTCTCATAGGGCCTGCCCCCCGCCCTCAGGATCCCCCTGCTAACCTCCATGGCACCTCAAAGACAGGCCCTGGGCAGGGGTCCTGAGCTGGGCTTCAGCCCCTCCCCACAACCCTCTGCTTGGCAAGACAATCAGAACTCTCTCTCTGGGGCTCTGCTCCCCAGTCGTGCCTGGAGAGTGGGTGGGGCTGGGGAGGAGCAGGCCAAGGCCAGCTGGTGGTGCCCAGTACCTTTGCCACTCTGACTTAAGCTGCTGGATGCGAGCCTCGGACTCCTGCGTAGGAAGAAGAGACAAACACAAGAAATGCCCAGCTCAGAAACTGATGTTCCAAGCTCAGAAATTGGTGTTCCAGAGTAGGATCTGCTGTCTGTTAGCGTCTTTGCTTAACCACACCCCTGCCCAAGGTGTGGTTGCTGAGCCCTGCAGCAAAAATCAAACTGGCCTCCTGGTCAAAGCCCTCATGAGTCTCGTCCGTGTCTAACACACTGAGGTATCCGTTCACCCACACTCAGCACGTGCACACCAGCATGGCAGGCCGCTGTGCCCCGGCACACCCCAGGGAGCCCCTGCACAGCTCTCCAACTAAGGGGTCAGGGGCCAAACAGAGAAGTCAGAGGAGGGCACGTCCCTCCCTATGCAACACCCAAGCAGTCCCTTTGGAAGGGCTGAGGGGTCTGAGGTGAACATGTTGGATGGGGCCAGGACCCGGTGACAGGCCCTGAGTGCCCAAGCCCGCTGACCTGGGAGGCCCGGACGATCTTCTTGAAGAGGTCTTCTGAGTCTTGCTGATGCTCTGCTCTCAGGGCAGACAGTTCTTCCTGTCAGACAGCAGTGAGAGGACAGGTCTGACAGAGTCATGCTTATAAGGACCCTTATGACTAGGAAGTGGTGGAACTGGAATTCAGACAACGTGTTTGCTTCCAAAGCCCTGGCTGGCTCTCAGCCTTCAGGCTACATTGCTTCTCTGAACCATGCAAGACTCCTGCTTCATCTCCACTGCACACCTGTGTGGTGTCAGGCACCACGCGGGGGCCTTCTACTCACTATGGGGGTGGGGGAGACATGATGGCCTCCATCAAAGAGGAGGAAACTGAGGCTTAGAGAAGGTGAGGAAGCCTGGCGTGGTGGCTCATGCCTGTAATCCCAGGACTTTGGGAGGCCAAGGTGGGGAGATCAATTGAGGTCAGGAGTTCAAGACCAGCCTGGCCAACATGGTGAAACCCTGTTTCTACTAAAAATACAAAAAAATTAGCTGGATGTGGTGGTGCACGCCTGTAATCCAGCTACTTGGGAGGCTGAGGCAGGAGAATCACTTGAACCCGGGAGGCACAGGTTGCAGTGAGTCGAGATCGTGCCACTACACTCCAGGCTGGGTGACAGAGTGAGACCATGTCTCCAAAAAAAAAAAAAAAGAAGAAAAAGAGAAGGGGATTAACTGCCAAATGGCAGAGCTGTCTGATCCCAAATGGCACTTGTTCTCTCTCTTGCTGGCCACCTTCAGGCGTTCCTACGGGTGTCACCCACCTCCCACCCTAAGGTATTCTGCCTCCTACCTGGATGCGAGCAGCAGCTTCCCTGCGGAAATCCTCCTTAAGGGCAGCTTCACGGCGGCTCACCAGCCCCTCCAGCAGTGCCAGGGTGTCCTCGTGGCTCAGGCCACCACCGCCTCCCTGGCCAGGAGCCCCTTGCCGCAGCTCTAGACGTTCCAGCCGCATGGCCTCCTTCTGCCAGTTGGAGGAAAATTCAGCAGCAAGAGCTTCCAGACGCCGCTCCAGAGAGTGTACTCGGGACATAACACGCTGCTCAGCCTGGCAGGGCGGAGAGAGAGCCACTGAGTGAGACAGTGCTTCCCAAAGACCACCCCGACACAGCCAACACAGAAAGAAAGGGAAAAGATTCCACAGATATTCCAGCATAAGTCCATGCAGGGCCAGCTGGAGCTCATAGGCAGGGGCTGCCAACCTCTGAGCTGGAGGTGCCGGGAGCTGGGGATCACTGGGTGCTGGTCACAGAGGAGGGTCCCTGAGGACACAGTACAGAAGTCTGATCCCAGAGGAGGAAGGAAGGTGGGCCGGGGAGAAGGTTTGAGTGCAGCGATGGTCCAAGAGGAGGACTGGAAGCTTCAGGATGGCTGCAGGGGGCCATGGACCCTGCTGGCCTGAAGCTCACTCCTTCCCTGCCTCCTGCAGGGGCAGGGGAGCCAGGGCTGTGAGTTCAGCCTGTGGACTCTCAATGGCTTTCACTCTTTTCCTAGGGAACTATGGCTAAGAGACAGAATAATTGGAAAATATGTTCTTTTTCTTCTTTAGCAGGATGTCCCACAGAGAAAATGGAGTAAATGTCATTTGGACTGAGGGTGGCATTTGATAGTGTGTCATGAATTTGAGAACGTTGTTGGCTTAACAACAAAATCATTGCCAAGAGAAGTGATAAAAACTGTCAAATAAAGGGCAGGGAGCTACTGAGCAGCAGAGGCTCTGAGTTTTAGAAATTTTGGTTTTTAAATAGGCACTACATTTGCATGACTCAAAAAGCACACAAAAAGGCTGGATGTGGTGGCTCACGCCTGTAATCGCAGCACTTTGGGAGGCCGAGGCTGGTGGATCACCTGAGGTCAGAAGTTCGAGACCAGCCTGGCCAATATGGGGAAATCCTGTCTGTACTAAATATACAAAAATTAGCTGGGGATGGTAGCAGTCTCCTATAATCCCAGCTACTCAGGACGCTGAGGCAGGAGAATCGCTTGAACCCGGGAGGCAGAGGTTGCAGTGAGATGAGATCATGCCACTGCACTTTAGT
The DNA here is from genome assembly GCF_000951035.1 of Colobus angolensis palliatus. NCBI lineage: Eukaryota > Metazoa > Chordata > Mammalia > Primates > Cercopithecidae > Colobus > Colobus angolensis. The sequence continues at coordinate 2,643,121 of NW_012120154.1, read as the reverse complement.
CTGGGCAACAAGAGCAAGACTCTGTCTTAAAAAAAAAAAACAACCCACAAAAACCAGCAAAAAATCCTCTGCCCCATCCCCCTAGTTGCCTCACCACCAGCCTCTCCCAGACCAGGAAGCTGTTTTTATTTTAACTTCATGCAAATATTGCTAATATAAAATGTATATATATATATTTTTTTTTTCTCTTTTTTTTTTTTTACAAAAGAGATGGCTCTGAAATTGAACTGTATTTAATGTCTTTAATGGTGAAAAAAGGAAAAGTCATAGATGACATGTCATTATTTTGTAAAACAGTAAGATCATGGTCTGGTACTCACTTTGGCAGCACATATAATAAAACTGGAAAGATCATGGTCTGGAAAGTAATATATGGTTAAACATGTGATACTGGTTGGATGCGGTGGCTCACACCTGTAATCCCAGCACTTTGGGAGGCCAAGGCGGGTGGATCATGAGGTCAGGAGATAGAGACCATCCTGGCCAACATGGTGAAACCCTGTCTCTACTGAAAATACAAAAATTAGCTGGGCATGGTGGTGCGTGCCTGTAGTCCCAGCTACTCAGGAGGCTGAGGCAGGAGAACCGCTTGAACCCAGGAGGTGGAGGCTGCAGTGAGCCGAGATCATGCCACTGCACTCCTGGGTGACACAGCAAGCTTCTGTCTCAAAAAAAAAAAAAAAAAAAAGAAAAAGAAAAGGTGATACCATGCCAGGTGCAGTGACTCATGCCTGTAATCTCAGCACTTTGGAAGGCTGAGGCAAGAGGATTGCTTGAAGCCAGGAGTTCAAGACCAGCCTGGACAACATAGTGAGACCCTATCTCTACAAAAATTTTTTTAAAAATTAGACAGACATGGTGATGCACACCTGTAGTCCTAGCTACTTGGCAGGCTGATGTAGGAGGATCGCTTGAGCCTGGGAGTTCAAGGTTACAATGAGTTATGATTGTACTACTGCACTCCAGCCTGGACAACAGAATGAGACCCTGTCTCAAACAATTTTTAAATGAATAATAAAAATATGATACTAAGTTAAATTCAGTGAGGTGTAAGTGCAACTCAAATAACTATAATTAGAAAATGAAGAGTTTTATTAAAAATACAGACAGGGCCTCACTGTGTTGCCTAGGTTAGTCTCGAACTCCTGGCCTTAAGTGATCCTCCCACCTTGGCCTCCAAAGTGCTGAGATTACAGGTGTGAGTCACCAGGCCTGGCCTAGAGGTTTAAATTGTCAGTATCAGGACCTGTGCTCACCTTGCTTTCTGGTTATGCTTAACTGCAGGCTCCTTGAGGGCACAGCCTGGGCCTGATCCATCTTTCGACTCTGGCAGATTATAAAAATGGCCACTATTCCTCACTTCTCCCTGCAGCTGCACCTCTGCCATGCGACCTTGTGCGTTCTCTTGCTGAGAGGTGAAGTCTATTTCCCTCTCCTTAAATCTGGATTTGGCTCTGAGATTTGCTGTAGCCAACAGAATGTGGTGGGAGTGATGGTGTACTGGTTCTGGATCAAGGCCTCAAAGGTCTGGCTGCCTTGGTTCTCTCTTGAAACCCTGCCTGGGTGCGGTAAGAAACAGCTGGGGCTAGCCTGCCAGGTGAGCAAAGTGCACATGGAGTACAGCTGTCCTAGGCAAGGGCCTCGGCCAGCTGGCCCCCAGCTGACCCTGCCAGCCAACTGCAGACAGACAGATCCACACAGGCAAGTACGAGCCCAGCCAAGATTGCTTCTCTTTTCTCAGACCAGAAAGACCACCCAGATAACCCACAGACTCATGAACTAATCAAACGCTTGTAGTTTTAAGCCACTGCTTTTAGGGGCAGATTATCTGTGGTAAGAGGTAACTGACTGAGATATTACCTTAGTCATAGAAGGTGCTCAGTAAATATTCGTGAAGCAGTATCAAAAAGGAACAAAGTAGACAAGACAATTTGTTGGATTCCTTTTCTTTCTGTTTTCTGTGCTTCGTAGGGTGGCAACTAATAGTACGCCTCAGCTTTGTGTATATGGTGTGAGGTAGGCTGAGGGCGCACCCACCACTTTCACTGTCACCTAATTATTGTTAAACTCTTGGGAGCTACCACCCTTAGAGACTCACCTGGAAATGTGACGAGTCTCTGGATTCCCAGCCCTCATCCTGCCTCCTGCTGTCCTTCGCTGCCCACCAGGAAACCAAAGCAGGGTGGAATGTCTGCAGCCCATAGGGGTAGAAATACCAAGCGCCTGTGCACAGGGGAGAGGGTGTTACCCCAGCTGGGCCTCCAGCAAGAGGCGCGTGCCAGGGAGGATGGCTGCCTGATCCCTGCCAGTGCTCGTGGCCTGTCCCACTCGTGGAGCTGTGCCCTTCCAGAACCATCAGAGGGATGCAGATGCCCCCATTCTCTGAGGTTGCAACTTCCACCCGACAACCTCAGAGTATATTCATTCTCACAGTCCCGCGGGAATCCTTCATCTTTCTATAAATGGGAAAACTTGGAGGAAACATTTTGAACGAGTTAGGGATGATCCAGGGTACAGCCCAGAGGACCTGATGGTGGTTCTCAGCCCTGGATGTCAGAATCACCTGGGGAGCTTTTAGTACAGCCAGGCCTGGCCCTGCCCTCTGAAGAGCAAGCTAATTGGCCTGGGGTGGGGCCCTTGTTGAGGTGGGTTTGTAAACCTCCCTGGTGACTGTCATGGGCTGCCATGGCTGAGAATCACTGAAACAGAAAGCACCACCCCCTCTAAGAGAAGCTGCTCGCTGCCCAGACATGAGCACCAAGCTGCAGCCACACAGACATGTTCATTCTGTTGTCAGGGCCGTCTGTCTGAGACCTGTTTACTCCTGAGCTCTGGGGCAGGTGGCGGGGGAGTGGGAGAGGGAGGGCTTTCTGTCCTGATAAACCTCCATTTGCTACTCAAGCACCAGTGGTTGGCAGGTGCAAAAGGAAGCTCATGCCCGTGGGGCTTGAAGTCCAGCGTGGACATGGCCCTCATGCACACGCTCCCTGAACAGGTCACTCAGCCCCCTCCACTCGCATTTCCACGTGATAGGTTCACAGCACCGACTATAGCAACCCCACGAGGCCATGGTGAAGCTCAAATTAAACTGAGATAATGCATGAGAAAGTGCTCTCTGGGTACATTGCTATGCAATTATAAAGAATCACTGACTGGGCCGGGCGCGGTGGCTCATGCCTGTAATCCCAGCACTTTGGGAGTCCGAGGTGGGCAGATCACAAGGTCAGGAGATCGAGACCACGGTGAAACCCTGTCTCTACTAAAAATACAAAAAATTAGCCAG
>NW_012120154.1:2635946-2638383 GCF_000951035.1 Colobus angolensis palliatus | reverse complement strand
AAAAAAAAAAAAAAGCACATTATCTCCCTTTGCTGCTTCATTGTTTTTACTTTAAAGACAGCTCAAGATTTAACTTCATCTTGGAAAAATAACTCCCTCACAGCCGACGTCCTTGTTGGAGTGGAGGGAGGATGATTGCTAATGATAACGGGAGGGCATCCCACTCTTCACCCAATGCTGCAGCACTAGGGTGTGCTCCTGCCCAGGGCGGCGCAAAGGAGGCTCAGGAGAGGTGGGGAGGGTCATGCAGAGATGATCCAGGGTCCAGAACTCAGGCCCTGCCCAGGCACGGGTTCACCCCACCCCATCCTGCCCCGTCCCTGCCTGCCAAGGGTCACCACCCTCTGGTGAACACGTCTCTGTGCCTCCCTCCACTCTCCCCAGGCAGGCTTACCATACGTCAGGCACGTCAGCAAGAGCAGCGGCAGCAGGAACCAGAGGAACGTCTTCAGGGACGAGAAGCGCCTAGACCACATGGAAGGGCAGGACAGGGGAGGCAGAGGTGTGAGGGGAGCTCCGGGCCTCCACGTTCCACCCAGGGAGTACCCCGAGATGTTTTCCTGGGTGCTGAACTAGAGCTAAGGAGGATAGCTTTGAGCTTCTCACCAGGCCAGGGCCAGCCTGGACACATCAGAGCCTTTCCTGCTGGGCAGGTCTTAGAGTGATGGGACAATTTTTACTGAATTTTACTGACGTTATTAAAAATAGCGTGGTCTTTGAAAAACTCGAAACTTTTTAGATGGACAGGTCCTCTAAGTATGCAAATATAGAAACAAAGTAACTCCTTAAATAATAACAAGGAACCTGTTTTTGGTGACACAAACCCATCCTTGCCCCTTGTTTCAGTGTGGCCAGCTGTCCTCTCTGCCCAGACCTGGATTGTGGCCAGAGGGATCCTGACTTCTGGGTTCCGTGTTCTTTCTTCTGCCTGAGGGGCACGTTCTCAAGTCCTGGTTCTGCTGGTTTAGGGACTTGGGGAATGCACCCACAGCATCCTCAGGCAGAGCCTCTTTGTGGCTCTGACCATGAGTGGGAACTCAGGGGGTTAGATTGTCCCAGGCCCAGGAAGGAAGATGGACTTTCTGGGAAACCCCACTTCTTGCCTGGAGTCAGTGGGCCTACCCCGCAGGAGGAAAGCCATCATGTGTCTGAGAGCCAGGCACAGCTGGACTAGTGTGGTATTTAATTGAATGTGTTCAAGAAGAAACAATCCGTGCTCTGGAATCCTGTCTCGAAGGGCTATCGATTTGGGGAGAAAAACCTGAAAACCTGACTCTGAGTCTATTCTCTGTCAGGCTGGGGTGGGCTTTGGGGAGGCTACTCCGTGATCACTAATAAAAGCTCCAGGGAAACCGGGGAAAACCCTTAGAGAATCGAACATTGTAGGCTGACACACTTTATCAGTCCCTTCACCCCAGGGCCTTGCGATTGATTGGCAAGGGTGGAGTCTCGCTCACCTGGTTAAAACGAAGACGTCAAGGAGGGAGGCAGCTGTGGTCAGGCGGTACCAGGTGGTGCCAGCCCACCAGTAGAGAAGTCTGAAGAGCCGGCCTAGAAGAATGACCATCAAGCCTAAGGCTCCACATGGTGGTTGGGGGCACCACTCCCTTGTCCCGTTTGTCGTCCTCCCTGCCCCCACCCCACCCCCACCTGCCAGTATGCCTCTGTCCTGCCCTACCAGGACCCAGCTCCTTGGATCCCACCTGCCCACACCCTCGGTCCTGCTCTGCAGCTGCTCCTTCCCTTCCATGCAAGGGGGTCCCCACAGCCCTGGGCTCCCAGTGATTATTCTAGAATGACCTTTCCTCGACGGTCCTACAGTCTCTCTGCATGGGCAGGATGCCCAACTGCAGAGAGATGGGTAAGAAAGCACTACCACCAAGAATGGAAGTAACTGGGCACGGCTTGCAGCCCACCTGGCGAAGTGGCCACCATCCAGAGTAAGGAGCCCGCCCGTGAGACGGCGTTCCGGAGCCGTGAGCCGGAACTCTGCTGGTCCGCATCCGAGTAGCCTGCGGGGAACGAGGACACTGGCTCAGTCTCTGTCACTTTCAAGCCTCTTCCTTCACTGTCTTCTGTGAGCCAAGACCAGAAGTCACCTATCCTCCTTCATATCCCTGCAGCCCCACACAGACCATTCTGTTTCCTCTGACAGCTTCCTGTTTGCATCCCTCTCCTCACCAGCCACCCCTCAAGCTGCTGTTCAGAACTAGATGATGGAGTCTGACATGCACACCACTCAGAATGACTGAGCACCCACCGTGTGTGCAGCCCCACGGGAAAGTGCTGGAATGGGCCTGAATGCAATGGTGTTGGCCTTAGGTTGCCACAGACTTGTGGGGTGGGGAAGACAGAGAAGTGAGGGGCGGTCACAGCCTAGGGCGCCAGGGGCCACCGCAGGCCAGGCTGGAGCGCATCCGGCGCCGGGCATGGGAGG
>NW_012120154.1:2633825-2635896 GCF_000951035.1 Colobus angolensis palliatus | reverse complement strand
GCCTGAATGCAATGGTGTTGGCCTTAGGTTGCCACAGACTTGTGGGGTGGGGAAGACAGAGAAGTGAGGGGCGGTCACAGCCTAGGGCGCCAGGGGCCACCGCAGGCCAGGCTGGAGCGCATCCGGCGCCGGGCATGGGAGGTGCAGTGTGCCTGCCACATGCTGCCCTCTCTCCAGCTCCCCGGGGCTCTCCGCCCAGCCTTCCTGAGGCTTCCCAGCAGCCTCGGATCCGCTCGGGAGGGAGGAAGCATCACCTACCCATGTAGTCGTCCTCAGAGGAGTAGCCCGAGGAAGAGCCCAGGAAGTCCTCGGTGGCCTTGCGCCCCACGAGCCCGCTGGCCCTGCTGCTCTCCGAGCCGCCCGTGCCTCTCCTCCTCCGCACCCGCAGGTCCTCACCTGTGCAGGGAAGAACCAGGGGCTCTTCTGGGCCTCCAAGAGCTTCTGAAAAGTGGGGCCTGGGCAGAGAGGTGCTCTGAGGAGGGAATCCCGGGGACTGCAGAGGACACTGCGAGGAGTATCTCGAGGGAGGTGGAGGAAGCAAAGCCCAGGGAGAAGAGGGCTCCACACTCACCCCAGTCTGCATCACCGTGCAGTTCCTCCAGGGCGCTCCTGGGCGGGAACGCGGTGCCGATGTAGGACTCACGGACCAGCGACTCACTGTAGTAGGAGGTGTGTGCATCAGAGGATGGGCCCAGCTGTGGTGCTGGGGACAGGCGCTTCATGTTGCTGGATTTCCTCTTTAAGGTCCTGTGGGACAACCGTGAGGGCAGAGGCAGGGAGCAGGGAGGTGAGCCCAGCCAGAAGCATGAAGGAAAGCCACAGCCTGCAGCCCTGCCTAGTGCAGGGTGTGGGTTCCCTTGTTGCTAGGCAACTTGCAGCTGCCATTCCCCTGACTCTTCCAATGCTGGCACTTCCTCTCCTGTTATCTCTGAATCTCACCAGCAGATGGGCAAGACAGGCAGTGGCAGCCAGGGATGGAGCCAGATTCAAACTTTATAACCCACCGAAACCAGACAGACCTGGCCTGGCCTCGGAGCTAGCCAGAGCCTCAGGGCCTGTCCTCTGGGCCCCATATCTGTGAGAGGGGCAGGACAACCAGGCAGCTGCCGCTGCAGCCCATTTCCCAGTGGCCTGAGGACTTGCATCTGTCCTCAGCCGTGTCGCTGGCCAGCTGCTGAGGCCGGACAGGTGGTGAGACATGCGGGCGTGGGGCCAGGAAGGATGGTAAGGCTGACACGCCCGTCCCGAGTAGAGGGGGTTCCTGTGAGCCCAGCCTGCAGTTTTGGGGTTTCCGGCCTGGCTTATGCTTGAAGCTGCCTCTCTCCACTTCCTGTTTTCTTTCTTTCCTTTTTTATTGAGATTGAGATGGAGTTTCGCTCTTGTTGCCCAGGCTGGAGTGCAATGCCATGATCTCGGCTCACTGCAACCTCCGCCTCCCAGGTTCAAGCGATCCTCCTGCCTCAGCCTCCTGAGTAGCTGGGATTACAGCTGCCCACCACCACGCCTGGCTAACTTTTGTATTTTTAGTAGAGACGGGGTTTCACTATGTTGGTCAGGCTCAGGTGATCCACCCACCTTGACCTCCCAAAGAGCTGGCATTACAGGCGTGAGCTGCCGCGCCCAGCCTACCACTTCCTGTTTTCTAAGCATGAGGGCAGCAGCCCGGCTCACAGTCACGGGGAGAAGAAGGGGTGCTGCATGCTCATACACATGGAGCAAGGCAGGACCCCCTTGACGGGACGGGGGCCCACGTCCTTCGATCTCTGTCCCTGAAGGTTGCAACAAGAAGGCAGGGCGATGGCTGGACTAGAGGGCGTGCGGGCAGTGACCAAAAGCGTGTGTGGTCACCAGGGGCTGTGGCACTCCCTCGGGTCCCTACCTGAGAGGACTATCTTTAAACAGGGTGCTCTGGCTCCCGGCCACTGAGCTCCCTCCGCTGCTGCTGCTGCCGCCGTCATCATCACCCTGGGAGTAGCGCGTGAGGCGCTGGCTTCTTCGGGACATGATGAGGTGGGATGTGGACTCTTCCCCTGAAGAGAATCTAAGGAGAGAGAGGAGGAGGAGGACTGGA
>NW_012120154.1:2630882-2632965 GCF_000951035.1 Colobus angolensis palliatus | reverse complement strand
CCATGTTGGCCAGGCTGCTCTCAAACTCCTGACCTCAGGTGATCCGCCCACCTCAGCTTCCCAAAGTGCTGGGATTATAGGCATGAGCCACCGCGCTCAGCCAAAAGCATTTTTCTTTTTTCTTTTTTTTATAGTAGCGATGGGGTTTCACCACGTTGGCCAGGCTCCCACCTACGTCCTGATGGTGCTCGCACTCTCTGTCCCCGTGGTGCACATTGTGCTGCCACATCTTGGTAAGATGATGATAAAATGGTAAGTGTCTGCTGGGTCCAGGCTCCTTGTATATACCCCATTTATGATTATTAGAAGCAAGGTAGGTATCATGACTCCCATTTACAAGGGAAGAACCTGGACACTGAGGCAATGGGTAACTTGCCTACAGTCCCCAGCCTGTAAGTGACAAAGCCAGGGTTTGGGCTCAGCTCTGACAGGCTGTAGGGCCTGGGTCTTTCTACTCAGCCATAAAGTTTTCCAGTTGTTTCAGGAATGTATTGAAGATTCTAGAATCTTTTTTAGCCCCACACATGCACAAAACAAGGCTGTATACAAACTTGTTACACAACAAATATTTGTTAGCAAACTAACAAAATAGGGAGGAGGAGGGCAACATGAGTTACAGTCAGTTCTGGTCACCACGTGGGGCAGAGATCAAGGCTCTGGAATTGATAATGAGGACAAAGGAAGCCAGAGTGCAAAGATCTGGCAAAAGGTGGCATTCTGTGACTGGAGGAAGATTAATGAACCGCTAAGGTCTAGACACCCAAATTCAAAGTCCTTGATTGCCAACCTGAGGAGTCTCAATGTTAGTGCCTCCGCTGGCCCGTATGACAAAGTCACTTGAAAATTCCTAGCACTTGCTTGTGACTTTTGATCACTTCTAATATTCCTAGTTGATACGTAAATGACCAGTTCTCTGGGTTGTGTGGCAGGTATAGAAGTACACTTCCCAACCCAGGCTGCAGAAACCCGAAGGTCTGGTTAGTCCAGCTAGAAAGTCCTCCTCTGAAAAACAAGCAGCCTCATGTCCTGGCCTTCTTGGCGTCTTCCCAGGTCAGATGCCCATCTGGCATCCCCCCCTACTTTTAGCTGGTGTTGGAAAAGGGACCGATTGGTAGTAGGGAAAGCAGGAAGTTGGCCTGGGTCCTTGTCTCTATTCCTGTCCTTATAAGGTAATCCCCCCTCCCCCCTCCCTGCCCTGGCCTGTGCCGCCCCTACCTGAAGGCTCCAGCTACCCATACAGGGACTCCTCTTAGCCCCTGTCCTGCTGAAGGAGGTGACACCTTTGCCCAGGGCAGAAACAAAGCAACATGTTTATACCATGCCCAAGCTGCTGCTGGGAAGAACTAAATATTCTGATGGAGGTTGAGGGGGGAGTGCTGAAAACTGTCAGCACCCACCTCTGCCCTCCCAGAACTCCCAGAGATGCCTCTTAGTGTTTCCTGAGGTATCCGGGCATCACAAAACAGTTTACCATTGAGTCTGGGTTTCACAAGATGAAAAAGGTCGAGGCCCCATTCTCCAAAACAAGAAGTGAGCCTCTAGGAGCTGAAATCTACTACTGCGCATCAGAATAGACACCACCCCCGCCCCACCTCCTCCCCAACAATCAGTTAAGAAACGCTCACCTAAAGCATCCTTCCCCACTTCTCAGCTGGGCGACATCCTTTTCTTAATTCCGCCCTTCCCCATCACAAACATCTCCATCCATCTTCAGACTTAACCCAGATCTGGGGCATCTTCCTCGTGACATTTCCACTCCCTGGGCACAGTCAGGCCACACGCCCTTGTGGGACGTGCCAAACGGCCGGTGCTAACTCCCCCGGCCCTCATTCCCACAGGCCGAACCTGCAGAAATTGTCACCAAAGGCGCGCCTTCAAGGCTCTCTAAGTCACACCGCGGCCCCCATTGCTTTGTTTTGTTTTGTTTTGTTTTGTTTTAGAACTGAACAAAACAGGCCTTCCTCCGAGGCCCTGAGTTCTGACAGGCAGAGGCTGGGAACTGGCTGTCCCTGGAAACGGCTTGTCTGGCACAAAACCCGTAGGGGCTGCCCGGGGCCGGGTTGGGGCAGCTGGCCTTTGCCCT
>NW_012120154.1:2622685-2630036 GCF_000951035.1 Colobus angolensis palliatus | reverse complement strand
GACGCCGCGGGAGGCTGTGCTGGGGGTCGGGCTCGGCAGGGCACTGGACTCCAGATCTGGCAGCTCAGAGCACCTGAGACCGCTCCGAGCGCCCCCACGCGCGCCCGCAGGCTGGCTCACCAGGCCGGCGTCCGAGGGAAAGGTGGGAGTCCCCGGAGCAGCAGCGCGCGGGTGGCCCTTGGTGCGCTCTCAGTGAGGTTGTCGAGGACTTGCTCAACACCCGGCACCGATGCTGTTGTCCTCTTAGCCGACCATGTCTACACCCATTTTACAGACAAGGAAACAGGTTGCTAATTTTGGGATTCCAGACATGCTGGGAGGCCCTGCCTCTTCCCAAGCTTTACCCAGATCACCCAAGTTTCACGACAGCTCTTCTGTTGTTTGTCTTAAACAGATTTTCTATTTTATTTAAATAGAGACAAGATCTCACTATGTTTGCCTAGGCTGGTCACGAACTCCTGAGCTCCAGTGATCCTCCCGCCTCGGCTTCCCAAAGTACTAGGATTACAGACATGAGCCACCGCGCCCAGCCAGCTCTTCTGTTTTAAGGACGATGCTTGCCGCGCTTGAGCTGTGGGAAGGCAGGGCTGGCCACTCATTGTTCTACCTTACTCAAACTTGAAACGAGTGCTCAGCATTTGAGTAAAATGCCGCCTGACTCCGGGGGTCCTGTTCCTTGCCTCGCCACCTGCCAACTGTACAGATAGAGCAGGTGCACAGTTTGGGATGAATCACTTTTTGTGCCAGCCCTTCTAAGGGAAGATGAACAGTCGTTATTTTACTTTTATTTTATTTTTTATTTTTATTTTTTTTTTTGAGACGGAGTCTCGCTGTGTCGCCCAGGCTGGAGTACAGTGGCGCGATCTTGGCTCACTGCAAGCTCCGCCTCCCGGGTTCACGCCATTCTCCTGCCTCCGCCTCCCGAGTAACTGAGACTACAGGCGCCCGCCACCACGCCTGGCTAATTATTTTTGTATTTTTAGTAGAGACGGGGTTTCACCGCGTCAGCCAGGTTGGTCTCGATCTCCTGATCTCGTGATCCGCCCGTCTCGGCCTCCCAAAGTGCTGGGATTACAGGCTTGAGCCACGGCACCCGGCCTTCACTTTTAAAATACCAAGAGGAAACGAGACAAGAATGACAAAATCACAGGAAGGCACAGGAAGGCTCTGGGGTCGGGGGATTGAGGAAAGGCAAAACCCTCATGCTAAAGTGGCTTCAGCCCAACTCCAGACAAAACCAGTCCCCTTTCCTGGGCCTACATTGCCCGCTCTGGAAAGAGAAGAGTCTCCTGCTCCTCCAGCCTCCTGGAGACCCTGATGCTGGCCATTATCACTCCTAGGTTTAGACTGCAAGCTCTTTGAGGACATGGACAAGCTCTCCAGAGCCTGGTACCGAGCCTGGCTCTGGTCTGAGTGTCTGCTGAATGGAGGAATGAAAGGAGAATTCAAATCAGACATAGGGGCAGCATCCAGGTAGGGGAAGGGCCTCTCTGACTCCTCATCTCTGGGATGCTTAACTCCAGAATTCTGTCCTAACCACTTCTGTGGAATTTCCACATCCTACCGCCCCCACTGCACAGCCTGCTTCCCCCTCTTTGGGGTTCCTGGCAGACAGGGGGTTCTGGCCTTGTGGGGGGTGAGGAGTCCAGGTCCCCTCCCAGGATGTGCTGAGTGAATGTGTGAGGCTCATGCCCACAGGCTGACTGAAGGCAGACCCCTCTTAAACTCTGCGTCCTCTGGGGGCTGGGAGCAGGCAGAATAATGGTCGCCACAGGAATTCGGTACTAATGCTTGGAATCTGTGACTGCTACCTACATTCAAAGACTTTGCAGATGTGACTAAAGATTCTGAAATGAGATTATCCTAGATTATCAGGGTGGGCCCTAAGTGTAACACAAGTATCCCTTTAAGAGAGAGATAGGGGCTGGGCACTGTGGCACACGCCTGTAATCCCAGCACTTTGGGAGGCTGAGGCAGGTGGATCACTTGAGTTCAGGAGTTCGAGACCAGCCTGGCCAAATTAGTGAGACCACCCCCCCCCACCCCATCTCTTAAAAAAAAAAAGAAAAGAAAAGAAAAGAAAAAAATAGCTGGGCATGATGGTTCATGCCAGTGGTCCCAGCTACTCAGGAGGCTGAGGTGGGAGAATCACTTGAACCCAAGAGTTTGAGACCAGCCTGGGCAACATAGTGAGACCCATCTCTAAAAAAGAAAAACAAAAAAAGAAAAAAATTAGCTGGGCATGATGGTGTGTGCCTGTAGTCTTAGCTACTCAGGAGGCTGAGGTGAGAGGATAGCTTGAGCCTGGGAAGTCAAGGGCACAGGGAGCCAAGATCAAGCCGCCACACTCCAGCCTGGGTGACAGACCAAGACTGTTTCAAAACAAACAAAAAACCAAAGAGAGGCAGAGAAGATGAGGAGAGGGCAATGTAACCACAGAGGCAGAGATTAGAGTGATGAAGCCACAAGCCAAGGAATCAGAATAATGATAACTGGCCTGTGTGCCACACCGATGGGCTCTGTGGCCTTGGACAAGTCAACGGGGCTCTCTGGCTTTCATTTCCTCTTGCGTGAGGGTCACGTGAGCAAAGGACATCTGAACTACATCATCACAAAGGGGTTTTGTCACCATGATCTTTGCGGGGAGAAGGGAGGAGGTTGGGCCCTTGGTTTGTTCTGGACCCGTCCTCTGTCAGTTGGGCTTCTCTGTGCTGCCAGAGAGCAGGGCCTCCCCTCTAACACCCCATGTGATGGTGGAATGTGCTGTGTGCCTGTCTGCCTCCCCCATGGACACTGGACAGTGACAGGTCCCGGTGGGTGCTCAGCGTCCTGTGAACACGAGAGTGAAGGAAGAGCCTCCAGACATCTGCCTGCAACCCAGGCCACCTCCACGTCCCTCCCTGCTGTCAGCATCAGTCAGCAGCCAGGGTGTCGGCGTCTGTCATTTAACCATCCCAGGCAGGCCCTGGCGGGGGTGGGGGACTTTCATGTCAGGCATTCTGGCTGCAGGAACACGCTTGGCAGCTGTCAGAGGGTGGTAACCTCAGGGGAGCTTGGCAACCCTCCCTCCAACTCCTAGGGGCTGTTTCTCTGCACCTTTGGGGATCTGATGTGGGCTCCCTATTCCACCCCACCCAGCCTGGTGACAAAGGCTCCGTTTTTACACAATCTTTCATCCCGAGAGCTCAAAGAGCTCCGCACCAGGTGACAAGCGCAGTTAAGCTCATTTTATGGAAGAAGGCTACTCGGAGGAGTGCAGGCGTGGCATCCAGGTTACAAAGTGGGTCAGCCAGGGTGCCAGGAACACAACGTGGGCCCCTGACCGAGGGGGACAGTCTTAGGCATGCAGGGATTTGGCCAGACTCTTGTGAGTGACTGTGCCTTAGTCACCTCTGTCCCCCACACCTGTTACAGTGCCTGGCTCCTAACAAATGCTCAATAAACGTTCATCAAGCGACTGCCAGACTGCAGCTTCCCAATCTTAAATCACTGGCTCCCCAGTGGTTGCAGACGCAGATCTCCTGCAGGCCTCACTTGCACTCCTAGGGCCTCACCCCAAGGCCTCTCCTACTCCTGAGCCCTTACTCAGCCTGTGCCTCAGCCTGGAACGCCTTTCCTTGTTTCTCTGCCTGATGAAATTCTAATCTTTTGGCTGGATGCAGTGATGAACGCCTGTAATCCCAGCACTTTGGCAGGCCATGGCGGGTGGATCCCCTGAGGTCAGGAGTTTGAGACCAGCCTGGCCAACATGGTGAAACCCTGTCTCTACTAAAAATACAAAAAAATTAGCCAGGCATGGTAGTGTGTGCCTGTAATCCCAGCTACTCGGGAGGCTGAGGCAAGAGAATTGCTTGAACCCAGGAGGTGGAGGTTGCAGTGAGCTGGCACTCAGTAGATGTAAGCTCCAATTAGCCGTCATTGTCACCAATACCCTGAGCACAGAATCTGGCTCAGTGTTTGCTGCCCACGTGGAGGAATGGCCTGAGCTGGCTGTGCACTCAGAAGGGAGGTTGGGGCAGCGCTGCAGCTCCTGAGGGCACCGATGCATGGGCCGGAACTCATGGGCTGACATAGCCTGCTTGCCCCATGTCTGCGGGAGTGTGTTCCTCCTGGACTCAGCCTCTTCATACATCCACCAGCTGCACCACCTTCTGTGGTGACATTCTGGGCCAGTGGTTCAGAGAGCAGGCTTGGAATGCAGACATTCCAAGTTTAACGTGGGCAAGTTTAACCTTTCACTGCCTTGATGTCCTCGTCTGTAAAACGGGGATACTATCAATGTGTCTGTGTCACAGGAACCCAGTACAGTGCCTGGCCCTGGGCAAGGGTTGCTAACTATCACTAACTAGTAATCAATGCTAACTTTTTTTAAAATTTATAAGCATTTATTTATTTAGCAAATGCTTACTGCTTGCCTGTTCTGACAATGTAAGACACGCCCCCGCCCTCCCGGGGCCCACTGTCTGGTGGAGAAGGCAGTCATGTGAGCAGATTATCACAACACTTGAGACTCATGCCCAGGAGGGACACAGGGCTCAAGGGGACCCAGTGTGAATTTCATGGGTCCTCTCCTCCAGAAAAAGTATTAAATATTGTGTTTTGCAACTATGTCAGTAACCACAAGCCAGGCTAGGTTATATCCATTTTTCCTCTTAAGATTTTTTGTTTTTGAGACGGAGTCTCGCTCTGTTGCTGGGGCTGGAGTGCAGTGGCCGGATCTCAGCTCACTGCAAGCTCCGCCTCCCAAGTTCACGCCATTCTCCTGCCTCAGCCTCCCGAGTAGCTGGGACTACAGGCGCCCGCCACCTTGCCCGGTTAGTTTTTTGTATTTTTAGTAGAGACGGGGTTTCACCGTGTTAGCCAGGATGGTCTCGATCTCCTGACCTCGTGATCCGCCCGTCTCGGCCTCCCAAAGTGCTGGGATTACAGGCTTGAGCCACCGCGCCGGCCCTTCTCTTATGATTAAACAAATAATTAAAACATTTCTGTCAGCTCCTGAAAATTCACGGCCCTGGCCCTGGGCCTGCTGTGCCTGGTGGAGAGTTGGTCTGGCCCTGACTCTCCTAACCAGACTTGGGGAGTCAGAGAAGCTGCTGGAGAAAGAGACCTGAAGGGCAAGAGGAGTAGCTGGGGACAGAGGGGACAAGAGTACCAGGCAGAGAGGACAGCAGCGAGAGCGCTCAGCTCAGCTGGTGGGGAAGCTGCCAGATGGACCAGGCCCCCTGCATGGTGACAGCTGGCAGAGCCACCTCTGCCCATCCAGCCCTGTCGCTGCAACCTCCAGCTCTGTTCCCTGGGCTAGCTGGAACGCCATAGCACAACCCGAGTGCCCCCGACCCCAGTGAAAACTCCCCGGTCTACCCACCTCCCTCCTGCAGGGCTGCAGCCCACAAACCCTGCCCTTGTCTTGTTTTTTTTTTTGTTGTTTGCCTGTAGAGCAAGGGGAGTAATTGTCCTGCCCCCTTCCCTGCCAGGTGTCTGTGGAGGCAGAGGAGGTGGCAGGACCCTCTAGGCCACCAATTCTCACAGCAGTGTTGCTGTGGGTGTGGCCTGTGTGCTTCCCACGCAGGGACACTCAGCACCCAGCTGTCAGCACTGCAGCCTGCACGCAGTGAGTCACTTAGGGTGGTCCCCAGGGCAGCTGGAGGGCTGGTGGGCCTTGGTCATGGCTGAGGGCATTTGAGACTGGGACCCCAGTTCATTCAGCCCTCCTCTGTGCCCACTGCCCCTCCCCCAGTGCCTCTGTTTCCCTGGGGACGGTGCTTCCCGACAGCCAGAGTGACCCAGGTGTGGGAAGTCTGGGTGGGTGGCCTTGATGGCACACAGCTGCATGTGGGCAGCTGCCCAGCTCGACTTGACTCGGCCCTGCAGTCAAGCACGTTGGGTGGCAACTCCCAGGGCCCTGTCCATGCACCTGTGTGTTATATGCAAGAGGGCCTGTGGCTGCCAGCCCAGGGCCTCCAGGGGCTTGAGAAGCAGGAAGTGGCTCGGCAGTAGGGCGTGGTGGCCAGGAGGTGTGGGCTGGAGAGTGCTGGCTTCTTGATGCTGAAGGGAGGGATGGTGAGGCAGGATCAACTGAGCCAGGGACCAGGGCTGCCCCCTCCCCTCTGTGTCCAGGAGAGGCTCACCTCCAGGTGGGTGTGAGTGAGAATGTGAGAGTGTGTGTGAATATGAATATATGTATGGGAGTGTGTGAATGTGTGTGTGACTGTGTGTAAAAGTGTGAGTGTGTGTGGGGAGTGTGTTGGGAGTGAGTGTGAATGTGTGTGTGACTGTGTGTATGAGTGTGTGTGTGTGGAGTGTGTCGGGGGAGTGTGTGTGAATGTGTGTGCGAGTGTGTGAATGTGTATGTGTGTATGAGTGTGAGTGTGTGTGGCAGTATGTGAATGTATGTATGAATGTGTGTGTGCAAGTGTGAATGTGTATGTGTGTATGTGAGTGTGTGGCAGTGTGTGAATGTATGTGTGAATGTGTGTGTGCAAGTGTGTGACTGTGTGAGAATTGTGTGTGAATATGTGTGCATATGTTTGAATGTGTGTGAATATGAATGTGTGTGTGAATGTGTGTGCATGTTTGTGTGAATGTGTGTACGAGTGTGTGACTGACTGTGAATGTGTGTGTGTGTATGTGTGTGTGAATGTGTGTGCATATGTTTGTGTGAATGTGTGTGTGTGTGTGAATATGTGTCCATGTTTGTGTGAATGTGTGTACGAGTGTGACTGTGTGACTGTGAATGTGTATGTGTGTGTATGTGTATATGTGTGTGTGAATGTGTGTGCATAAGTTTGTGTGAAAGTGTGTGAATATGTGTGTGTGTGTGAATATGTGTGTGTGTGAATATGTGTGTGTGTGTGAATATGTGTGCATGTTTATGTGAATGTGTGTGTGTGAACTGATGCCTGCTCTGGCGACCTCTCCTCTGTTCCCTGGACTGGCTGCCCAAGCTCGGCCACACAGGCTCTGAGGGTCCCTTGGGTCATGGTCTTCCCTCTCTCCTTTGAGTCTGGGGTGCTCGGAGCTCTCCTGTTTTTGCCTTCTTTTCTGTGCCCAGGTTCTTTTCTCGGTGACCCCATCCTCCTCCTCTGTTTGATTCTCAACAGCTCGGCTCTTAGGGCCACGGTGGCTGCGGTGATTTGTAATTCAGGCAATTTCTTAATCTTCCCCTTCCGGGCTCTCCCCAGCCCAGCCCCCACCCCCACCTCAGCTACCTCAGTGCCAGGTTCCTGCCCCCACCCCATGCTCACCCGAGCCCTGCCCAGGACATGCTTTTTGGATCTTGCACCCCCCCTCCCTCTCCCAGGCTCAAACAGTTCCCTGCGGACCCCCTTGGCACAGCCCCGCCTCCTCCTCC
>NW_012120154.1:2594120-2619250 GCF_000951035.1 Colobus angolensis palliatus | reverse complement strand
CCTGCTCCCATCCAGTGCTCTAGGACAGGCTACAGGTAGGGGGCCTGGTTGCTTGCCAGCCATTCTAACCAACTACTCAAAGCCCAAACCTCTCTGAGCCTCACTGGCCCACAGGTAGAACAAGGAGGTGGCCAGATAGCGGTTTGCCAGAATGTTCCCTAAGATCTGAGGACAGGATCCCCGCCGACTCCCCCTACTTCGACTAGAGCTGTTCTGCTCTGGTTGACACACTGGGGTTCCCTGGGCAAATTTAGTTGAAAAAAGGGATTCCGCTGCCAAAAAAGAAAAGGAAAAAAAAAAGAAACACACACACACACATACACACATACACACAACTGGCCTGGCCAGCTGCCCTGTGACTCACCCTGGACTGGCGCCTGCCACCGGCGTCCAGGATGAGGATGAGCAGCAGGAATCCTTCAGACCCAGGCACAGCAGGTGAGTTCGTCTCCCCTGAGAGGCAGCTGGGAGAGTCATGACCATAGCTTGGCTGAGAAACTCCAGTGGCCCCAGGCCCACCCCAGTCATGGGGCAGTGGTTGGCCAGGCTGGGCCCAGGGAGGGGGGGATGATGTCTCATAGGCTCGGGTCTCGTGGAAAGGCCGAGGGGCTGTCAGCAGACATGGCCTCATGTGCGCCCCGAGCTCAGGCAAGGCTGTTAGCTCATTCCCTAGTCCTCTCTGAGCCTCTGTCCTCCCAGAGAAGGTCGTGGCCATTGACTGCCTTCATTATCTTGTGCCAGGCATGGGGTTCCCAGTGAGTGAGACTCCACAGGGCTGTCCTCTGGTGCAGAGAAGAGGGATTTGTGGGGTCACACCAGGACTCACATAATCACATAATGTCCTTACAGTCTCTTCAGTCCTGGTTCAGGCCTCTCCTCTTTTTTTTTTTTTTTGAGTCGGAGTTTCATTCTTGTTGCCCAGGCTGGAGTGCAATGGCGTGATCTCGGCTCACCGCAACCTCCACCTCCCAGGTTCAAGCCATTCTCCTGCCTCAGCCTCCTGAGCAGCTGGGATGACAGGCATGCGCTACCATGCCCAGCTAAGTTTGTATTTTTAGTAGAGGTGGGGTTTCTCCATGTTGGTCAGGCTGCTCTCAAACTCCCAACCACAGGTGATCCACCCGCCTCGGCCTCCCAAAGTGCTGGGATTACAGGCGTGAGCCACTGCACCTGGCCAGGACTCTCCGCTTGCTGTCCCCTCGCCTGGAACACTCTCGAACATAGCTGGCTGCATGGCCCGTTCCCTCCCTGGCCCTCCGCCCCGGAGTCCCGCGGACATCAAGATGACTTGGCAGAGGGCAGGGACACTCACGCTAGGCCAGGGATGGCCACTGCTGGTCCTGGGTGGAGGGGCCACCGCGGCATGCCTTCTACAGCCCCAGGGACAAGATCCTGCACCTGCCAGACGGACCATGGCCACAGCTTCACCTCCCGCAGTTTTGGCTCCTTCACCTGCTAAAAGCGGGGTAGTGACGTCTGGCTTGAGGGGCTGTGGATAGGCCGGAATGAGAACGTGGCTCAGGGCTGTGCACATGCCCGCCTCCCTTCCTCCCCTGGCTTCCTTCCCCAAACAGCCCACAGGCAGGCCATTCTAAAGTTGGGGGAAATGGGCCTGGATCCCTCAAGAACACGGGGCTTCCAGCCTGTTCTGGACTCACTGTTGTGCTCGGCCACATTAGCTGTGTGATCCTGGCAGGGCACCTGGCCGCTGTTTCCCCGCCCTGCCTCCTCAGGTGCACCCACAGGTGTACGTGGTTCTAGAGGGATATTCCTGGGAGTCGGGTTTTTTTGGGGAGGAGGGGGCAGTACGGAGCAGGGCAGGGTCCCTTTTCAGCTTGACCATAGGCTTGCAGGGTGGGGTAGACTGTGTTCTAGAGGTGACATCCCCAGCCACAAAAAGGACGCCAAGAGGGGCTGGCCCTGCCTGCACTTTCCCTAAGCCCAGATACTGGGGCCTGTGCTGCCTACAGGGGGTAGGGAGCCCCCTTCCCCTGCAGGGAGCTCAGAACTGCCCGGCTTTAGGCAAACCTAAGTGAAGAATCTGAAGAGGCTGTGGAGGGAATGTTGGAGTGCTCCCCAGAGCTTCCCCCTCCAATTCCATTATCTTATCCTCTGGGGGAAGAGGATGCACCAGTCACCCCCATGAGCTCCCAGAGAGGCACCCAGCATGGACAGGGGCACTGGGACAATGAGATTTGGGCACCCAGGCGGGAGCTCTTGGAATAACCCTCTGAAAGAAGAGGCCTTAGAGTGCGGAGGCAGGAGCAGTGGGAGGAGGAGGTGGGTGGTGATTGCCAACAGGACCACCAGGTCCCAGGTGTCTCCCTGGCCAGGACGTGAGCACCGTCCCCTCTGCCGTCAGGAGCTCTGTGAGACCAGCAATACTGAGTGGCAACACGGGGTGGGCTCGGAGAGGTAAGAGGAGGCTCTGGGGCCCGCAGGCCTGCAGCTGCAGCGAGGTGCAGACCTGCCTGCTCTGAGGTGGTTGCTCTGGGACCTACACAGGTAGGGTATGCAGCAGGTGCTCAATAAATATTTGTGGCCAGGCACAGTTTCACACGCCTGTAATCCCAGCACTTTGGGAGGCTGAGGCGGGTGGATCTTCTGAGGTCAGAAGTTTGAGACCAGCCTGGCCAACATGGTGAAACCCCATCACTACTAAAAATAAAAAAATTAGCCGGGCGTGGTGGCAGGTGCCTGTAATCCCAGCTACCAGGGAGACCGAGGCAGGAGAATAGCTTGAACCTGGGAGGCAGAGGTTGTAGTGAGCTGAGATCTCACCACTGCACCCCAGCCTGGGCGACAGAGCGAGACTCTGTCTCAAGAAAATAAATAAATAAATAATAAATAAATATTTGTGACTGAAAAGCAGAAGGAAGTCAGGTCTGACTCGAAGCCACCACACCTTCTCTCAATTAGTGTGAAGAGTCTGAGCCTCAGAGAAGAGTGAGGTGAGCCCCCCAGCTCCCTCCCAGTAGGTCCCCTCAACTGCAGTCCTCCCAGGTCTCCAGTCCTTTCAGGGCTTGGCCAGCCCTCCCAGCATCCCACCAGCGCCCTGCTGATGAGCCATGTTATGCCCACATGTGGCCATGAGAGGTCGTCCTGCGCCGCCGGCTGCAGCGAGACTCTGTGTGGTGGAGGAAGGAGCTCATCTTGGAGAAATAGCAGGATGGCGCCAGGGCAGGGTTGGAGGATTGTATCATCCAGAGGGGCAGGGGTGCAGGGAGCCCCAAAGTTCTGCTTAACAGCGCACCGTAAAGGGGCCCCTTGGGGCAGAGAGGAGAGATGGTCCCAGAGAGGGGGTGGCTGGCCCCAGAGACACACAGCAAGCCCATGAGGCAGAGCCAGAGGGTGCCCCAACCCAGGCCCTCGCCTCCTGGGCTTGAAGAAAGCCTGCCCGTGTTTGGGGCACATCACGGTCAGCCTCGGTTGGTTGCCCAAGACTTCTGGACTGCAAGGTGGAGATGAGGTCAGAGGACAGGGCTGGGGACAGGGAGCATGCGCTGGGGGCTGAGGGTGGAATTAGCTGACCCAAGACCACAATATCCTCCCTCACCGGGGGTCCTGCAGGTCATGCTGGTCACCCCTGTTGATGTGGAAGTGGAGCTGGGTGGGGCCTGGCTTGGTGGCTCTGCCAGCTTGGTTTGGACCTCACCGATCCTGGGTCCCCAGACTTGAGGATCAGAGCTGGGCCCTGCTGAGAGGTGGTGGGGCCAGGCCATGCTGGGCCTCACAGGTCAGGTTGAAGTGCTGGGTTTTATCCAGGGAAGTGGAGAAACCGCCGGCTGGGGGGTTAGGCCACGCTAACCAGCACGGTTCCTCTGGTTATTGTCAGGCGAGAAGCAGGTGAGATCTGCCTTAGGAGGCTGCTGCTCTCAGTGCCTATAGCATAGTTTGAGGCCCAGATTCATCCTTGACCAGCAGAGCAGGTTACCAGCCCTCGGAGCTGGAAGAAGGGGCCTGTGTTCCTCAGGCCCGGCCCTGTGGCATCCCTCTCCTGCAGGAAGCCCTTCGTGGCTCCCTGCTGTGGGCCCAATAACGTGTGTGTCTCACCCAGCCCCGTCTTCAGCGCTGTGCACTCCTCACCCATAGCTCGTTGGCTGCAGTGCCCCAACCCCTCCTCATCTCCCTGGGGCCTACTGACATCTCTTCCAGGCCCAACTCTAATGTCCCTTCCTCTGAGAAGCCCTCCCGGCCAACCCTGGGCATCGAGGCCTCTGCTCCTCTGGGCTCTCTGGCACTTTCAACCCCTGGGAACTCAGTGGTCATGTTGGCTGAGTCTGCAGTCAAGGCCTCTGAGGGGAGGGAGCTGCTGCTGGTGGCAGGGACGGGCCGTATCTGGCCATTCCAGGGTTCAGCAGCAAATACGGCATTCAACAAAATGGATGGAGCCCGGGACAGAGGGGACAGAGAAACCGGCTGAGACCCTGTCCTGGAGCCCCTGAGCATCGGAGCTGTATAGGCCTCATGCAACCCCCTTGCTTCTCACCCCACTGCGGCCTGGAGGGGCTTGGCCCCAGCCTGGGTACCCAGCACTGTCCTGGGGTCTGGCCTGCTGGAGCCTTATTGAGGAGAAGATGGGACTGGGCTCCGGAATACTCATTATAGGATGCGTGCTCGCCCTGGACAAACCTCCAAAGACGCCGGCCCATCACCAACAAGCTACTGTCTTCTTCAGCTCCATGGGGTCCCTGCGCCGGGGCAAGGACCACCCAGCTACATCACCGAGACACCCCTCCCCCTGAATCCTTGGCGCCCTCCTTTCACAGTGGCATTTCCGATGTCTGGTGAGTCGCTGCTCATGTCCCTTCCCCCATTCAGCACCCTCTCTCCATCCTGGCGCAGGTTCCCTGCCCCCAGCCCACCCTCCGGGAGGGAGCTGCACCTGCCGTGTGGGTGCTGTCACCTCCTTCCAAGCCACCCATTTCCACACCTTGCCTCAGCCAATGCAGCCCACACAGGTCTGACCCCTGCCTGCCTCTCCAGAGGCATCTCTCATGACCCCCTCGCCCACGTGGCCCCCTTGCCCTGGCTGCACCAAATGGCCTTGTTTTCTTTTTTTTTTCTTTTCTTCTTTTCTTTTCTTTCTTCTTTTTTTTTTTTTTTTTGAGATGGAGTTTAGCTCTTGTTGCCCAGGCTGGAGTACAATGGCACGATCTTGGTTCACTGCAACCTCTGCCTCCCGGATTCAAGTGATTCTCTTGTCTTAGCCTCCCGAGTAGCTGGGAGTACAGGCGCAAGCCACCGTGCCTGACTAATTTTGTATTTTTAGTAGAGATGGGGTTTCTCCATGTTGTCCAGGCTGGTCTCGAACTCTGGACCTCAGTTGATCTGCCTGCCTCGGCCTCCCAAAGTGCTGGGATTACAGGTGTGAGCCATGCGCCCGGCCAGTGGTCTTGTTTACTAAAAATGTCATGCTCTTTGTTTTCAGCACTGTGCACACACTCCCGGCTCCTCCTTAATTCCATCCTCTTGTATTGACCTTCCAGCTCCTTCCTAGAGATCCAGTTCAAATGTCCCTCCTCTGGTCTCTGCCCCTGTCCCCGGCACTCTTAGCACCCAGAATGGCACTCTGCATACAGAGCTGTCCCTGTTGTCTCCTGCGTCTGCCTAAATGCAAGGTTCTCAAGTGTGGCAACCATGTCACATTGTCCTGTGTTAATGGCCCCAGCAGACGCCAGCACAAAGAATGGACTGGAAAGTTTGGTGAGTGAATACGTGGATGACAAGGGCATTTACTTAATAAACAATGATTAAGCACCAGCTGGGTACACAAGCCCATACTGAGCCTCGTAGTGGGTGCTGTAACACAAAGCCCCTCAGCTGGGGCAAATGCCTTGAGAGCAGTCAAAGCAGGGAGGTTCTGCTTCCCACCCCGCCCCAGGGTGAACAGGGAAGGCTCCGGAGAAGCTTTGCAGAGCACTCCTGCTGGGAGCACCCTCCAGAACATCTGCCCGGTGCCCCCTCAGCTCTGCCAGTTCCTTTAGGAGGCCCCTTCAGAGTCTGTGTCCCCTGAGAACCAGAGTGAGTATCTGTTTCCTCTGCATAGGGCCCAGCACCTCACAGGAGCCCCTGAATATTTGCTGAATGATGGCTGGAAAGACCACTAGGACAGCAGGCTGGTTCCCAGTTGCAGGTGAGACTGAAAGCTGTTGTCATGTCAGAGGCTTGTGAACCAGAGCAACTCCATCTTGAATAGGAGTTAGGTAAAATGAGGCTGAAACCTACTAGGCTGCATTCTCAGGTGGTTAAGACGTTCTAGGTCACAGGATGAGACAGAAGGTCGGCACAAAATACAGGTCATAAAGACCTTGCTGATAAAACAGTGTGCAGTAAAGAAGCCAGCCAAACCCCACCAAAACCAAGATGGCGACGAGAGTGACCCCGGTCGTCCTCATTGCTACACTCCCACTAGCACCATGAGAGTTCACAAATGCCATGGCAACGTCAGGAAGTTACTTACCCTCTGTGGTCTATAAAGGGGAGGCATGAATAATCCACCCCTCATTTGACATATCATAAGAAATGACCATAGAAGTGGGCAACCAGCAGCTCTCGGGGCTGCTCTGCCTGTGGAGTAGCCATGTTTTATTCCTTTACTTTCCTAATAAACTTGCTTTCACTTTACTCTATGGACTCACCCTGAATTCATTCTTGCACGAGATCCAAGAACCCTTTCCTGTCCAGTCACAGAACTAACATAAGACCCAGAGCCAAGCTGGTCTCTTACTGGCTGCTGACCACCCTCCGGCAGCCGCTACTGGTGACAGAAGGGTTATGACCCACTCTGCAGCTGCTCCCCCAGACCTTCATCCTCCCAGTGACCCTCTGGGCTCAGCTAGCAAGGACTTCTCCCCATTTTGCACACAAAGAGAATGGGGCTCAGCAGATGAAGGAACTCACTCAAGGCCACACTACCGGCAAGGGGTGGGGCCGGCACTGGAATTCGTCTCACTGAAAAGCCCATGCGCTTTCTCCGCCGGGCTCCCCTCAAACAGCACCTTCCCTTCCACCCATGGGCTCCACTTGTGCTGGATTTTCATCTTTTCTTAGGAACCAGCTTTAAGTGGAGTGACTGTGAGTCCCAAACAGACCTGAGGCCTTTCGTGAGGGGCCTGGAAATTTGGCAGATTGCATCGGAAGTCAGAAGACAAAGTTCGACCCCCAACCCAGTCCTTGCTGATACACCTCCTGTAGAAGTCTTTTCTTTTTTCTTCCTTGTTTTTTTTGAGGAGTCCTGCTCTGTCACCCAGGCTAGAGTGCAGTGGCGTGATCTTGGCTCTCTGCAACCTCCGCTTCCTGGCTTCAAGCAATTCTCCTGCCTCAGCCACCTGAGTAGCTGGGATCACAGGCACGTGCCACCATGCCTGGCTAATTTTTGTATTTTTAGTAGAGACAGGATTTTACCATGTTGGTCAGGCTGGTCTCGAACTCCTGACCTCAAGTGATTCACCAGCCTCAGCCTCCTGAAGTGCTGGGATTACAAGCATGAGCCACCACGCCTGGCCCTGGAGAAGTCTTTCCATCCATCCACCCATCCACCTATCCACCCACCCATCCACTCATCTACCCATCCACCTGCCCACACACCCACCCACCCATCCATTCATCCATTCACTCACCCATTCACCCATCTATTCATCCACCCACTCACCCATCCATCCACCCATCCACCTATCCACCTATCCACCCACCTATCCATCTATCCATCCATCCGTCCATCCATCCACCCACCCACCCACCTATTCTTTCATTCACTCACTTGCTAGTCACAATGCATTTTCGATCCATATCAGCCCCTGACCCAGTCATTGCTGATGCACCTCCTAGAGAAATCTATTCCATCCATCCACGCATCCACCCATCCATTCATCTATCCGTCCATCCACCCATTTACCCACCCAGCCATCCATCCACCCATCCATTCATACTTTCATTCACTCACTTGCTAGTCACAATGCATTTTCCATGCACATCAGGCCCTGGGCTAGGCATCGGGGATGCAGAGAGATAAGACAGCCCCAGCCATCAAGTAAATAAAGCATAGTAGGTATAGACACCATGACAGGAGATGTGGCACCGTGGGGACGCAAAATGACTATGTCAGGGGGTGCAGCAGGGAAGGGGTTCTGGAGGAGCTGGTATCGCTCTGAACTGCTGATGTGCAGTGGAGACCTGAGGCCAGCTCCCACCCTGGCATGTCACACGTTCTCTATGACGCCATCTTCCTACTGTTAGGGGAGGGAGGAGCCGCATGGAATCTTCCAGGCTGCTTCACTGGCCATTTTGAGACTGGAGACTGGAAGGACAAACGCAGTGTGGACCCTGCCGGGTCAACAGCCAAGTCCTTCCACATAGTTGCCGTTGGGATTGTCTTTCCGGGTTCTGGTCACAGCCACCTGGGGCCCTTGGTCACTGGACCAGGTGCATGTGCATGTGTGGCTGCCCTGCCTCTCCTGCTTTGGTTCTGCAGGGCCCCAGTGCCTACAGGGGCTTAGAGATGATAACCTCCCTACCTGGCACACCTCAGCCTTCCAGACTCCCAAGCCTCTCACCTAGAGTGGAGGCCCAAGGAAGGGATGGCTCCCCACAGTCCCTGACCCGAATACTTATCAGCCCTTCCAACTTTAAAGCACGCTCACATTCAGGGCCACTGTCTCCTCAGGGCCTTACAGCAACTTTAAGAAGCAGGCGTAGCCGGAGCTGTGAACCCTATCTTGCAGGTGACGAAACTGAGATCTGAGAAGCGAAGTGGCTTGTTCAAGCTGGCAGGCAACCCTGGCGAGGGTTCAGAGCTGTCACAGGCCTGTGGGGAACCCTAGCTCTGCCACTTAGGTCGTGGGTCCCCTCATCTGTGCGAGGGGGATACTGAGGGCGTCTGCTCACAGAATGGACGTACACATTAGAGAAGATGGGGTTGGTGAAATGCTTGGTGCCGTGCCAGGCATGTTTGAGGAATCTAATAGTTTGGGAATATTATTCAAAATGATTCGAGTCTTCTACCTTCTAGGCGTGCTCTCCTTCCACCCCCACGGCCTTTCTAAGGATTGGAGATGGCAGCTGGTGGTGGGAGGTGGTTACTTTAAATATGAGATGAGGAGAAGGAAAGGAAATTAGGACAGGGTGGCGGCTTTTGTGGCTGCACTCTGACAACCCCCTCCCAAACCTGGACACAATCAGATGCTGCCAGCTTCTGCGCTTAAGGAGCTGAGCCTCTGCTGCACAGCTCTCACTCCTGCTACCGGGCGTGGGTGGGGGACACCGGTTTGAGTTGGGTCCCTAAAGCCCAAGGGCACACCCCCTTGCCTATCTGTAGGGTCTGTCCTCTGGAGAAGCAGGAAGTAAGTTAAACAAGATGCTGGAGTTTCTCTGCGCCTCTTCCAAGGCAACATGAAATATTCACCAGATTTCTCCACAGGCCCTGCAGAAAGCTTCAAAGGTGGTGGTCCCCGCGGCAGCACGCCCCCTCCCACAGGCACCACGGGACCTCGTGACCAAGCCCTCGCCCTCCACCTTCTCACACTGACCGCCTCGGCACCCCTTGCTCCCCACTCTCGGGAGGCTGTGGTTCTGGAGTCCCAGCAAGGGGACCTATGGTTCACTCTCTCTGATCCAGCCGGGGCACTCGCTGCTCTCCCAGGCAGAGGGACGGGCCCTGGGGTTGGGGCCTGTGACTCCCTCTAGACATGTCCAGACAAGGTTTCCGATTTGCCCCACACTGACTCTGGCTGGGCCCAGCAGAGGGGACTGGGGTGTCAGTGGGGCGAGGCGCTGCTCCCCACACTGCAGATGGTAGCGAAGAGGTGGGGTTGGTGGCAGGCCTGTGGTCGCTGCCTCCACTATAAATGCTGCAACTGCCATGGAGGGTGCAGGGGAGGCCTGGCGATGGTAAGGGAAGCAGCCAGGAGATGGATGGCCCAAGGCATGGCCAGGCCGCGGGGAGCCCAGCTGTCTGTGGGGGACGGGGCAGGAGGGAAGTGGACAGAAGGCCTGAGAATGCAGCGTGTGTGGAAGAGCAGGGACTATCCAGGCAGGCAGCCCGGGTTCAAGTCCCAGCTACAGCTGCTCCCTAGCTGGACCCTGGGCCAGACACTCCATCCTCCGAGCCTGGGTTTCTCCATTTGTAAATAGCAACAGCAACCCCTAATTTGGAGGTCTGTTGAGAGTTACACATCAGGGTCCTGAGGGAGGAAGCCCAGTGCCTGCCAAGTCGGGGAAGCCTCCTTTCTCCTGAGCCCCAGCAAACCCCTTCACCTTCAGCCCGTCCTCTCTCCCCACCCCCGCACCCTCTCCCATCCACGGCCACTGCCCCGCTTCCCTGAACCCATCGTGAGTTTCCTGGAGCTGCAGCTCTGCACAGGAGGCTGGTCCCTCAAACAATGGTGACTTCCCCCTCCCTGGGAAAATGCCAAGGCCCAGTTCAATGCCACCTCCTCTGTGAAGCCCTCCCTAGTCACTCTCTTCTCTGAACTCCAGATTCCCTGAACCCCACCTTCTCTTTTCCAGCAAATGAACCTGTCTTGCTTTTCTGTTCCCGCGTCTGGCCCTCAGTAGCCTGTGTGCTGGGTGGCAAGGACGGTGCCTTCTCCGTGGTCACGGCCCTCTCCTTTCAGCCCATCATCAAATACTTATCGAATGTTATGGGCAGCAAGGGCCCTGGAAGGCCAGGTGTCCACGTCAGGCATGGGTCCAGGGGAGTGGAAGTAAAGCCACCGGGGCAACACACCTGCCATGGTTCCCAGTCACCTGCCCTGGTCCAACGGTGACCACACCATTGTCTGGGAGCAAGAGAGGGAGACTGAATGACCCATTTCTGCGAAGGCAAGTGAGGAGGGGTCTGCTGCAGTGACAGGAGTGACTAGGGTGGAAGGCAGGCTCGCCACCCGTGGTGCCACTGCAGTGTGCCTGTGAGGGCCAGGTATTGCACAAGCCCCATCTCGCTGCATCTCCACCCACCGTGAGAAGCTGGTGTCAGCACCTCGTCCACGAGTGGCAAGAGGAGGAGCACAGCGACAATGTGGTGCACACCTCGGGGGCGTCACCTGTTCCAGATGTGGTCCCAGGCCTGCCGTCAACCTCATGAGGTGGGTGCAGTGTATCCCCATTCTACAGACAGAGCCACCGAGGACAGAGAGGTTCGGAGGAGCAGGGCCAGACCCGAACCAGCTCTGTGGGCCTCAGCACCCACACTCCTAACTGCCACCCCCACCACCCTGGTTGCCGGCTGAGCCAGCCTCGCTTTTTGGCACCCACGTGCAGCAGATGAAAGGAGAGAACAGATGCAGAGCGGGCGGTTAATCAGCGCAGCTATTCCAGGCCTCGGCGCCTGCTCCCCACCTCCAGCGCCAGCCCCCGCCTCTCCGTTCACTCCCTTCTGCCAATCCCTCCGCAGCACCCGAGTGGCACAGGGCTCTGGCCAGGGCAGGTCTGAGGCCAAGGAGCTGCCCATCCGCCAAGTCCCAGAGGGCCAGGACCAGCTGCAAAGCCGCCCAACCAGACGGTCAGCCTTGAGGCGGCGACTGCCCCTTCTCGTTCTCTCTTGTGTGCCCCGCTGCTCTTAGGCCGGATGCACACATGGCAGCAACCTTCCCCTCGGCTGCAGGGATCTGGTCTAAGCAAACCTTACTTGCTCGCCATGAGGCTGTCCAGCCAATCTGTCGACAGATCTTGTTAGTGCTGGACGCTCAGCCTCACAAGGGCGGGACTGGGACTGACAAGGACAGGGTTTCAACTCCCAGACCCATGTGTCCTAGGGACCACCTCAGGAGGGGCCCTGTGTGCACGGCAAGGCAGGCTCTCCCTGCTCTGTCCATGCCCGGGGTGTTCACTTCTGAGGCTCGAATTCAGGGGACAACCCCCGAGGGAGCTTCACAGTCCTGCACGTGGCTCCTGTCCTCAAGTCAGTTCTCATCTTCTGCGTTTACCCCAAGTGCCTTGGGGTAATGTCTAGTTTTCTGTCCCGAGAGCAGCCCTCTCCCTTGATAAGATCCCGTTTTCCCTTGAAGCGTCGGCTGTCAGGCCTTACCCCGCTGGAGACCCCCGTACTCCCCAGGCTGGGCTTGGAGTTCCTCCTCCGTCCTCCCAGAACGCCCCATCCTATCTTGCAAGGTTACTTTTTGCATGAGTGAAATGATGGAGCCCATGCCCTCTGCAGTGGACCGAGAGCTCACTGAGGCCAGATCTGTGGTTTCTGTCTTCGTATCCTCAGCTCCTGGGGCCTGACCCTCAGTGGCTGCTGAATAAGCATCCGTTGAACTGAGTGAAATTCCATGGGCCTGAAAACGTCTTTAGTGTAGCTCAGTCCAGCTGCCAAGAGTATCTCAGTGTCTGTGTGGCCCCATCCAGCTGCACTTGGCCCCCAACCTCAGTGACCTAATGGTGACAGGGGCCGGGCCGGATCCAGTGGGGCTATGCCTGGGCCAGGGGCTTCCAGCAGCCTCACAGGTTAGCCAGAAACATCTCTAGGTGCCTGAGCCTGAGGATACTGATCACACCTTCCCCTAACATCAAGAGACTGTAGAATGAGGTCAGTTTTTGGTAATTTTAATTGTAAAAACCAAGACATTTATATAAATAAGACCGCTGTGTAAAATACGATTCACCCTTCTACTAAAACTTTTCTCCCACGCTCAAAAAGAACATAGAAAACCCAGCAGAGAGCAGTACAAATCAGCATGCGGTCCCTGATGCGAAGTCGCGGGCAGGCCAGGGTTCCCTGCGGAAGCAGCCTCGTGGTGAGAGCACTCCTGCCCCGGTGTCCCACCAGAGGCTCGGTGACCCCTCGAGAAACTGCCAGGCAGCAGCTCCCACCCAACAGCCCCTGGCTCTCAACTGCGAGGGTCGAGGAGGGGATGGGAAAGGCTGCTTGGTCCCTACCAAGGCTGGGGGCTGGGTGGCTGCCGGCCCAGTGAGATGCAGTGGTCTGTTCAGCCTGGGGTCAAGTTGGGGGGAAGGGGTTTCTGCGGGGTTAGCACCTCCCCAGAGGACAAGGAGAGAAGCTGCCTGTGTCCCTTGAAAGAATCGTCTCCTTCTTGGGGCCATTTTCATACGGCCACTAATGACAAAGACAGCAGACACTTCCCGGCAGTACTGGGGATGGTAGAGCAGTGGGGCTCCCAGGATGCGAGGGGAAAGCAGCCCTCGAGAAAGGGGGGCTGGTGCGTTCCTGTGTGGAAAATCTCATCTCCCACCTCTTCTACCCTGTCACACCGCCCCACCATGTTTCCCACACAGACCAATGCCTGCTGCCCCGTCTACACCCTGAGGCTCCGAGGGGGATGACTGAGAGCCTGGGGATGGAGATGTCAAGTTCACACACTGGGTGTGGCTCAGGAAACTGGTACACAAGGACGAACAGAAAAGATCCCAACTCTCCTTGGAGAAACCGGGACCCGCCTGGGGCTGCTCCCCCCTACGGATGAGTGGCAGGAAAAGGCCCTGCAGGGGACGGGGCAGGGGACAGAGTGTCAGGAGCACTTCCAGACGCACACGGCCAGGGTGCCCCCGAAGTACAGGTAGAGGAGGTTCTTCACCTCGTGGGTGATCTCAAACCCGAAGCCCTCGCCGATCACCACGTGCCAGGAGGAGCCGAACTTCTTGTCCATCGTCTCCTTGATCATCTTGGCGGCGCTCTGGAAGGAAGAGGGCGCTCATCACGGGGGCGCAGGGGAGGAGGGGGCAGGACTCAGGTCCTTCTCCAGGAAGGAGAAGCCTGGTACCGAGGTCTTGGCAAGAGAAAGACCTGCTGTCCTATTTCTGTTGTCCTCCTGCTTCAAAAAGGATTTCCACACAGGCCACCTCCTGCCAGGTCTATTACACGGGCACAGAAAACTAGACATCACCTCAGCAGTGAAGAAGAAACTGGCTGAGGCGGGAAGGCAAAAGCACCACGTCTGCGGACAGCCTGGGGCCACGTCCTGGCTGGGCACTTACTGTGGGCTGCCCGGGCCAGTGCCACCTCCCTCAGATGTAACCCGGACAAGCGGGGCACCAGGCAGTCTCAGGACCAACTGAATGGACAGACCTGGCACCCTGCAGACTGTGAGGTACCTAATGCGTTCAGTGGGCTCTGGGGAGGCGCCGACTGCTCCCCTAGTCATGGCCACAGCCGACTTCTTCCTGTGCCTGCTCTTCCAAGATGTGCCCCCCATGTGAGGAGGTCTAGAGGGGCAGAGAACCCCGCTCAGCAGGGCGGGTCCAGGCGCAGACGCCTGAGGTACACCAACAGTGCCTCCCACCATGCCAGGCGCCACGCTGGGCACTCTGTCCCCATTGTCTCAGTAAATATGTCCTCACGACTGGCCCAGTGAGGAGGCACCATCACCACCCTCCATTTAAGGACTAGGAAAGTGCGCTCAGAGTTGAGAAATGGCTCATTCAAGGGCACAGCTGGGAAGGGCTGAAGCCAGGACCTGAACCTGGGCCTGGCCGACCCAAAGCCTGGGCTCCCACTAGCCAGTGTCTTGCCTCCCCACTAGCTACCGCAACACTGACTTCTCGCTCTCCCCACCAGATTGATGAATGGCCTTCCTGCACTGATGCCTGCTGGCCGTATCCCCAGAACCTAGAACAGCACCCGTTCAACACCTTTTTGAATGGATGAATGAATACATGAATGGATGCCTAGGCAGGCCTCTGTTCACCACTGGGATGGAACCACGGGGAAAGGTGCCCTATTCAGCAGCCCACCTGAGGCAGGGAACACGGGCAGGGGCGTCACGGAGACCCCTGTGGTTTTGCTCCTCTAGGGCTGGGTGTGACCGTCAGTGCCTGGAGTCAGCACCAGCCTCTCACTCACTGACTTTTCCCAGACTGAACGCTTCCAAGGCAGGCTCTAGCCTTATACTGGCAGTACTCTCTGGAGCTGACTGCAGGCAACAGGGGCCACTCTATTCACCCACAGGGGCCACCAAAGGCACGAGGGGCCGCCTGCACTGCTGGCAATACCTCGTTGTTGTTGGAGAATTTCTCACAGGCTGTGACACATAGCTCCATGGTCTCCAGGCGCATCTCCTCTGGCATGTCCGAGTGCTAGAGACAGGGCAGGGGTGACAAACAAGAGACAGGCTTAGCCCGTGACCTGGCCTTCCTGGCTGGCCTCTCTGTCCCAAGCTTAAGGCATGGACAGCAGGTAGCCTCCCTGGCCCAGCCCTGGGCAGGCGACCCATCTCCTGACTGAGGGCCTGCAGCTGGGGCAAAGGTGTGGCATGGAGCTGAGCCGTGTGGGCTCTCAAGCCCAGGCCCTCTGCGAGGGTACGAAGCCAGCACCAGGCTCCAGCCAACAGACGTGGGAAGAAGGCTGGCTGAGGGCGGAGGGAATGCTGGCTATGGAAGTGTATTCTGACGGAATCTCACTCCGGAGGCCTGCAGAAGCCACTGGGCGCTCTCTGGGGCCCCTGGTTTTCCTCCGGCCTTTCCCTCTGCTCCTTCTCCATTGATCTGCTGGATTTCCTTCTTCTTCCCAGATCCTGGAGGGCCCTGGGCCCCACCTCCACTCTCCCGTCTCCAGCGAGTCCATCTCTGGGGTCTTGTGTGTTCCATGCCTCTCTGTGTCCCCTCTGTGGGAGGGCTCCCAGCTCTAACCTCTTCTTTGGGCTCCTGACTACTCTGTCCAACTGGCCACTTGATAACCTCACTTAGATGTCTAAAAATAACTTGATTCCCACAAACCCATCTTCTTCCATCTTCCTTTTCCTGGTAATTGATACCACTTTTTTCTCCCAATACTCAGGAAAAGACAGACTCTAGCAGCCACCCTGGACTCTCTTGTTCCCACACCCAGTCTCCAATTTGGCAGCAGGTCCTTCGGCCTCTGCACTCATGGAACACCCTGAACCCGACCGCATCTCACACTCTGCGCCGTGCGCCGCACCCAGCCACCCTCATTGCTCTGGGCCTCCGCAGTGGCCTCCTCGTTGGTCTCCTCACTTCTGCTCTGGCATCCCCAAATCCATTCTGCTCACAACAACTGGAGTGAGCTTTTGAAAACCAAACAGATCTCATCACTCCCCTGCTTAAAACCCTTCGCTGCTCCCCCTTCAATTCAGGACAGAACCCATGGTTCTCACTGCATTCTTCACTGTGGCTGGGCAGGCCTGTGGGGTCTGGCCCCACCGGTGGTTACGTCCAGCCACCCCTCTCAGCACTCCAGTCCAGCCATGCTGGCCTTCTCTCTGTGCCTCCAAAATGCCAAGTTCATTCCCATCCCAGGCTTCCTGTGCCTCTGTTTCCCCGGCTTAGCATATTCTTTCCCAGGTCTTTGTGAGGTTCGCTCTCTGTCTTCAGGTCTCTGATTTGTGAAACCTCTCCAGAAGCTAACCTCGGCTCTCCAGCCCCTTCCACCTGCTTCATTTTTCATTATAGTACTTACTGCCTACAATCAGGCTCTTTTTTTTTTTTTGAGACGGAGTCTCGCTCTGTCGCCCAGACTGGAGTGCAGTGGCCGGATCTCAGCTCTCTGCAAGCTCCACCTCCCGGGTTTACGCCATTCTCCTGCCTCAGCCTCCCGAGTAGTTGGGACTACAGGCGCCCGCCACCTCGCCCAGCTAGTTTTTTGTATTTTTTAGTAGAGACGGGGTTTCACCGTGTTAGCCAGGATGGTCTCGATCTCCTGACCTCGTGATCCGCCTGTCTCGGCCTCCCAAAGTGCTGGGATTAATCATGCTCTTTAAACGTGTCTTTCATGTGGGCCAGGCCTTCGCCTGTCTCATTCACCATCCCCACAGCGCCTCGAACAGTGCCTGGCATATAGCAGGTGGCCTAATACTTGGTGAATGAATGAATGAATGAAACAATGAATCACTGTCAACTCCAAGATGTCTAGGTCTGAGCCAGCAGAGGCCTTCTTAACTTCCTCCCACTGCCATCCTGCAAGGGACAAGCTCCACCCACCTCTCACCAGGCTATGTGGGCCCTGTCAGCAGTCCTGCCTCCCTCCCCTGGGGCTTACCCTGACCAGAGGGAAGGTCTGCAGTCGCTTATAATCAGCCTCATCTTTCTTCCCTTCTGTTTCTCCCATGATCCTTCCACTGTGACCGCTGGAGGAGAGAGTGGGGCTCTCAGGAGGTGCTGGGACTGGCAGTTAAGACACGCCCAGGAGATTCAGGAAGCAGGCCCTGCCAACTTGGTGGGAGCAGAAAAATGTCTTTCCCCGGGGGGTGCTGTAGAAAACAGGAAAAACCAGAAGAAAAGAGTTGGCTTCAAAACCATACATCACAAATTAGAAATGTCTCAGTAACAATCTGACACCTCCCCATCCTAACTCCTCCGCACCCTTTTCCAAATGGCCAGCAAGTCTGCAGACGGGAGGATGAGTCAACACGAGATGCTGGGACCTGGTTAAGAACACACTGGTACGATGCTGCAAGCCCACACTGCCGTTATGAAGACAAATACTGACTGTGGGCCAGGCCTGCGGGATGGAGCCTTGAGCTGGCAGTGAGCAAATGCAGCTCCCCGCGTACCATACATGAGCCTTCCTTCTCACTACATACACGGGCCTTCCCTCCCGCTACAGACACGGGCCTTCCCTCCCGCTACAGACACGGGCCTTCCCTCCTGCTTCAGACACGGGCCTTTCTTCCCAGAAGCTGTGCTTAGGAAGGGAAATGTTCAGGTCACCACTGACAGTCTGGGCTTACTGGCAAGCGAGGGGGCCACTCTGCAGCCCTGATCTTCAGGGGAATGGGCACGGGGCTGCTTTGTACCCTCCCTGGCACACCAGGCTCCCTGGTTGTTCTTTCCTACTCCTTCTTGGACCACTGGGTCCTGTCCTGCTGGCCCAGCAGCTGGGAGGCTTGGGCGCTGCTGCTGGTTCAATCACTCACCAGCAGTATGGCCCTGGGCCCCAGACTCCTCACCATGAACGCCGGGACAGTCACATCCATCTCATGAGGCCATTATGAGAATTCAGTGAAACAGTGTCTGTGAAGCTCAGACAGTGCCAAGCACAGGGCAGGCACTCAGTACACGGCTGTTCCCTAACCAACCGGGCTTCTAAAGAGACGGGCCTGGACCCGAGATGACTGGGAGCACTGCTGGCAATCCAGGCATTTCTCTTTCATCTTCAACCCAATTTATTTCATAATTCAAAGGTTTTTTAAATCTCAGAAGTACTGACATAAGCGAATACAAATCACCAGGTTGTTAAGCCCTTTTTAATGATTTATATTAGACAAATACAGCA
Source organism: Colobus angolensis palliatus (assembly GCF_000951035.1). Lineage (NCBI taxonomy): Eukaryota > Metazoa > Chordata > Mammalia > Primates > Cercopithecidae > Colobus > Colobus angolensis. The sequence continues at coordinate 2,601,066 of NW_012120154.1, read as the reverse complement.
AAATAATGTCATTCCAGCATTTCTCACATTTCCAAACAAATTCACTTTCACTGCACGGTCATGGAACCCAAAGGTGCCGAGCACAGTAACTAACAGGCAGGTAATGACACGTGATGGCTGTCACTGTCCTGCCTGTTGGTGTTCCACATGCATTTACACACCTTGTCATCGCAACAACCCCAGGAGTTAGGTCCTGTAGGGACAGAGGCATGAAGCTGGTCAGTCGCTGGCCTGAGGTCACTCAGCTCGTTAGCGACAGAGCTGGGGTGTGAATCCAGGCCCAGCTCTCGGTGTGGGCACTCCGAACCCCTTATTCATCCGCCTCCTCATGGGCACAGAGGAGGCACTCACAAGCATACATCAACTGTCCACTGGGACAGCTCCTATCTTCCTAGAAGGGAGACAAATCAAGTATTTGCTCTTCCCTTTTGCTGTCTCTTTTTCTTTTCTTTTTTTTTTTTTTTTTTTTTTTTTTTTTTTTTTTTGAGAGGGAGTCTCGCTCTGTTGCCCAGGCTGGAGTGCAGTGGCGCGATCTCAGCTCACTGCAAGCTCCACCTCCTGGGTTCACGCCATTCTCCTGCCTCAGCCTCCCGAGTAGCTGGGACTACAAGTGCCTGCTGCCAAACCTGGCTAACTTTTTTTTGTATTTTTAGTAGAGATGGAGTTTCACCGTGTTAGCGAGGATGGTCTCGATCTCCTGACCTTGTGATCCGCCCACCTTGGCCTCCCAAAGTGCTGGGATTACAGGCGTGAGCCACCACGCCCGGCCTGCTGTCTCTTTTTCTAATGTTAACTTGACCCTGATTTGGCCAAGCCTTGAGCTTTCTGGGCACTCTTTCTGGGCTGTGCTCTCGATTGGATCCCCACTCCAATGCCTCAGTGCCACTCCATTTGGTCAGCTCCCTCGCGTGAGGCTGGAAGCCTGGCATGGACCCCACCATCCCATGACATTGGTATTTTCTGATTTCCCAGTGGACAGATGGCTCCACTTGTCTCATCAATTCTGGACATTTGTACCACTCAGATGTTAGCAGGTTTTGTTTGTCTCTCTCTATAAGCTGGCAAATTACCAAGCACAATTTCATTGTACTTTCTGGTCAGGTTTCTTATGTCACAAAATTCAGGGAATCGTTTTGTTTTTGCTCATGAGTGTGAAGGCCTATTTCCAATTCCAGGCTGTCCTCCTAGCCTTCTTGCTTCCTCCTCTACCTTTGTGCAGGTGTGACAGAGGTGGCGGCTACACTGATGATAGAAGGAAAAGGTAAACACAGTTTGTTTACCCTCTGAGAATTTCGAGGGGGAACAACCGAAAATGTGGAAGCAGCTTCTTAGGCATCTTCCACTGAAATGTTTCCATTTGATTCAATTCATCCTTGAGGCTAAAGAGTGCGGGCATATAGGAGCCAGGAGGGAATTAGAAGCCAATTGTGGACATGCCGCCCTCCAGGAGGTCAGGGTCTGTGACAGCTGCTCTAACATGCAGAATCCTGCTGAGATGTCCTATGGCTTCAGAGGTATTACCACGGCCCATTTCTCAGGAACAACGGGGAAAACCAGTGGGAGAGTGACCTGTGCAGCATCTTGCGAAGCAAAGAACTGTGTGGGCCGCAAGCCAGAGTGCGCAGGCATGGACACCAGCTCTGCCAAAGACGCACACTCTGCTCACTTCCTTTCTCTGCAGCCTTTGGCGAGTAATTTCACCTAAGCCTTGGTTTCCTTCTCTATGAAACGGGATACTAAATCCTATCTCTGCGTTCTCAGGAAGCTGTTGCAAGCCCCAAGTATGTGCATGTGAGCGATTTGAAATGTTAAAGCTCTCTGCACTATTATCACACTGCTGTCTGCTACCACCATTAATTAGCCAGGACTTGGTCACCGTGATTCAGCCAAGTTCACTAAGGACCATGACTACAAAGAGCTTTTTCTAACCACTACACATACTTCTGGGGACCTAAAAGGGATGAGACAGAATAAAAAGGAATCGTTATAGATGATGTGTTTCCAAATACAGAAAGGCAGGAGAATTTTTTATGACGCTGTATCATTATAGTACAGCTGGAGTCATTCAGCCACAATCCTAAAACTCTGCTCAAAGAAAGCTACCAAAAATAGCAGAACTAGAGGTTCTAATAACCTTACCAATCTTCCATGCAGAGGAGCATGTGCCTGAATGCTTTGGGCCAGAAAGAGTCGTGTCAGGTCTAAAAGAGCCTTTTAATAATGTAATTGTGGCTGGGTGCGGTGGTTCATGCCTGTAATCCCAGCACTTTGGAAGGCCGAGAAAGGTGAATCACTTGAGGTCAGAAGTTCAAGACCAGCCTGGCCAACAGGGTGAAACTCTGTCTCCACTAAAAATACAAAAATTAGCCGGGCATGGTGGCACATGCCTGTAATTCCAGCTACTGGGGAGGCTGAGGCAGGAGAATGGCTTGAACCCAGGAGGCAGGGGTTGTGGTGAGCTGAGATCACACCACCGCTGCACTCCAGCCTGGGCAAAGAAGCGAGACTCAGTCTCGGGAAAAAAAAAAAAAAGTAAGTGGGCCCACTGCCAGGGTACTTGAATCTGCTGGGTACAGAAGCTCAAGCCCAGCCCATCTGGCCCACAGTGGTACAAAGCCAGGGGCAGCCTTATTCTCTCTCTCGCTGCCCGTGTTCTCCTCCTCACTCAAGGGCCATCTGTGGGCTTTACATATCCTTGCCCTGTTTGATGTGAGGCTCTTCCTAGGCAACAGGGGGCACAGACAAGGGCCCTTTATCTCATCGCCTGGTCAAGGCCAGTGTTCCTGGTCTTGCTATCCCTTGTTCTTTTGTGGCACTGACCTCAGTCACTATTCATTACTCTGTGTCTAAAGCGTCTGGGAAGAATCCTAAAGAGGGTTAGGGTATGTGGGAGGGATCAGGAAAAATGAATGTGTTCTGGGAAATAAGGCCCAAAGTATCTGCCAGCCCCATGGCAGGGGGACAGCCACTCAATGTCTGGAACATCCCCGGCCCTTAGATCACGGCTCGCCTTCCTGTACCACCCACCATGCACCTGAGATTGCAGGACACACCTGGAGCATGTCATGGTGGTTCTGAGGACAGCCTCCACCATCAGATCTGAATTCACATCTTGATTCTGTTTCAGACAAGGGCTAACCTCCCTAAGCCTCAGTTTTTTCTTTTCTTTTCTCTCTTTTTTTTTTGAGACAGGGTTTCACTCTTGTTGCCCAGGCTGGAGTGCAATGGTGCGATCTCGGCTCACTGCAACCTCTGCCTCCCAGGATCAAGCAATTCTCCTGAATCAGCCTCCCAAGTAGCTGGGATTACAGGCGCCCGCCACCACGCCCAGCTAATTTTGTATTTTTAGTAGAAACAGGGTTTCACCATGTTGGCCAGTCTGGTCTTGAACTCCTGACTTCAGGTGATCCACCCGCCTTGGCTTCCTAAAGTGCCAGGATTACAGGTGTGGGCCACCGTGCCCAGCAGCCTCAGTTTTCTCATCTGGAAATTGGGGCTAAGGACTCAGCTCCTGTCACTGGTGCAGTAGGAAGGATACTGCAACATCCTTCTACATAGACCAGCCTGCTACACATCTAAACGTGCAGCCAAACAAACCACTATTTCCCCAGTTCCCACTACGTGTGAACCGCTGTGCTAGTACTGAAGGAGGAAAGAGTCACAAGGAAATTCTGTGAAACCTCTTGGGGCCGGAGTGGTAGTGGTGTGGCTACGGTGTGCCTTCACATCCACCATCTCATTCCATCCTCGTAACACCTGTGAGGGAAGGATCCAGCTCCCCATTCTCAGACAAACCACTGGAGCTCAGAGGGGTTTTATGGGCAGCCTGAGGGTGCACAGCCAGCAATGGCAGAGCCAGGATTGGAACCCCGATCCATGCTTCTGACTCTACCTTCTGTACTTTCTCCTTTGGCACAAGCAAGTAGGAGACAAGCCAGTAACACAGATGACTTCGATACTCAGCATCCACTCATCCAGCCTCTGTCCAGGCCTGCCTCTTGCTTCCTGCCACACTGGGGACACAGGCAGGCACTCCAGTCTTCCTTGGCCTTCTGGCAAACAAATGAACAAAGCTGGCCGGGGAGGAAAAAGGATCCTAAGGACTTGGGCATTCATCCAAGATGCCTGTAGTGAGGTCAGGAAATGATGCAGAAGCCAGGCTCCCAGACCAGTTTAAAGTGGGGGCAGACACAGGGCTGCCATTTTAAAATTCTGCTGCGAAAGGGCCTTAGAAGACACATGATCTACTACAAAAGAGTAAAATCTGGCAGAATAAAGATCAGACCTCCTTAAGAAGTCAAACACACGAAGTTGTTGTTTTCATGTGGTCCTTAATTTTTCTCATTTCACTGAAGTCCAGTGAAAACTTAATGTGCCTGGGACTGAGGGAGGAGTGGAGGGAAGGAGAGGAGGGAGGGAGAGCAGAGAGGCCTGTTGTCTGGATCTGCAATTCTCAACATTTCCTCATGTCCGACACCATGTGATAAGTGACATTGACTCACACAGGCACCCTCAAGGACTTAAGGAGACTTGGATGAAATCCCAGACAGTTTTGTCAAGATACAAAGTATAAGGAAAGTCACAACCATCACAGCTATTAGCTCCCAGAGAACAGCTGCTCACCACACACAGCAGGGCAGGCTCCCGCCCCGCTCTCTCCCACTCAAGAGAACAGATTTGAATCTAAGGGAGTAAGACTGACATTATCACAGAAATAAATTGGACTTAGCATGGATTTATTTTTTAGAAGCTCATTCACAACTGCTAATTACCAGTGACATCTCACAACCGATCACGACTTAACCGTGCCTGTGAGTCCAGATTCCCTGGGGCTGAGGAACTTGATTTGGCTCTAGATGCCCTAGAGCACAAAGGCCAGTGTCTGGCACACAGCAGAGGCCCAGAAATTATCCAAATTGTAATTAACTTATATTTCATTTGCCCCCGGGAGGGGAGAGGACCTATCACATCCATTCAAGACTATTTATTGAACACAGATCCTGAGCCAGGCGCCAGAATGGGCGATCTACATACAGGATGTCCCTCCCCCAGTCACTCTGTCAGACAGGCACTACTAGCCCTACGTTACTGGTATATCCACACAGACTGAAAAAAAGAGAGTTTCCACTCAGTTAATAAACAAAGGGGCTAGGATTTGATCCCAGGTATATATGACTTCAACGATTATGCTTTTGCTTTTCTTTTCAAGACAGGGTCTCACTGTGGCCCACGCTTGAGTGCAGTGGCATGATCACAGCTTACCGCAGCCTCAACTTCCCAGGCTCAGGTGATCCTCCTGAGTAGCTCATGCTACCACACTCAGTGGTGGCACTCTACAGGCTTGTGCCACCATCTTTGGCTAATTTTTGTATTTTTTGGAGAGATGGGGTTTTGCCATGTTGCCCAGGCTGGTCTCAAACTCCTGAGCTCAAGCAATTCCCCCACCTCAGCCTCCCAAAGTGCTGGGATTATAGGTGTGAGCCACCATGCCTGGCCTGATTATGCTTTTTCAACTACTCGACTATAAACAACAGCCAGTCCCTGCCTTTAAGGAGCTTACAATCTAATATGGAGACTAACAGGCACACACAAGGAACTAACTATGGTTCCTGGCAGAAAGTAGTACTACAAGACGGGCATACTGGTGGTGGTGAGGAGGGTGAGATAAGAGGGCAAAAGCAGCTTGCTGGTAGGGGCAGCATTTGAGTCAGGACTGGAAAGGTGAGGAAGAATTGTAACAGGTAGACGAGGTGAGGAAGACCTTCCAGGCGGATGTACACAGCAGTGCCAAGGCAGAAAGTACAAAGCATCTTCTGGGAAAGTCTAACAGTCCAATTCAGCTAGAAGATAGCATTTGGCAAAGAAGGGAGAAATAAATCTGGGAGAAAAGGCTGGGGTTGCGCTGTGGAAGTGTAGATGGGTCCTGAAACCCATGCTTAAATATTTTTGTAGACATGGGGGTCTCTATGTTGCCCAGGCTGGTCTTGAACTCCTGAACTCAAGTGATCCTCCCACTTCAGCCTCTCAAAGTGCTGGGATCACAAGTATGAGCTACCATGCCTGGCAAGAAGTGTGGATCTTTTTCATAGTGAATGGGAAGCTCTTTGGAGGTTTCTGGGTGGCTGGTGACGTAGGTCGGCTGGGTTGACAGGAGCAGAGACTGGAGGTAGGAGCAGTTGCTAGGAAGCTGCTGTAATTAGTACCAGGGGTACTAATGTCACAGGCATGAAAGACTTGAAGGAGAGTGGTGGCTTCAGGAATGGAGATGATGTGAGCTCCGCACGGTGGCAGAATCAAAACAACCTGACAACTGCCCGAGTGGAATGGGCATGGTGGAGTGAGGTATGACGCCCAGGGTGATGGTGATGCCACTGACGGGGAAAGGGGAAACCAGGGGGCACAGCTGGGTACAGAAGCAGGTCAGTTTCATTTCAGAGCTGCTAAGTTTAAGCTGCTGGTAAGATATGCAAATGGAGGTATCTAGTCAGGAGAAATAAATCACCAAGTCATGGGCTATCGGGGCAGAAGGGAAGCCATCAAGTCCAACTATGGCATCAACACAGTCATGCATTGCTTAACGACAGGGGCATGTTCTGAGAAATTCATCGTTAGGTGATTTTGTTGTGTGAACGTCATAGAGTGTACTTACACAAACCTAGATGACGTAGCCTACCACAGACCTAGGCTATATGGTATACAGCCTATTTCTCCTAGGCTCCAAACGTGTGTAGCATGTTACTGTGCTAAATACTGTAGGCAACTGTAACACAATGGTGTTTGTGTATCTAAACATAGAAAAGGTACAGTTGACTGGGCGTGGTGGCTCACACTTGTAATCCCAGCACTCTGGGAGGCTGAGGTAGGTGGATCACTTGAGGTCAGGAGTTCGAGACCAGCCTGGCCAACATGGCGAAACCCCGTCTCTTCTAAAAATACATAAATTAGC
>NW_012120154.1:2582410-2592704 GCF_000951035.1 Colobus angolensis palliatus | reverse complement strand
CTGAGTTTGTGGTTCTCTTTGTAGAACTAGATATGCCCGTGTTGGCCTCCCGAAGTGCTGGGATTACAGGCGTGAGCCACCGCGCCTGGCCTCTTTTTTTTTTTTTTTTTTAACATTTTAAACTTTTTTGTTAAAACTCAGACACAGATACATTAGCCTAAGCCTACACAGGGTCAGGATCCTCAGTGTCACTATCTTCCACTACCACATCTTGTCCTGCTGGACTGTCTTCAGGGCCATAACACGCATGGAGCTGCCATCTCCTATGACAATAAAGACTTCTGCTTGAATACCTCCTGAAGGACCTATCTAAGACTGTTTACAGTTAAATTTTGTTTTTTATAAGTAGGAGGCGTGTACACTGTAAAATAGCAATAAAAAGTGTAGGATAGTAAACACATAAACCAGTAACAGTCATTTATTACCATTATCAAGTATTATGTCCTGTACACAATTGTATGTGTTATATTTTATACAACTGGCAGCACTGTAGGTTTGCTTACACCAGCATCACCACACACGTGAGTCATGCATTTTGCTTTGACATTACGATGGCTATGTAACTAGGTGACAGAAAGTTTTCAGCTCCATTATAACCTTAGGGCACCAGCGTGGTGTCTCCGGTCCATCTTGACCAAAATGTTGTTATATGGTACATGACTGTATTTCAATTTCCATCTGTCCCACTCCCCACCCCCTAAGTAACTCTAACCATGGAAGCCCAGGAGGAAGATCAGAGAGGGTCAGCCGGAGAAATGACAGTTCATGCCGATCGCGTTGATAACGTTTCCCAGAGAGGGAAAATGTGGTGAAGAGACAAAGGAAGGAAACTAACAAATATTGAATATATACTGGACTGGACTCTGTACTTCATATTAGCCTCAGAATTCCCAAAGGAGATGCACCGTCGTCTACTGATTTTACATATGCACAGATTAAGAGCGCAGGTAGGGTAGGTCTTGAGACTGGGAATCCAAATTAGATTTGCCAAGTTATTTTCGCAACACACGATACCTCCCATTGGGGAGCACATCCTCTAGGAAGCCTAAAGTTGGGTCAAAGAACAACGACATCCCAGAACGCCAGGGTGGAAGAGGCCTTAGAGTTCACTCAACCCAACTTCTCCTTTACAGATGGGGAAACTGAGGCCCGAAGAGGGAAAATGACCAGCCCAGAATCCCAGTACGTCGTCGCCAACTCTCCAAGCCAGGAGCGGTCTGACCGAGGTGATGGCGGCCCCGCGGGAGAGGGGATTACTTCGCGAAAGGTCGGGGGATCAAGATGCTAGGGGAAGTTGGCTAAAAGAGGACGTGGGAGCAAGAAGCTGGACAGGCCTCGAGTGGGTGGGGAAGAGCAGCCGGCAGAGTCGCGATGGCAAACCTGTCACGACAGAGCTCGCAGGTCCCGAAGTGGGGGTGAAGTGAGGGTGAGGGTGAGAAGACCTGGGGCTGGGGAACAGCAGGCAGGAGACTGAGGTGGGGCCTCGGCGGCGGGCGAGGCCTCTTCCGCCCTGCGTTGCCTCCCGCCCTCCCTCCGGGCGGGCCCTCCCCGCCTGGCTGCCCGCCGCGCCCCGGGGCCTCACCTGCTCCCGCGGGGGCCGGAGCCAGGGCCGCAGCCAGCGCACCCCCGCCAGGGTTGTCAAGGAGCGGAACAAGAGTGTCTTAGCAACCAGCAAGGAAGTCCTGCCCACTCACCGGACGTTGACGGGAATTTCACTTATTATTGGTGAATAAAAGTATCAATCAGTGTGAAAGGGCCTTACAAGTCAGGCGTTTGCACAGCGAGGCCAGGGAGGCGGGACTTCACTTATAGTTGTCTTAAGCGTGCCCAAGATGCTGGGGGCAGATTGAAGTTCTTTTTCTAGGGAAACAAACTTCGAAAAGCGGTACTGCCTTGGGAGTTTCATTAGTCATTTGAAATAACAAATGCAACTTGTTGGTGTCATGACACTTAGCCACCACTTTATTGGGATCTGGAAAGCCTAATAATAACTAGCATTTATGTAGGGCTTTACAATTAATGTCTCACTCGATTCTCACTACAGTACTTTTAGGTAGTAATATTCGTCATCCCATCTGAACTAAAGTTCAGAGAGGTTAAGTAACTTGGTAAAGGATAGAGGTAATCTCTCTGGAGAAGGAACCCAGGGACTCCTTCCTCTGTGCCACACCCTTGTATGGTCACCTAGCCCTAGTCACTAGGAGACATTTGTACCATCTAATTTGAGACACAGCTGTCCAGAGCCTGCCTTTTCTTCCCCTTGGGAGGGAAAATTAATCTGAAAGTACGGAGAAGGAAAAGGGGAAAGGGGAAGAACTGGTGGATTCTATTATTTGATTGGTAGATCAAAGGGTCAGTTGGGATACTTCATAGTTTAAACTTTTATTATTGTGATAAGTACTTGGGGTGAAACCCCACTGCCACATTTACTGGCATTGAAACCGTCTTTGCCAAAATTATAACTGAGGAAATTATAACAGTGAAAGAGATCAGACCTAAACCACTCCATCTTGCCTTTCTAGCCTTTAAGCTGTCCTCGTTCCTTCCTAGGCATAGGCCAGACGAACCTTGGGAAGGAATTTAGTTTATAGTTTTACTCTGAAACAAAATGGACAATAGCCCTTTCCCAAAAAGACTCTCTTCCTGCCTTGGGAACAGTCTGCCTTTGTAGGACTAACAAATTAGCTACAAAATTAGAAATTATGGTTTAGGGGTCACACAGCAGCCTTTGACTGCAAGAGTCTGAACCTTCCCAAATTGCTCCTGGGGATAACATCTCTATTGTAAAACGTAAGTAAGATCAGTGCTTGAGATATTTTGCAGACCCTGCACTCGATGGATCAGCTGACACTACCCAGACCAGTAATTTGGCTCAAACAGTTCTGTGATCCCTCCCAGGAACAGAAGACAGCAAGAAAACCTCGCTTCAACCCCCGCGGGATTCCATCTTCTACCTGATCAATCAGCATTCCTCACTTGTCAAGCCACAAAATTATCTTTAAAAATTATCTTTTATCACAAAATTATCTTTAAAACCTCCGATCCCTGAATGCTTGGGGAGCATATTCAACTGCCTCCTAGCCACGTCCACCAGAATGTTCCACAAGCCCTTCAAACTCAGTGTGTCCCAAACTGAATTGATCGTCTCCCTCCAATCTGCTCTTCCTGCATTCCCCATTCCAGTAAATGGCGCCATCCCCCACCCAGTTGCCTCCATCAAAAACCAGGGAGTCGTCCTTCACCTTTCCCGCTATTTTCACCCACTTCCAATCACAAGCATGCCAATTTCAACTCCTCACTATTTCCTGATACAGCCTTTCTGGCCATGTTCATGGCACCCTCCGTGTGCGCACCACCACAATCCCATCTACATGAGTGCAGTCTCCTAGTGGGACTCCCTGACTGCAGTCTTGCCCCTCTCTAATTTATCCTCTGTACCATAGTCAACATGACCCTGCCAAAACCCAAATCTCACCACTGCATTCCTCTGTTTGAGTAATTTGAGTAACAATAAAACTCCCCTCTCCCACACAGCTTGCTCCGTTTGAATTACCTTTCTCCATTGGGATTCCCCTGTCTTGATACATCGACTCTGTCTAGGCAGTGGGCAAGGCGAACCCATTGGGTGGTTACAGCATCTACTGCGAGTTCAGCCCTAGCAAGTGCTAATGATTCAGAAAGGAGTAAGATGAGGACCTTGATCCCATGGAAGGCACAGTCCAGTGGACAGACAGCCATGTGAACAAATAGACATAGAATAACTCATTCTACTAATGCTATGGTAGAGGTGTGGGCAAGATTCTGGCTTTCCCAAGGAGGGAGTAACTAACTCTCAGAGTGTGGTACTTGAGTTGGCTGAGTCCAAGATGACCCCGGGGGGCTAACTGAGGATGGGACAGCATGTTTCACTGGGGAACTGTGGGCGGCTCCATGAGGTCTGGGTGGAGGGTGAATGTAGGTGTAAGTGGGAGGTGATGGGGGTGAAGATGCTAAGGGAAGTAGGGAAGTAGTCAGAAGGGTTTTGAATGCCAGGTTCAGGGACTTGAGTGCCCCCTGGGGCGAGGTAAGAATGGGCACAGTAGCTGTTGGAGGGTTTCAAAATGTGGTCACATTTGTGCTACGGAAAGATCACTATGGTGGTGGAGACCGTGAATTGGATTTTGAGTGGATAGACAGGGGGCAGGCACAGGGGGTTTGGTTCTGAAACTTGGCAGCTTGAAGGGTGCTAGTTCCTTGCTGGTTCTCAAGATGCCTCCCTGGTGCGTTCTGATGGTCTGTGGAATGTCTGACTCAGCCTCCAGATTTCCTTAATCCTCTTTGCCAACTTTCTCCAGGAGAGGGAAGGTAGCCTTTGAGGGGGAGGATGCTCTTGCCTACGTCTCTCATCCAAATTTCTCCCAAAAGGGGTCCACAGTTGCTGTCTTCTTTTTCTCACCTCCCATTCACTCTTCAGCCCACTGCAATCTGGCTTCCACTCCCACGACACCACTGAAATTTCCTCCTCCATGGTTACCAGTGACCTCCTGAAGAGCGGAATCCAATAGATCCTTCAGTCTTTAGCTTACTGGACCCAGCCCCTACTGCTGGCATGAGCCTGTTGACCATGCCCATCTAAATGAACTTCTCTACCCCATCAGTGGTACCTGGAGAACTCTTAACCATATAGATTCTAGGGCCCTACTGCTCCAGAATGGTGAAAAGCAGGAATGTGTATTTCTCATCAGCACCCCTGGTGCACACTAGAGAATCACTGCTCTATCCCAACACCAAGGGAACCTCACTTTCCTTCATCTCCTCAAACTTCTCCTCCTTTTCAGCCTTCTTCTTGGACTCTTCCTTCTTTGCTCTCTGTGCCTATCTTGACCCCCTTTTCTTCTCACTAATGCTCTCAAATTTCTTTCTACCTGAGGTCACCTCCTCATTGGTAACAGTGTTCCCTTGAGTCACATTCCCTGGAGTATTTACTGGAATTGAGGGTAGGGTATGTACTTTTGAAAAAATCTCCCCGGTGATCCTGAACACTGTCCCAGGGAGCTATGCCACCCCTTGCATATCTTGTTGAGGATTGCTGCCTTAGGTACTTTCCCTTGGGAGTCTCCTCCACTCCCATGGTTTCCATCGTCAATATCCTTCTAAATTCTGATGCTTCCTGTATTTCTCTTTCTATATTAGACCTCTCTTTGGAGCTCCGGACCCAAATATTCAGCTGCCTCCTGGCCACGTCCACCAGAATGCTCCACAAGTCCTTCAAACTCAGTGTGTCCCAAACTGAATTGATCATCTCCCTCCAATCTGCTCTTCCTGTATTCCCCATCTCAGTAAATGGCACCACCCCCCACCTCCCACCAGTTACCTCCATCAGAAACCAGGGAGTCGTCCTTCACACTTCCCACTACCATCGCCCACTTCCAGTCAATCAAGCGGGCCAATTTCGACTCCTAACTGTTTCCTGATACAGCCTTTCTGGTCATGTTCATGGTACCCTCCATGTGCACAGCACCACAATCCCATCTGCATGAGCGCAACAATCTCCTAGTGGGACTCCCTGGCTGCAGTCTTGCCCCTCTCTAATTTATCCTCTGTACCACAGTCAACATGACCCTGCCAAAACCCAAATCTTACCGCTGCATTCCTCTGTCTGGTAACTTCTTCTGTCTTTCCATGGCTTCCCATTGCCTAAGGGTGGCATTCACCTGCCCTGTCCTGGCATTTAAGCCTCCCCATGGCGTGGCCCCCAGGCTCCCTCTTTCTTCCTGCTGCTCCATCCCCTGTGCTTTACACCTCCACTACACCAACTCTCATGGCTCTCCACACACACCAGGCTGTTTCTCACCTCCCTGCCTTTGTTCACGAATTCTCTCTGCTCACATCCTCCCTCTGCTCCTCCCTCCCTCCTTTTGGTTCTATGAGCCCATAAGATTTTGACCTAAGCTTGTATACTTTGGGATCTCTTCTCTTGCAGCCGGAAGAGTCCTTTGTGTTCCTGTGTCATCTGGTGCGTGTTCCTGATCTCATCTGGTGCATGTTTCTGTCACTGCCCTTCTTTACCATTTTGTACTTGAGTTTCATTCTGTCTCCCTTTGTGAGCTCCTGGAGAGCAAGGGCCTTGCCCTCTTCATCTTTGCATCCCATGTACCACACAGGACCTAACCAAGAGTTGGTGCCCAGTCAATACTTTGTGAATAAGTGTGTGAATGAATGACTGAGGTGCGGAGGGTCAGACTCCACTTCTCCCAGACTCCGCTCTTGTCAGTTTCAAGACTTAGCCTAGGTACCAGCTACACCCTTTCTTGGGCTGCTCTTGCTGTTTAAAGTGGCTGATGGTGGACACCCAGGAATCAGCAATTGGATCAGTTGCAAGTAACAGATTGGAAAAATAGTGGCTTAAACAATGCAAAGTGTCTGTTTTTCTCATATAACAAGAAGTAATTCAGGACTGCCAGGCATGGGTCTCCATGGTCTCATCAAGGACCCAGCTGAGCCAGCACAAGATCCACACCCCCACACCTCCAGCATCTCACGTGCACCCAGGTAGAAAAAGAGGGAAGGACAAAGGACAAACTAATGATTGCTAACTGGGTCAGTGGCCTTAAATGACACTTCCTCTGGCATCTCATTGGTCAGAATGATGTCACATGATGGTCTTAGCTGCAAGGGAGACTGGAGAATATATTTTAGCAGGGCATATTACAGCCTCCAATAGAATTGTGGTTCTGTTTGTAAGGAAGCAGGGAAATGCGCACATTGAGTCTGCCTACCCACCCAGTTGCCATCTTCCCAGCCTTCTTTGCTATGAGAGTTGCTATTGAGTATGGGTATTGAGTAGCACATACTCAGGGAAGTTGAGCTCAGTCCCAAAGGGTGAATCCTGTCTAATTTAAACCAGTCATGGTACTCCCATTTATACCCGAGATGGGTTTGGGCTGAGCATGTGACCTACTTCTGGATAATGAGACATAATTGCCTTCTGAAGGCTTTCCAGAGAGTTTTCCTCCCTCATAAAGAAACAGATGTGATGAGGTAATCACCTCCCCTTTTTCCTGTCTTGAACACAGTTGGGCGATGACGTGATCCTGAAATGGTCTTGGTAACCTACAACCATGAGTGGTCAGGGCTACAGGAAGCCAAATGCGGAGGATGGTGAAGCAGAGAGATGGGAGTTCCTGGCTTGATGGAGTGTCTGAGTGGCTGAGTTTACCAATCTTGAAGTTGTCTATATCCAGGCTTCTTGTATAAGCCACATTTTAGCCATATGTTCTGCTACTTGCAGCTGAAAATACCTGATATTTGTGATTTGTCTGTCTAGCATCCTTCCCTTTGGGAAATAGCACCCTTTCTTTTTTGGGGGAACTCCTATCCTCACTCAACCCTGTGGTTCTAGTTGGGGATGGTATTCATTGTACCTCATCCTCCCTGGGGAAGGATGCCTGATACAAGCTAGAGCAGTCCCAATCCTTCCCTGAGATTGTTTTTTTTAAACTAAGCATACTAAGGAACCTCTTAGAGCAAGTCAACCTGGAGAAATAGACAGACACTCAGAAGGTATGAGGGACAGGGAACCAAAGAGTCTTGCTGGAGGTCCAGTTGTCCTTGAGGCCAACTGTTCCCATAGGTTGATTATGAGAGTTCATAGATGCCCCACTTTTTGCCTACACTGGTTCAAGTTGAATTTCTGTTACTTCTGACGCACATGGGGCCTGAACCTCCTTCTTCCTCTACCTAAGTCCTTCCCACCCTTCAAATTTCCACTTGGTTGCCTTTTCATAGCCAATTCTTTGCTGGAGTTAGCTGCTGAGGACATAGGGATTATTAAGACTCAGTCCTCACAACCCAATGGAAAGACAGACACAGACAGTCACAATCCTGGGGGGCAAGTACTACAAGACACAGAAAACCTAAGGCCAAGGTGACTGATTTATTTTTGTAACCTAATGTGGTTTGGATTTGTGTCCCTGACCTAATCTCAAGTCAAATTGTAATCCCCGTGTTGCAGGGGGTGCCTGGTGGGAGGTGATTGGACGATGGGGGCAGAGTTCCACCTTTGATGCTATTCTTGTGATAGTGAGTGGGTTCTCACAATATCTAGTTGTTTAAAAGTGTGTAGCGGCCGGGCGCGGTGGCTTAAGCCTGTAATCCCAGCACTTTGGGAGGCCGAGACGGGTGGATCACGAGGTCAGGAGATCGAGACCATCCTGGTCTACACGGTGAAACCCCGTCTCTACTAAAAATACAAAAAACTAGCCGGGCGAGATGGCGGGCACCTGTAGTCCCAGCTACTCGGGAGGCTGAGGCAGGAGAATGGCGTAAACCCGGGAGGCGGAGCTTATAGTGAGCCGAGATCGCGCCACTGCACTCCAGCCTGGGCGACAGAGCGAGACTCCGTCTCAAAAAAAAAAAGTGTGTAGCACCTCCACCCCATGCCTCTTCCTCCTGCTCTGGCCATGTGAAGACATACTTGCCTCTTCTTCATCTTCTGCCATGATTATAAGTTTCCTGAGGCCTTCCCAGGCATGCTTCCTATAGAACCTACAGTACTGTGAGCCAATGACACTTCTTTTGTTTATAATTTACCCAGTGTCAGGTATTTCTTCATAGCAGTGTGAGAACTGACTAATCCATAACTCTAGTGTCTAACAAAGGGTCTGGCGCAGAGTGTTAGTGTGATGAATGAATGAACACGTGCACAAATTTGGTTAGAGGAGAAAGCCTTTTCACCATATATAGCTTATGGTCCATGCTCTTATCCCTAGGGTTTTGCCGTCATGGCCCAAGCTATTTCACACCACATCCTATCCCATGCAACAGGATGGAGAAAGGAAGGGAGAGGAGGGGAAGGGCATGCCATCTCCATTTAGAGATTCAGCTGGGAAGCAACATGCATCATTTTACTCCATCCCATTGCCCAGAACTTAGTCGTGTGGCTTAGCCGCAAGGAAATCTGGGAAATGTAGTCTTTATTCTGGATGGCCATATGTGCGCCTAGCTAAAAACTAGGTGTGTGCGTGGAGTTCTATTTCCATGAAGGAGATCGGAGAACAGGTATTGATATCCAGCTAGCGCCTCTGCCACAGTGGGGCCTCAGAATAAGGCAGATGTGATTTCAAAACTCAGTTTCTCAGATCTGTGATCTCAGCAAGTCACTTGACCTCTCTGAGCCCAACCCTCTTCATCTGTAAAATGGGAAGGATTGTGAGGGTTGGATGGCATAACTTGCACTCAGCACTTTATGGGGGTTAAATGTCTATCGCTCTTCTCCTTTCCCTGCAACAAAAGGACTCATGCTTGAATTCTAGCCCTGTCTTTAGGGCTCTATGTGACCTAGACTCCTGGGTCCTCTTGCTGGAGGAAGAGGTATTTAAGGCTTGACTGGATGATCACTTAGTGGGAAGTTGAGAAGGAGATTCAAGATCATATAGATCTTTGGCTGGATGCAAAGATCTGAACCTGAGATTATAGTATAGGTTTTTTGACACCTGGAGTGACTGTGTGTTGAGTGTTATGAAGCTTCTCCCAAGACAGCACACACACATGTTGCCCTACTCAGGCAAAACGGATAGACTCGAACAACAGTTTCTCTGTTCAGGTACCGCAGGGGTATACCTCCAGTTCCACTATTTGAGTGTCACTTGTTTGTCTATATGGCTGCCTTGTCCTAGACTGAGAGCTCCTGGGAGCAGGAAAAATCATTATATTTATTGAGCAGCTGTTATTTGCCACTTGATTTCTTGTTTAGTTCTCACTACCACCTAGCAAGAACAGTTTTATTGTCCCCATTTTGCAGATGGGGAAATTGAGGCTCTGAGTTTACTACAGTCACCTGTCTCTCAGTAGCAGAGCCAGAATCTGAGCCCCAAACTGCATCATGAGAGCCCATGTTCTTCCTCCTGCACCGTGCTCCCATTGCCTTGTTCATTTCCAAATCCCCAGCTCTCAGTATGGTTTCTAGAACACAGGAAATGTTTAATGAATTCTTAAAATAGAGAAAACCTTGTCACAGGGAGCAGTGGCTCATGCCTGTAATCCCAGCACTTTGGGAGGCTGAGGTGGGTGGATCATTTGAGGTCAGGAGTTTGAGACCATTCTGACCAACATGGTGAAACCCTGTCTCTACTGAAAATACAAAAAGTAGCCGGGTGTGGTGGTGTATGCCTGTAATCCCAGCTATTCGGGTGGCTGAGCACGAGAATCACTTGAATCACGGGAGGAGGAGGTTGGAAGTTGCAGTGAGCCGTGATTGTGCCACTGAACTCCAGCCTGGGAAACAGACTGAGACTGTCTCAAAAAAAAAAAAAAA
>NW_012120154.1:2555752-2581753 GCF_000951035.1 Colobus angolensis palliatus | reverse complement strand
GCCCGCCCCCCTTTTTTTCTTTCTTTCTGTTTTTCTCTCTCTGTTTCTTTCTTTTCTTTTTTAAATAGAGACAGGGTCTTGCTTTGTTGGCCAGGATAGTCTTGATCTCCTGACCTAGTGATCTGCCCGCCTTGGCCTCCCAAAGTGCTGGGATTACAGGCGTGAGCCACCGTGCCCGCCCCCCTTTTTTTCTTTCTTTCTGTTTTTCTCTCTCTGTTTCTTTCTTTTCTTTTTTAAATAGAGACAGGGTCTTGCTTTGTTGGCCAGGCTGGTGTTGAACTCCTGGCCTTGAGTGATCCTCTGCTCTCAGCCTCCCAAAGTGCAGGGATTGCAGGAATGAGCCACCATGCCAGGCCCTTTCTCTTCTTTCTGCTTCACTGAACTTAACCATCCTAAATCCTTGTTTTAGAAGGAATCAATTTTTGGTTTTATTAGTTCTCTCTATAATATTTTTGTCTTCTGGCCAGGCGCGGTGTCTCATGTTTGTAATCCCAGAACTTTGGGAGGCCGACATGGGCAGAATTACTTGAGGTCAGGAGTTTGAGACCAGCCTGTCCAACATGGTGAAATCCTGTCTCTGCTAAAAATACAAAAATTAGCCGGGTGTAGTAGTGCATGCCTGTAGTTCCAGCTATTCGGGTGGCTGAGGCAGGAGAATCGCTTGAACCCGGGAGGTGGAGGTTGTAGTGAGCTGAGACCACGCCATTAGTCTCCAGCCTGGGCGACAGAGTGAGACTCTGTCTCAAAAAAGAAAAAAAATTGTCTTCTATTGTATTAATTTCTGCTATTATCTTTATTACTTCTTCTACTTTCTTTCTGTTGGATTTACTCTTTGCAATTCCTTGAGATGGAGCCTTAATTGACTATCAGCCTTCCTTCTTTCCTAACATATACATTTATGCCTACCAATATCCCTCTAAACATAGCTTCAACTGCATCTCATATGTTTTGCTGTTCCATATTTTCATTATTATTTAGTTAAAATTGTCTAATTTCTATTATCATTTCTTCCTTGATCCTTGAGTTATTTAGAAGTATTTTGCTTTATTTGTAAGCATTTGGATATTATCTAGATTCTTTTGTTTTGTTTTGTTTTAGAGATGGGAATCTTGCTGTGTTGCCCAGGCTGGTCTTGAACTCCTGGGTCTTGAACTCCTGGGCTCATCATCCTGCCTCAGCCTCCTGAGCAGCCGAGATTACAGGCATGAGAAACCACACCCAGCTGGGGCTATGTATTTTTTCAAGAACATTGATTTCTGGCTTCCAACTTAGTATGTTTTCATTCTCAAAAATTCATTGAAACTTACTTTTAAACTAGACATGTCAGTCATCATCATACTTTTCTACTTTTTTACACGCCTGTAATCCCAGCACTTTGGGAGGCCAAGATGGGCAGATCACCTGAGGTTAGGAGTTTGAGACCAGCCTGGGCAACATGGTGAAACTCCATCTCTACTAAAAAAAAAAAAAAAATTACCTGGGCTTGGTGGCGCATGCCTGTAATCCCAGCTACTTAGCAGGCTGAGGCAGGACAATCGCTTGGACCCAGGAGGTGGAGGTTGCAGGGAGCTGAGATCGTGCCACTGCACTCCAGCCTGGGTGACAGAAGACACGTTCTCAAAAACATAAAATTAAATAAATAAATAAATAAATAAAATAAAAATAATAAAAATGAAAAATGAAATGTGTCTCATTGGGCTAAAATCGAGGTGTCCCCAGGGCTGCTGTCCTTCGTGAGTCTCTAAAGGACACTCCATTTCCTTTCCTTTTCTGGCCTGTAGAGGTTTCCTGAATTCCTTGGCTCACGGTCCCTTTGCATCTTTAAAGCCAGCAGTGACCAGTTGAGCCTTTCTCATGCAGCATTTCCACTATTTGAGTGTCACTTGTTTGGCACACCCTCTTCCACATCTACAAACCCTTACAATTTCACTGGGTCCATCCAGATAAGCCAAGTTAATCTCCTTATCTCAAGGCTACTTGACTAACAGCCTTAATTCCATCTGAAATCTTATTTCCTTTTGCATGTGACATATTTACAGCTTCTGTGCATTAGGATGTAGACATCTTGCTGGTGGGACATTTGTTCGTTTGCTCCTTTGTTTGTTTGTTTTTGAGACAGAGTTTTGCTTTGTCACCCAGGCTAGAGTGCAATGGTGCAATCTTGGCTCACTGCAACCTCTGCCTCCCAGGTTCAAGTGATTCTCCTGCCTCAGCCTCCAGAGTAGCTGGGATTATAGGTGTGTGCCACCACACCCGGCTAATTTTTGTATTTTTAGTAGAGACAGGGTTTCACCATGTTGGCCAGGCTGGTCTCCAACTTCTGACCTCAGGTGATTCACCCATCTCGGACTCCCAAAGTGTTAGATTACAGGTGTGGGCCACCACATCCAGCCCAGTTTGGGTAAATTTTTCATGTGCAATTGAAAAGAATATCTATTATGTAGTTGCTCTGTTAGGTCAATTTTTTTTAATCATTTTGCCAAATTTTCTATAACCACACTGGATATAATTTTTTTTTTTTTGAGAGAGTCTTACTCTATTGCCCAGGCTGGAGTGCAGTGGTGCGATCTCTGCTCGCTGCAGCCTCCGCCTCCTAGGTTCAAGTGACTCCCCTGCCTCAGCCTCCTGAGTAGCTGGGATTACAAACATGAGCCACCGTGCCCGGCCAGATGTAAAATTTTTATCTGCTTGTTCTATAAGTTACTGAGAGAAGTGTATTAAAATATTCCATTAGTCAACTCTTGTTTTGCACTTGTTAAATTTTCCTTTTGGTTCTGCCAATTTTTTGTTTTGTTTTGTTTTGTTTGAGACTGAGTCTCGCTCTGTCCAGCCCAGGCTGGAGTGCAGTGGCATGATTTTGGCTCAATTGCAACCTCCGCCTCCCAGGGTCAAGTGACTCCCACGCCTCAGCTTCCCAAGTATCTGGGATTACAGGCATCTGCCACAATGCCTGGCTAATTTTTGTGTTTTTAGTAGAGACAGGGTTTTGCCATGTTAGTCAGGCTGGTCTCGAACTCCTGACCTTGAGTGATTCATCTGCCTTGACTCCCAAAGTTCTGGAATTACAGGCATGAGCCACCGCGCCCAGGCTTGGTTCTGCCAATTTTTACTTTATATGTTACGAAGCTATGTTAATATGTGCTTACAAATTTAAAACTGTCATACTGTCCTAAGAGATTGATTTTTTACCATCATGAAATGTCCCTTTTATTTTTAACAATGCTTCTTGCCCTAAAGTCTACTTTAATGTAACTATACCAACTTTCTTTGAAGTAACGTTTGCGTGCTATATATTTTCTATCCTTTTAATTTCAATCTTTCTATGTAGTTTTTTTAACCCAGATTGACACTATTGGAATATGTATCTTTTCATATTTAGCACAATTACTAATTTACATTAAAATTGTTTAAATCAGCCCACTTACTATTTATTTTCTATTTGTCCTCTCCTTTGGGAGTCCCTTTTTTCTCCCCTTTTTGGGCCTTTTTTGAATTATTTTTACTATTCTTTTAGTAGCTTGTTAGTTACATATTCTTTTCCAATTCTTTTAGTGATTACTGTAGGAAAATATAATGTTGACCCTGGACAGATTAGAGTTTAATATAAAATTGGTACTTTTGCTACTTCCAGGACAATATAAGGACATTAGAATATTTTAATTGCATTCACCTCTTCCCAAGTTTTGTTTTTATTATTGTCATGAATTGTAAAACTCACAAGACGTAATTGCTCTTATTTTCAACCATTATTAAGTAAAATTTATCCACATACGTATCCTTTCTGTTGTTCTTCACTGAAATCTCCATGCTTCCTTCAGGGATCATTTTCCCGCTCCCTAAAGCACTTCCTTTAGTGAAATTCTGTTGATGACAAAAACCATTAGTGATGAGTCCTCTTAGGTTTTTGTTTGTCTGAAAACATCATTATTTCATCTCCATTTCTGAAGGATGTTTTTACTGACACTAGAATTCCAGTAATTTCCTTTTTGCACTTTGCTGATATCGGTTTATTTTCTTCCTTTCTCCATTCCTTCTTTGAAAAGTTAGCTGTCAGTCTTGCTACTGCTCCTTGAAAGGTAATGCATCTTTTTCCTTTGGATGCTTTTCAGATTTTTCTCTTTGTGTTTGATTTACAAATGTTTCACTATTTACAACTGCTTCACTATTAGGGGCTTAGTTGTGGTTTTCTTTTCATGTTTGGGGTTCCCTGAGATTCTTGAATTTGTGGCTTAATGTCTTTCAACAGCTTTGGGAAAATTCTCAGATGGTCTCTATTAGAACATTATTTCGACCAGGTGTGGTGGCTCACACCTGTAATCCCAACACCTTGGGAGGCCGAGGTGGGTAGATCATGAGGTTAGGAGTTCAAGACCAGCCTGACCAATATGGTGAAACCCCATCTCTACTAAAAATACAAAAATTAGCCAGGCATGATGGCAGGTGCCTGTAATCTCAGCTACTTGGGAGGCTAAGGCAGGAGAATTGCTTGAACCTGGATGGCAGAGGTTGTGGTGAGCTGAGATCCTACCACTGCACTCCAGCATGAGTGACAGAGTGAGACTCTGTCTCAAAACAAAAAAACAAAAACAAAAACAACACAAAAAAACACAAAAGCAAAACAAAAAAAACATTATTTCCACCCTAATTGTGCTGTTTACTTCTTCTGGGTCTCCTTACATGTTAGACCTTCTCACTATGTCCCATATTAATCTTCTACCCTTTTCTGCACTTTTCATTCTTTTCTCTCAGTCTTTATTCTGGGTAATTTATTTTGGTCTTTCTGATAGAGTTCACTTCAGCTGTATCTGATCTGCAGTTAAATCTATTTATTGAGTTCATAAGTTCATTTAATGTATTTTTCAATTCTATTATTTCCATTTGATTCCTTTTTACAATTTACAATCCTCTGTTGAAATTCTCCCATTTGTCATCTAAAGTCCTGAGTAGGCTTCCCTGTAATCCCAGCACTTTGGGAGGCCAAGGCAGGAGGATTGCTTGAGCCCAGAAGTTCAAGACCAGCTGAGCAACACGGTGAAACCCCATCTCTACAAAAAATACAAAAATTAGCCAGGTGCAGTGGTGCATACCTGTAGTCCCAGCTACTCAGGTGGCTGAAGTGGGAGGATCCCTTGAGCCTGGGAGGTGGAGGTTGCAGTGAGCTGAGATGGAGCCACTCCAGCCTTGGGGTAAGAGTGAGACACTGCCCCCCCCAAAAAAAGCCCTGAATATATTAATGATAATTATTTTCAAGTCTATGTCTTATAACACCACTATCTGGATAACAGGCCCATCATGGCCTGTTTTAAATTAAATATTTTATTTCAAAATAATTGTAGACTCACACAGTTGTAAGAAATAACATAGAGAGAGCCCACGTACCCTTTACCCAGCTTCCTTTAATGGTAACATCCTACGAGAGTAGAGTACAACATCACAACCGGGATGTTAACACTGATACTGTCTTATTTAGGTTTCCCTAGTTTTACCTGTAGTTGTGTGTGTGTGTGTGTGTGTATATATGTGTGTGTGTAATGTGTGTGTGTATGTATATGTGTGTGTATCTGTATGCATGTGTGTGTATGTGTGTTTGTGTGTGTATGTGTGTGCATGTATATGTATTTGTGTTGTGTGTGCATGTGTGCATGTGCATGTGTATGTGCATATGTGTTTGTGTGTGTGTGCATGTGTATGTGTGTATATATATGTGTGTAATGTATGTGTATGTGTGTGCATGTGTGTGTATGTGTGTGTATTTGTGTGTATGTGTGTGTGTGAGAGAGAGATATTTAATTGTAGGCAATTTTATCACATGTGTAGGTCTAGTGACCTTAAAAAAATTTTTCCCCCTCTGTCTGGATTTTCAGTCATTCAGTTTCATTTCCAGATATGTCTGGTAATTTTTTTTTTTATTGAATGCCAAACTTTGTGTAACAAAAATATAATGTGAGAGTTTGGATGGCGTTGTTCTCTTCCTCCAGAGAATTTACTTGGCTTCTGGCAAGCTGTTGGTGAAGAGGCAGACACCTTAATTCAATCAATGAATGGGATGCTTGGAAACTGCCATTCTGTGTGTGGGAGGGCTGGACTATTTCCCTACTCGAGTGTGTAACCCACTAAAAGCCTGGGTCATTTACCAGAGCTCCTCATCCTAAACTTCAGTTTTTACCTGGAAGCTCTAGTTCTCATTGTCATGTAATTTCTTGAAGATATTAACTGACTCCTCAACTTAGCCATTTGTTGTTAGTGGATAGGGGCCATAAGAGGAAGGCTGCTGCCCCAGAATCCAGGCTCACCTCTCTGAACTTCTCTTCTCCCTGGGATCTTTGTCCCTCAACTCTGGCTTGTCTTGATACCTCTCCAATGACTTCCTTGGATGCCTTCTTTTATTTTTTATTTTTTGAGATGGAGTGTTGGGATTACAGGGGTGTGTTATTACTGCATCTGGCCAGATAATGGATTTTAAGAGAAGAAACTGCATTTTTAGGAGACAATGGTGGCTTGGAACAGAGTGGTAGTAGAGTGGAGAGGAGTGGACGTGGGTTGAGATACGAGTTAGTGGTTGAGTCAATGGGCAATGGATTGAATAGATGGGCAAGAGAAAGAGAGAAGTCAATGAGCAGCTGGAATTGAGCCTATTTATTTGAGCCTATTTATTGGGAAGGGGGTGAGTGGGGCAGGGAGAGGAACATGAGGTGCTTAGTTTTGGATACATGCATTTTGAGACTCCTATTGGGTAACCTGCATATGCAAATGTGGAGTTCAGGGAAAAATCTCGGAGGGAGTCAAAACCATGGGCCTAGATGAGATTTCCTAGGGAAAGCATCTAGGTAGAAAGAATAAAGAGACCCAGAACTGCGCCCTGGGGTACTGCGGCATTTAGGGACCAGGGAGATGAGGAGGTATCAGAAGGAGCCTGAGAAGGAACCGCCAGTGAAATAGAGCAGTGGTTCTCAAAGTGCGGTCCCAGGACCAGCAGCCATAGCATCATCTGGCACTTGTTAGAGAGGCAGACTGTTGGCCCCCTCCCGAGATCTACTGCCTCAGAACCTCCAGGGTGGGGCCCAGCGGTCAGCGACCAGTGCTTTAACTCGCTCCAGGCTATTGTAATGCAGGCTACAATTTGAGAACCACTGAGGTGAAAGACAAACCAGAACAGAGTGTGTTTTGGAAGGCAAGAGGATAAATTTTTCAAGGAGGAAGGAGTGTGTTTGATGCAGCTGAGAATGTGGCTAAGACAATGGCAGTAGGCCTGGCCATTGGATTTTGCAACATGGACGTTATTGTTGGCCTGGACAGGTGAGACTTTGGTGGAGTGGGAGTGTGGGGGGAACAGCAGCCTCACGGGAACTGGACAAGGTGTGAATGAAGGTGGGATGAAGTGGCATAATAACTGTAGACCTAGCTGGCTGTGGTGGCTCATGCCTGTAATCCCAGCACTTTGGGAAGCCAAGGCAGGAGGATTATTTTGAGCTCAGGAGTTTGAGACCAGCCTGGCCAACATGGCGAAACTCCGTCTCTACTAAAAATATAAAAATTAGCCAGGTGTGGTGGCAAGTGCCTGTAATCCCAGCTACTCTGGAGACTGAGGCAGGAGAATCGCTTGAACCCGGGAGGCAGAGGTTGCAGTAAGTCAAGATGGTGCCACTGTACTCCAGCCTGGGTGACAAAGCGAAACTCCATCTAAAAAACAAAACAAAATACCCCATAACTCCCAAAAAACTGTAGACCCACTGTCTAGCAAAGGGTTAACTCAGCAGGCTTGGGCTGATTGAACCCTGCACATTCCAAAGAAAGGATTGGGCCTGGAGCAGCTCCCCAGCAGGTAACTTCCAAACCCTTGGAAGGTCCTGCCTGATGAGACTGTCTTTGTTTACCCTGGGCCATGCCAGATAATTTATGCTGACAAAGTCTTTTATGGCAAATGCCCTTAGTCACACTGTATCAGTTTGACCTCTGGAGGGGGGTCCTTAGGCTGAGTAGTTAAGGTCAGTCATATGGGTCCTCCATTACATAATCATCCCCCAGTATAGACCCTGGACACCAAGACTGGGGTGAGCTTCCCTGATGGACAAGTCTCTCGTGCGTGTGTCACACATCATTGCTGAGAGAATGAAGTGCTGTCTGTGGGACTTTGGGAGAGAACGACTGGAATTCTGCTCCTGGTCTGTCCTGGATTCCACCCTATATGCCTTTCTCCTTGGCTAATTGGCATCTATATCCTTTCAGTGTAATAAACCATAACCATGAGTTTAGTGGCTTTTCTGAGTTCTGTGAGTCCTTCCAGTGAATCATCAAACCTGAGGGTGGTGCTGGGAACCCCTGATACACCTGATTTTTCAAGAAGTTTTGCAGTGAAAGGAGAAAAAGAATGAGTGACAGCTGCAGGAGGTATTGGCTCGAGGATTCTGTGTAAGAGAGGAGATACTGGGGCAGGCTTGGAGGCCCATCGAAATGACAAAGTAGATAAGGATAGGTTGGTTGGTAATGCAGGAGAAATGTTGTTGAGAAGACAAAGTGGAAGGGGATCCATTACACAGTGCCTCTGATAGGAGCAGTGAGAGTTTATTCAGAGTAACTGGGGGAAGCCAGAAAATCTGGGTACAGTGCGGGTTTGCAGGCAGACTTGGTGGTGGGGTGATGGGGGAAGACTGAACTAATGGTTTTCTCAATGAACTAGGAGGTGAGGCCACCCTTGAGTGTGCAGGGCTGGGAGTGGAGGACTGTAGATTTGAGGAGAGAGGGGATATGATATAGTCACTTTGAAGAGCAAGACCCCAAACAAGGAATGTGTACTAAGACTGCAGGCCAGGATTGGAGATCTCTGGCAAAGGACCAAAAATGAAAGTCAGGCTGGGCACGGTGGCTCACACCTGTAATCCCAGCACTTTAGGAGGCTGAGGCGAGTGGATTATTTGAGGTCAGGAGTTCGAGACCAGCCTGACTAACATGGTGAAAGCCTATCTCTACTAAAAAAAAAAATACAAAAAAGTTAGCTGGGCATGGTGCCATGTGCCTGTGGTCCCAGCTATTCAGGAGGCTGAGGTAGGAGAATCACTTGAACCTGGGAGGCGGAAGTTGCAGTGAGCCAAGATTGCGCCATTGCACTCCAGCCTCGGACACGGAGTAAGACTCCGTATCAAAAATAAATAAATAAATAGAAAAGAAAATGAGGGTCAACACACATCAAAATCTGTGCTTTTTTTCACATCTGCATTCAATTGTGCAGGTGCTGGCACGAAGCAGGTGGACAGCAGTATTTCACCAGGGTTGGACTTTGCCAGCTGAGTGGGACAGAGGGAGACAGCGTGTTTGCAAGTAAACTGGTGCAAGAGAGGATAAACAAGGCATAGCTGCCTATAGCTTAATTTTGCTCAGTGGTAATTCAAATATTTTTATTTTAAAACAAATCTGGATTCATTCTGGAGTAGAATGAAAAAAGCACATGAATTTTCCAGATAACTTAGCAGACGTCCAAGGCGGTTTCCCTGTTTTGAAGTGCCACTTCCAGGGATACCTACCCCCCTGGTCCTCACGTGGTGAATCTACTCTTGTTGGAAGTTTGGGAAGCTTTGGAAAAGTCTGGAGAGCCCTGTCCTGCCGGTGTGATCCCCTGTTTCCTGGCTAGCACCCTGACTTTTCACAGGGATCATCTGAGGACGGCATCCAACCAAGAACAGTGACAGTATTGAAAGAGTAGGAGGATGAAGCCTTTGTGGCTCTAAGATGGTGTGTGCAGGGAGGGCTGGGGACTAATCAAGACCCTCTTAAGGATGGGGCAGGTGCTGCAGGGGTGGGGTGGGGTAGCTGACCCTGATGCTGGTCTTAGAGTCCAGTCTAGAGGCCAAACACATCAGAGGAGTCTGGGTAGTGTCGGGAAGGGAGCGGCTGAAATACAACAACCAGGGTCCCTCACCCTGGCCCCCTCCCAGATGAAACACTCTGGGGGTCCAGGCAAGTGACTGGGACAGACTAGGTCCCAGGAAACAAGTCAAGGACCCGGATCCCAGAACTAGAGCACAAGATGTGGACGGGGTATTGGGAATGAGGCCGAAGCCCAGTTATCAGAACTGGGACACGTTCCATGTGGGACTTGGGTTCTTTACATCCTTCCTGCATAAATTCTGGGAAATGGGGTGTGTCTAAGCCTGGAACAGGGAGAACTTGTCAGCTGGGGGGCATATTTAGGGGCACGCGTGGCCTTGGGGCAGTCCAGGATCAGGCATCTCCTCTGCCTTTCCCTGCTGCCCTGTTCAAAGCAGCCCCCTCCTTCCTGCCCAGCACCTCCCAGGGCAGCCCCATCCCAAAAGAAGAGCCTCAGAGTAAACAGCATGTTTATTTTGAACATTCAAGTTTACAAAAACAAAAAGGTAACAAAACCATGACACAGATCACACACATACACACACACACGCACGCACACGCACGCATGTTGCAGCTCATGTTAATTTATGTACAAAACAGGGAGAGGAGAAAGGGGTGAGGCTGGGGAGGGGTTGTCAGTAGGGTGCACTAATGTCACAGTGTCAGACAACTTGACATGCTCACTCACACTCAGCCTGGGCCCACGTGAGCCCCTTCCCCACCCAGGGGTCGGAGGTCAGGGTGGGAGGTGGGGTCTGGGGTGGCAGGCAGCTGGAATAAAGGGTGAAGAGAGTAATCCCATCTCTGGAAGGGAGCCCCTTTCCACATTTACTCAGGCCAAAGGTGCTGGGACGCACAGAGGAGGGGGGACTCAGTGCTGGGGAGAGGCTGCTGTGTCCTAGAGAGGGCTGAACGCAGTCAGAAGGCTGGGCTCAAGTCTCCCGGGTCCAGCTGGGTGGCCTTGAGGGTCGTTCCCCTCCCTGGCTTCAGCTTCCTCATCCATAAAATGAGGGCCTTGGCCTCCTCTCAGAGCCCTTCCTGCCCAAATCTGTGGTCCCAGGTGATGCAGAGTGGTGGCAAGGGGATCGGTCCCCTTGGAATGTCGGTGGGGGCACCACGTACCACAAGATGGGAAGATCTGGCAGAAAACAGCTGGGAAGCACCTGGTTTAGGGCTTGGCCCCAAGCAGGAGTTGGAGGAAGAGCAAGTTCCCTCCCCTTCCCTGCCAAGAACTCTTGGGAGATGCTCAGTTTTCTTTTCTTTTTCAGCTCTCCTCTGAACTCCAGCTGAGCTAGAGAAGGGCTAAAGCTCTGGCCCATGGTGGAAGGGACACATTCCCTAAAGCAGCTGAGCCCCGTGGCATAGCTTCACCAAGGGGACCCTGGCCCTAGGGCTGGCCCACTCCCCGCCTCTGTTCCTTCACTTCAAGCCCTGTGGGCTGGGGAATGGTGTCAGAACACATCTGGAGCAATGGTGCCCAGATGACACTCTACACAGTGAGTGGGTACTCGGCCCCTGGAGGTAACCCCCTTTGGTTTGAAATCTGGGCTCCATCACTCGCTAGCTGATTGACACCAGGCAGATGACATCACCTCTCCGTGCCCCAGTTTCCTCACCTGTCTAACGGAGCCAAGAATGTCCTAACTTAGAACTGTGTTGTGAGGATCAACAGGACGGTGCCAGTGCCACTCTCAGTGCAGTGCCAAATGGCAGGACAAACACGGGCTCCATTGTGGTTATCAGCCAGGAGCAGCTTAGGATGTGACTGGGCCACGTCTGACTCCTCTTGCCCTGTCTGCTTGGATGTGCTCAGGGGCAGCAGAAGATAGGAAAAGTGGGACCTAAACAGTGGCGCTGGGGAAATTTGTTCCTGTTCCCTTTGGAAGGCTGAGTGGGTGAGGCGGCACGGGAACAAGGCTTAGACGTCAGAGGTCTCATCTTCACTGGGACAAAGCATAAAGGACTCGAGGTCGTGTGTCTGGGTGGGCTCAAGTGACCAAGCGAGTGCTGTCCCCTCCTTCCTAAGACCTCATCCTTCTCCCAAGTCCTCCACAAGAGCTACCTTCTTCAAAAAGCAACAGATCAAGCTTGGCGTCACTGAAATCGAAGTTCTGAATTCTGCCGTCACCCCAGCAACAGTGCCTTTATGATGAGACACTTGACACAGCCCTTGGGTTGATGTCATTGGCTGTTACCGTGGCAACCTAGGTCTCAGCAGGTCTGGCTGAAGTCCGCCATCGCCTTTTCTTCCAGTGGGATTGTACTGGAGGGGTTGGGCAATCTATTTGTGTTCTCGAAATGGAAAGAAGGATCTGGGTGCTGGAGGGAATGCGTCTTGGAGGAGCTTCCATGGCACTGAGCCTCCTGGCCTGCAGCTCTTGCATCATGTCTCAGGCTAAGTGGCCTCAGGGAGTTGGAGACAGACAGGGAACAAAAAGGCAGACAAAAGGTACAATGCCCACTTGAGCCAGGGAGCCTGCAGCTGCTCAGACACCTGGTAGGTGACTAGCAGGGGAGGGACACCTCAGCTCTCCATTCTGCCGAAGTGCCCAGGGATCACAACCTCCTCCCTGTACTTTCTGGCCGGGGGATGCCAAGATGTTTGGGTGTTACGTAAAGGAAGATGTTCCAGGTGTCATATTGGAAAGCATCTGACCTCTCAGATGTCCACCTGCTTAGGTGTAGACTGAACTCAAAGGCCTTCAAGGGCAGGCAGCATGGAAGGGGAAGAGCACTGAAGAGGGAGTCAGATGCCCTGAGCTCTAGTCCTGGCTCTGCCCCATCGTGCTCTGTGATCCTGTGCAGGTCACGGGTCCTCCCTGAACTCTTCCCCATTTCTCACAAGCAAGATGCAGATGTGGTGCCAGATGGGGTGGCTTTTCTCATCTCTAAGATTATTATTATTATTTTCTGAGACAGAGTCTTGCTCTGTTGCCCAGGCTGGAGTGCAATGATGTGATCTTGGCTCACTGCAACCTCTACCTCCTCGGTTCAAGAGATTCTCTTGCCTCAGCCTCCCGAGTAGCTGGGACTACAGGCGTGCACCACCACATAGGCTATTTTTTTGTATTTTTAGTGGAGATGGGAGTTCACTATGTTGGCCAGGCTGACCTCGAACTCCTGACCGCAAGTGATCTGCCCGTCTTGGCCTCCCAAAGTGCTGGGATTACAGGCATGAGACACCATGCCTAGCCTCTCAGCTCTTAAGATTCTGACACTCTCTTGGAGAAGCTGGTGATGACTCAAGGGGACCAGGAAGCATCAGCCCTTTGAGATACTCTCAGACAGGCAAGGGTGCCAGGCTGGGGTGATCCAGAGGGAGCTGGTTTTTTACAATCCATGCATGAGGTTAGTCTGCCTTGAACCTTGCCCTCGACTCTGAGTCTCTGCTGACCCTAACCCATGACTGGCTTCATCCCATCTACTGCCGAGTACCGGGAACTACCCCTGCTAAGCCCAGGGTCACCAGTGCTTTCCCCGCATATCCACCTGGAATCACAGAGAAGCTCACACCCAATCTGGAGGGCAAATGACCAAAGTGAGGGCCTCAGCTCATGAATGAGCCAAGCCCAGAGAGGGCAGGGACTTATAGAAGGCCACACAGGACATTAGCAGGGCTGGCTAGGAACCAAGGGCTCCTCCCTCTCACCCAGCGCTCTGCCCACTGCTTCATGCTTCTCCCCTCCCTCTCAGCTTCTTCCTTCCTGCCCCAGGACCATGCACAGGGTAGGTAATGTGGCTCTGCCAAAGGCGGGGTCTCCTGAGCCATGAGGCCTCTGCCTTAGGGCTGCTGCCAGCCCAGGCTGAAGTGGCCCGAGTCCTGTCCTTGGCATGGAGGGAGAGGGATGACTATCCCAGTGGCCATTGCTATGGGTGAGCACAAGGGGTGACTGCAGCCCTTTGGCCTCCCGGGGTCTTTGTTCCCTTCCCTCCAGGCTGGAGCGGGGAAAAGAATGTCCTGGAGACTGAGGTGGGGCTGGGCCAGGCATGGAACCAACATTCAAACCACTACACACAAAGAGAGGAGGAAAGAGGAGGAAGAGGGAGGCATGGGTAGGGTGAGGGAGGCTCCATTGAGATCCCACTGCCCTTGACTGGCAGCTGGTGGAAAGTGGGAGGAGGATAAGTCTAACCTCCGATGTCCTCATCATCCCCTTCTACAGCCTGTTGTGGCCCTGAAGGGGAAGCCACTGGGCCTGTTGCATGGGGGACAAGGGAGTGGGTGGCCTCCCCCACCACTGAGATAGTGGGGTCCCTCTCATACACAACCCTACCCTACTGGGGGTGCTGTGAAAATTAGTGAAATCAGATGCAATCGATGGGCAGGGAGGGGTGGGGTAAGAGACAACTCCAGTGCAATGCCAGGCGGGCAGGCTCCCACTGTTCACTTGAAATGCTCCTCCCCACCCAGGTGGGGACAGGGGACACACTCACAGGGCGGGCGTTCTGGATGTGTGGGTACAGGTGAGGGGAAACGGGAGGCACAGCCAGGAGTGGGGCAGGAGGGAAGGCCAGTGCGTGGGCAGGCTGAGGAGGGAATATGACCCCCCCTCAAGTCCCCAAAGTGGCAGGCAAAGGAGGGGTCCTGGATGAGGTGGCCCCTCATGCCTTGGCTCTCCCCTTGCAGACATTGAAGGCAGCCTTCGTTGCGCCCCCGAAGGCCTCCACCAGCTTGTCTTCCCAAGGAAGGATGTTGCCCAGCAGTGGCGCAGTGCAGTTGGCAATGCCCAGGACCTGGGCTGGTGTCAGGGCGTGGTCCCACAGATTAAACTGGGCAATGTCACCGACAAAGGCCTGGGTGGCATCAAACCGGCCACCCAGGGTATCCTGGGCCAAGACAGCAGCAGAGAAAGGAGAGACGAGGAATGAGGGAGCAGAAAAGACAGGCAGGCTGACTCAGTCAGACTCTTGTCCCCGAGGAAGCCCCACCTTTGTCCCCACTGAAGCCCCTCCCACCAAGCTCTAGCCCCACCTCCAAGATTCTAGCTCCTTGGGCATGTCTCTCATCTCTCTGGCTCTCAGTCTGCCCATCTGCACAATGGGGAGGTCCAGCCCCAATACCAGCCTGAGCCTTACCTGCTCCTGGCCCAAGATAAGGATCCCATGAGGCTTGATGGGGTGCCAGGCAGCCAAGTTCTCACCGGAGCCCTGCAGCTCCCCGTCCTGGTAGGCAGACCATAGGCCATCCCTTGTGGTCCAGGCGACGCAGATGTGGTGCCAGTCATTGTCTTTCAGGCTCAGGGGCAGCTGGGCCACCTGGACACAGGTCCCCCAACCCCAGGTCAGAGGTGCCCCAAGGCCCAAGGCCCATGGCTGAGGAAGCGGGGTGGGGCAGGGGAGACCCATGTCCATCCTTCCAGGGCCCAACCCCAGGCCTGACCCTCTTCATCCTCCTGCCCAGTGTCTTTCCCTGACTCCTCTCTCCTCTTTCTTCAAAGACCAAACCAGATCACAAGGGACTCTCTGGTTTTGGTTTTCAGTTGTCACGAGGTAGTTCACTCACTCTCCAACCTATTAAGGTCTATAAAAGTGGCCTATTAAGGTCACTTAGGGTGGGAGGGATGTCTCATAATCCCAACTTCCCCTGAACACCTCACACAGCACTCAGCACACAGCTGGGGCTCAAGAAGTACTGGCAGGGGGCCGGGCGCAGTGGCTCATGCCTGTAATCCCAGCACTTTGGGAGGCTGAGGCGGAACGATCACAAGTTCAGGAGATCGAGACCACGGTGAAACCCCGTCTCTACTAAAAATACAAAAAATTAGCCAGGCGTGGTGGCGGGAGCTTGTAGTCCCAGCTACTCAGGAGGCTGAAGCAGGAGAATGGCGTTAACCTGGGAGGCGGAGCTTGCAGTGAGCTGAGATTGCACCACTGCACTCCAGCTTGGGCGACAGAGCGAGACTTCGTCTCAAAAAAAAAAAAAGAAGAAGAAGTACTGGCGGGGATAGAATGAGTCTTGGACTCAGAGGCCAGGCTCCAGCATGGGGCCCTGGCTCTGCCACCACCCTCTGTGTGATCTGGGGAGGCTGCTCCTTCCTTCCTGGACCTCAGTTTCCTTATCTGTAAAGGGAGGTCAGACAAGGGATGGCAAATCTACAGCTGCTGCCTCTTCCTCCACCCAGGGCAGACATAGCCAATCAATCACGAGCCTTGATTTAGCTCAGATCCCTCAACACAGTGCTCTGGGAAGTCACTGCTGATGGGTTAGAGCTGGCCTGTAAGATGAAAGGTGCTTGCTGTCTGGATTTGGTGCTCCTAAAGGGCTCCCTCGTCTCGGGGAGATCTGATTTTTTTTTTATTTTTTGAGATCACATTTTTTTTTTTTTTTGAGATGGAATTTCACTCTGTTGCCCAGGATGGGGTGCAGTGGTGTGATCACAGCTCACTGCAACCTCCATCTCCTGGTTCAAGCAATTCTCCTCCCTTAGCCTCCCGAGTAGCTGGGATTACAGGCATGCACACCACATCCAGCTAATTTTTTTTGTGTGTGTTTTAGTAGAAAGGGGATTTCACCATATTGGCCAGCCTGGTCTTGAACTCCTGAACTCAGGTGATCCACCTGCCTTGGCTTCTCAGAGTGCTGGGATTACAGACATAAGCTATCTCGCCCGGCCTCTGATCACAATTTAATGTAACATTCTCTGAGGCTGACGTGGTGCCTGGCCTTGTTGTGGACACTGGGGATGTGGAGCTGGTCTGCCTTAAGTGAGCTGAGTCTGCAGGAAGGGAAGGACTTCGGGGCAATGCTATAAGACAAAATAGCGGAGGGCATACGGGAGGTACAGAGGCTGCGAGGCCCAGAGGTAGAGGGGATATGGGAACAGAAGCCACGTCAAAACCCATCGGGAAGGACAATGGATCCACCATTCCATTGCTAGGCAAACCAAGTGGTGGGCACAGTAGGAGCAAAGGATTAGAGGCTGGAATAAAATGGGAACAGTGAGCAGTCTGCGAGACTGGCTCTCAAAAGAACTCTAGGGCATCCCGGAACAGGGCTGCGCAATGCCCTGTCCAGGGTGCTGAATTCCTTCTAATGAGAACTGAGTGCTGAACTTGGGCCAGGCCAAGGAGGGCAGCCAGGGGGTGATGAAGGGCACCAGGCAGCAGGATCTAGATGTGATCCAGCCACCCCGGTGGCCGTAGGGTTTATTGGGCCACAAGGGAAAGTCACTGGTCCCCGGACTTATCTCCTCCCTCCTCCTCCTCCCCCTCCAGAATGCCATGAAATGCACCTTCTCCTCAGCTGGGTTCTGATGGGTGTCAATCACTCCTAGTGGCT
The DNA here is from genome assembly GCF_000951035.1 of Colobus angolensis palliatus. Taxonomy (NCBI): domain Eukaryota; kingdom Metazoa; phylum Chordata; class Mammalia; order Primates; family Cercopithecidae; genus Colobus; species Colobus angolensis. The sequence goes on along the minus strand of NW_012120154.1, from coordinate 2,564,613 downwards.
CTATGTGTTGTGTGCTGGTCACAGGTGGGTACGATATGTGGTATCTGCATTTCCAGGGGGGGTCTCAATAGACCACCATGCCTGCAAGGCCCAAAGCAATGCGGCAGGCGGGGGAGGAGCTTTAGGAGTGGATGACAGTGATAAGATACTCCTCCTCCTCTCCCCTCAATCACCGTGCTCCTGCCACATCATTCTCCCTGCCTTGTCCTTGTCCTGCCTCCCCGCCAGGCTGAAGGAGGGGCATTGGGGAGGGAGGCCTGGGCATGAGGAAGATGGGTGGCCCAAGGGCAGAACAGGGGAGGGGTTAAGAGGTGGTTTCTGGAGCCCAAGACCCTGAATCACATCACACCCCAGCAGCTGTGTGGCCAGGATGTATTATTTCCCCTCTCTGAGCCTCAGTTTCTCCATCGGCAAAATGGCGATAATGAGGGTACCTACTTCCCAGTGCTGTTGGGAAGATCAAGGGTAATAATGTGAGTAAACTGCTTATTAGCACAGTGCCCAGTATAATAAAAATAGCTCACAGTTATTAATGTCTGCTAAACACTAGGCTCTGCTCAAAGCCCTCTACGTGCATTTAAGCCACTTCTCACTACAACCCTAAGAGGCAAGAGTTCTTATCATTCCTGCTTTAGAGATAAGAAAACTGAGACACAGGGCAGTTAGATGACTAGTCTGAGGTCACACAGTGGTGAAGATGCAGAACCAAGACTCAAACCAGCATTTGGACCCCAGAGTCTGAGCACAACACCTTTCTACTCTCCATAGCGGGGAGGGCCCGAGGGGCTGGCTCCAGGAAAGTAGAAGGAACAAGGAGGCCATGAGCACTCCCTTCCTCCCTCCATTTCTAGGTAGGTCTGTGCACCTCCGTTCTCTCTCTCTCTCCCTTTTTTTTTTTTTTTTTTTTTGACACGGAGTCTCACTCTGTCACCCAGGCTAGAGTGCAGTGGCGCAATCTTGGCTCACTGCAAGCTCTGCCTCCCAGGTTCTGGCCATTCTCCTGCTGAGTAGCTGGGACTACAGGCACCCACCACCACACTCAGCTAATTTTTTTGTAGTTTTAGTAAAGACGGGGTTTCACCATGTCAGCCAGGACGGTCTCGATCTCCTGACCTCATGATCTGCCCGCCTCGGCCTCCCAAAGTGCTGGGATTACAGGCGTGAGCCACCACGCCCGGCCACCTCCCTTCTCTTTAAGTCCAGGAGGATGAGTAGGGCCCTGGGGGCAGACACCTCAACCCTGCCCCATAGCTGGGTCACTGGGGAAGTAACTGGATCTCCAAGAGCTTCACTTGCCTTCTCTGTAAAATGGAATAACACTTAGAGCCTCCATTAGACACAGCCTCTCTTCCGGCAGCCCCATGTCTGGCTTGTCTTTATATTCCCAGAGCCCAGCCTGGCACACAGTAGGCATTTAATGTGTGCTGAATATGCAGAGCAGGAGAATGAGCAGGAGAATGAAAGAGCCCAGTGTGGAGTGGGAGCTCCTGGAAGGGTCGCCGTCCCCCCCACCAGCCCTCCCCGCCAGCCCTGCCCACCTTATCGTTGATCAGCAGCTCCATGGGCTCATGGCCCGCCTCTAGCAGTACAATCTCGTTGGCCTGCCCAGGCACCGAGTAGGAGAAGGGGGTGCCCTGGCCGGTGCCGCTGGATCTGGACCGCAGCCACATGCAGGCGGTGAATGCGTAGAGCTCGGGCAGCGCCTTCCGCACGCGGGCGTACATGTAGTTGTTACGGATGGGGATGCTGATCTTGAAGGCGTCTGGGGGACTGTAGGCTGAGGACCCTGAGGGTGGGCAAGGCAGATGTGGTGGAGGTCGGTGGACACAGAAAAGGGTGGGGTGGACAGGGCACACTTCAGAGAGAAGGCTAACAGCTCCCAGGCACCTGCTGCATGCCCAGTGCCTTCGGGGCCCTCTCTGCTCCACCTCTGTGTTGAGGGGCATGATTAAAGTGCAGGGGTTCTGGACCTCAGATGTCCTGAGACCAAATCTCGCTTCCCTCACTTCCCAGCCATGTGACCTTCAACAAATTAACCTTGTTTCCCCTGACCCCTTGGGAGACCTGGCGTAGACTGGCCTGAGGCAGGGCTGAGGAGGGCTGGAGGTTGCTTCTCCTGTCCCTGTGCCCCAGCCAGGATGCTGGCTCTGAGCCAGCAGACCTGTCCCTCCCCTGCAGCTGAGTCCCTGCAATGGCCCCTCCATTCTGAAATTTGCTCCCCACCTCTGTTTTCAACAAGTAGCTTGAGGCCCGCCTCCTCCAGGAAGCAGCTTGGATTTTCTTTCTTTTGTTTTTTTTTTTGAGACAGTTTCCCTGTTGCCCAGGCTGGAGTACGGTGGTGCAATCTCAGCTCACTACGACCTCCACCTCCCAGGCTTAAGCAATTCTCCTGCCTCAGCCTCCCGAATAGCTGGGATTACAGGCATGCACCACCACACCCAGCTAATTTTTGTATTTTTAGTAGAAATGGGGTTTTGCCATGATGGCTAGGCTGGCCTTGAACTCCTGACTTCAGGTGATCTGCCCACCTCAGCCTCCCAAACTGTTGGGATAACAGGCATGAGCCACTGTGCCTGGCCCTGTATTTTCTTCTCCTGAACCCCTGTTGCCCATGTAAGCTGGTCCCAGCTAACTGCTCATCATTTCCCCTGTTCTCCCCAACTTGTCTGTAAGCCTCTTAAGGGTGGTCTTCACAAGACTTCAAAGCTTGAGAGCTCATGAGTCCTAAACCCCCATTTTTCAGATGAGGAAAACTGAGGCCTGGGGAAGGAAGTGAACTTTTGAGGTCACAGAGCAAGCCAGAGACAGATATGCAACCAGGAGCCAGCTCTCCTTATGCTCATACCTGTACCCTGCCCACTATGTTCCTCTGATCCTTGGCAGTGCCAGGCACAGGTGTTAAACAAAATCCTGACCGATTCCTTGAAATTGCTATTTTGTGGGTGGTTAAATGTATGACTGTGGAGTCAGACCTTGTTTGAGGTCTAGACTCACCACTTTTGTCTGTGTGACCTTGAGCACGTCACTTGACTTCTCTGAGTTTCGGTTTTCTCATCTGTGAAAACTGTGAAGATTAAATCAGCTGATATATCAAGTACTTAGCCCCCTCCTAGGACACAGTAAGTGCCTGAAAATGAGACCTGTTAATAATGTTGATAATGATAATAATATCCCCCAATGATTCTCTCCACTGTGTGTTCCACAGCCTCCTCCCCACCCTCCCGTCTGTCCATGTTAGCCTCTGGGGAGCATGGATATATTTTTTGAGTGGCTCTGTCACCCTGGGGACCCCTCCAATGCCCTCTGCAGGACCCAGGACCCACCATGCTCCAGCTCAGCCACACGACCCTGCAGGACGTCCAACTCCTTTTCCACTTCCTGCCTCTGCCGGCGGCTGCTGTGGCTGAGGGCCGCACGCTCCTTCTCCAGTGCCAGCACCTGGGCCAGCAGCTGCCCCTCCAGCTGGTCCATCTTGGAGTGCAGGCCGGTGGGCACAGCAGAGACTGGGGCTGGGGCAGCTGAGAGGTTCACACGGGCTGGAAGCTCCTGCTGTTCACAGGGCAGAGAAAGATAAGTCAATTGAGGGGAGGAAGGAAAGGCTTGGAACACTCAGATGCCTACCACACCTGCTCAGTGACCCCAGGGGAGCATCAGCTTCTCCAATATGCAAAATGGGAATGACAATGCCAACAGCAGGCAACAGATGCATCCTGGGTCCCTGGCAGGCTCTGTTCCTGGCTCTGGCGCATGACGGTGAGCAGCCGTCAGAGCTGGCCCTGGCCCTTGAGGACAGCTCAGCCCGTGGTGGGGGTGCGGGGCCTGGCCATGAGTACTGTGAAGGTTCCCCAGGTGGTTTCAGGGTACACTCGGGGCTGACCACCCCACTTTAGTCCTTTGTAGCAGCAAGGCTAGACACTGATGGACTGGTAAAGGGGCGGACTGTTTCTTTCTTTTCTTTTTTTTTTTTTGAGACGGAGTCTTGCTTTGTCTCCCAGGCTAGAGTGCAGTGGCGCAATCTTGGCTCACTGCAAGCTCCGCCGCCCAGGTTTACACCATTCTCCTGCCTCAGCCTCTCGAATAGCTGGGACTACAGGTGCCCGCCACCTCGCCCGGCTAGTTTTTTTTTTTTTTTTTTTTTGTATTTTTTAGTAGAGACAGGGTTTCACCATGTTAGCCAGGATGGACTTGATCTCCTGACCTTGTGATCCGCTCGTCTCGGCCTCCCAAAGTGCTGGGATTACAGGCTTGAGCCACCGCGCCTGGCCGGGGCGGACTGTTTCATTCCCTTACTCAGCAAGCTTCTCTAGAATGGTCCTTGGCAAAAGGCATTGTATGGCCACTGGGCCCACCCAGGGAGTGAAGCAGGGGCCCGGTGGCTTGACCATACCAGGGTGGCAGGTGGTTAAAATCACATACTTTGGAGTTGGACAGCCCAGGGTTCAAAACCAGCTCGGGAACCAATCTGCTATGTGACTCTGAGAAAATATGTTGACTTCTCTGAACTTGTTTACTCAAAAGAGAGCTGCACCTATTTGGAGAGTTGTGGGGAGGACTAAGGATTAAATATCAATAAACAGAGGCTGCTTATTGCAATTGCTGTCTAGGGCAGAGTGTTCCAGGTAGGCTCTGACATTCCCCATCCGGCTCAGGATGAGGTCTAAGTGTTTCGAGTTCCCCACCACATGCCTGTCCTATCTTAAGACCCCATGGGCAGCAGAACTGGGACAGGAGCTGGGAGGGTTTCCTTCCCCTTCTCCTGCTGGAAGAAGTTGCTTCTGGGGTGGAGGAAGGCAGGTGAGGCCACGGGTCCAGACTCTTGGAGGGGACAGTCTGTGACAGACACGTCACAGAAATGTCAGTAGGAGATTAATAATGCAAAGAGCTGCTAGGAGCTAAATTAAACCTTCACCATCCTCCACCATCCTCCTGGTTTCCGCCCCCCGCCACGGTTCCTGCTACCAGGCCTGATGCTTGCGAACTTCCCAGGGGCCTGGGAAGTTTTTACTCAGTCAGTTCCTTGCTCCCAGGCTTAGGCCCCAGACATGAACTCATTGCATTCTGTGATTCAGTCACTGAGCAAACATTCAGAAGGCAGCTCCAGTGTGCTGGGCACTGCCCCAGGTGCTGAAGTTGTGGCTGGAAGCAAAACAGAAAACCAAGAACCGCCCCCTTTCCTCAGTTTCCTAAGCTGCGAGGGGATGGCCTTGCAGCCTGGGACAAGTACAGAATCCCTTACCCAGCCTCACTGGCCCAGCCAGTGACCTTCTCAGTCATTTGCTGGGTGACACTGGACACTGCTGGCGCCTGCAGTGACTGAGGGCCGCGTGTTCCTCCTGAGCTGCATACTCTTCCTTAACTTCTGTGAGACTGTTTTCTAGCCATCGGACAAGGGGAGAAGTGCGCCCCCTGTGTCAGAGTGCTGGCGGCAAAGGACTACTGCCATACTCAGTGCCTGAGACTTGGGAGCCGCCAGTGTGGACAGCAACATGACGTTGCTTTGAGGAGTTGCAGGAACCAGCCCTTGGCTCTGCCACTTCCCCGTGAGAGTGGGGGCAGGTGTGGGGGCTAACACTCCGGGATAGTTTTTCCTCTTCTATAAGACGGGCACTTGAAATGCTCAGCCTCCAGGGCTGGTCAGCATTCAGTGATGGCATGTAAGGGAAATGCCTAGAGCCTGGCCCGCAGTGGGTGCCGAGGGCATGGTTTTGGGTGCGTGGGGTAGGTGAGAAGACTTAATGGGACGCTGTTGTTGCCGGCTGAGCCCCAGCAGACACCTTGCAAATATTCCCTCTCTGAATCCACTTAACAGTATCCCCATTTCAGGGGCAGGAAAACTGGGGTGAGTTAACCAAATCACACCAGGAGCAGTAGCAGAGCTGGGATCTGAGCCTAGCAGTCTGGCTCGCCCACCCCCTCTGCACCACTCACCACACAGCCTCTCTTGGCATCTGCCAGGCGGCCTCTCCAGAAGCCCTATTCCTTCTCTGTCCCACTTGTCCCTTGGCTCCCATGGGAAAGGTGAGGTTGCTTCACAGGGCAGGGGGTCTGGTGCCACGCAGACTCAGCAACCCCCCTCTTCTGCTGGCAGTGGGGAGGGGCTAAGGATCAACCTCTCCATTCTGGGCTGTAAGATGGGGCAACAGACACAAGTCACTAAGGTCATCCAGGCTGGTTCTGGAAAGGGACCCATGAAAGCAGCGGGAGAGGGGGGACACTGGCCACCATTATCCCCCCCACCCACCTCTTGTGTAAGAGGTCATGGCCTCCCATCCACGCAGATGCCTACTTGGCCCACCAGGCTGGGGTGGAGGCCAGGTGAAGGTGGGCATGGGATGGGCATAGGAGCCTTACAGTGCACTCCCCCCTTACGTTCATCTTTGCTTTCCCGAGGGCTCCTTCTGTCAAGGTGCCTACAAACCCTGGCTCTGGTGCAGACTAACCACAAAGCCTTGGTTTCCCTTCCTCTAAAATGGGAACAGGCTGGGCATGGTGGCTCATGTGTGTAATTTCAGCACTTTGGGAGGCCAAGATGGGCGCTTGAGCCCTGGAGTTCGAGACTAGCCTGGGCAACATGGTGAAACCTCATCTCTACAAGAAATACAAAGATTAGCCAGGCATGGTGGTGCATGCCTGTAGCCCCAGCTACTTGGGTGGCTGAGGCAGGAGGATTGCTTAAGCCTGGGAGGTTGAGGCTGCGGTGAGTCATGATCATACCACTGCACACCAGCCTGAGCAACGGAGCGAGACTCAAAAAAAAGTGTGTGGGGGGTGAAACAGGCTTCCTTTTGTCCATTCCCAGGACAGATGGAAGGATGGGAGGACAAGTGACAGGCCCTCATGGACTATAAAAGCATAATGCTAACTGTGGGGCCTGACTACATTAGCTGATGGGGCGCACATTACCTCCAGAGCCTTCAAGTGACCTTGGATGGCCCACAGGGTGACAGGTTCAGCCACCCACTGCATTTGAGATGGCTGGACTTCCAGGAAGCCTTGGACTGAGGCAATCAGCTCACGGGATGCATTTCATCTCAGGGCTGGAAGGGCTGGGGCAGGGTCTCCCCAGTCCCAGGCGCTGTTCTGTCCTCAGTTCCCCACACTCTCTGTGCCAAGCTTGAGGCCAGAGGGGCATGCGTGTAATGAGGCTGTGCACCAGGCCCATCACTGGCACTTGGCATGTGTTTATTCATGAATCCTCGCAACCACTTGCTGAGGCTGGCACTCTTCCTATCCCCATTTCACAGATGGGAAACTGAGGCAGGAGTCCTTTCAAATTGTCTATAGCAATGGGGCTGGGCCAAGCTGATATCCCTGGAGCCAGCATCTCCTCTCTCCAGCAAAGGGAGAGAGGGGGGAAGACTTGCCAGGAAGAACAGAGGGAGGAAGACCTGCCAGCAAGAACAGCGTGTGGAGGCTATTTAAACAGATGCCGTTTGGAGGAGAAAACGTGCGGGCTGAGGGGGTGTGCGCTCAAGCTGTTCTTTTGTCAGAGCCACTGGCTCTGCAGCGGCCAGGAAGGCCATGGAGGAGGTGGGCTCGCCTGATCGTGTGTGAGTCCTTCCTTGTCCCAGTGTCTGAATCAGAAGAACACGACTCCCGCACCCCCACTTCCCATCTGCTGTGGGCAAATGCTGTGCCGCGTGGGCTCCCGGCCTGATGCCAAGTGGGCCCCTCACCTAAGATGATGGAGGGAATAATGACGCCAGCACCCCCACTCAGCTCCTGCTGGGGCAGGAAGGTGGAGGCTGAGAACGCATGGCCTGTCCCGCTGGGAGTGCAGGGTGGGGTTTGGCGTAAGTGTGTTGGGCCTAGAGCCAGAGCCCCTTGTTCTAGGCCCAGCTCAGCCACTAATGTGCTGAGCTCATTAGCACTCAATCAGAATGCTAACGGCAGCAGCTGTCTCCATCGAGCACTCTGCTGCATGCCAGGCCCCGCACTAGGGAAGCTCTGTGCAAACAGTTCTAGGCTGCTCTCAACAGCCTGGGTAAGTAGGGAGGCCCACTTAGAGATGAGGGAACTGAGGCTCAGTGCCTGCCTAAGGTCACATACCTGTGATGCTGCAGAGCCAGCACTCCAGCCTGGCCTTCCTGATCCTGAAATCTCTGCTCATTCCTCAGGCCTACACTGCTGGTCTGGGTCTGCTGAGGGTCAGAGTCCCACCCTCTGCACAGCCACCCCTGCCCAGGATCACCCAGGCAGTGGTACTCCCAGCTGGCGGTGAGGCAGAGGCCATTCTGGGCTGACCAGACCACCAGGTTTTGCCAGGGCGGGAGTTTGGGGTCAAGAAGCTTTCTCAGAGAAACTCCATCCTGCCACCCCACCTCCCTCTCCAGGGGCAGATTGCAGGGGCAGCAGGACCAACTGGAAAGTGAGCAGCCTTCAGGGGGAGCAGTGTGGACCATGGCCCCTCACCTCCCCCATCCAACCATCCCCTGAGTTCTGAGTCCTGCTGGGGCTCACACCTGGGCTCCATCAGCTGAGTGGCCTTGTTATGTAAAGGTACCGTGCCTCAGTTTCCCCATTGGCCCCAAAGGGTAAAATAATAAATCTCATAGCATTGTGGTGAGGATTGACCAAGTTCATAGATAGAAAGCGCTTAGTGTGCAGTAGGCATAGGAAGCATCACAGGCGTGTCTACTATTAATGTCATGACTAACATTTTTTTGTGTGTGTGACGCAGTTTCTTTTGCCCAGGCTGGAGTGAAGTGGTGTGATCTCGGCTCACTGCAACCTCCACCCACCAGGTTCAAGTGATTCTCCTGCCTCAGCCTCCAGAATAGAGGGGATTATAAGTGCCTCCCACCACGCCCGGCTACTTTCTGTATTTTTAGTAGAGATGGGATTTCGCCATGTTTGCCAGG
>NW_012120154.1:2549496-2555397 GCF_000951035.1 Colobus angolensis palliatus | reverse complement strand
TAGCCAGGATGGTCTCGATCTCCGGACCTCGTGATCCGCCCGTCTCGGCCTCCCAAAGTGCTGGGATTACAGGCTTGAGCCACCGCGCCCGGCCGTGACTAATATTCTTTAAAGAGTTCTTGAAGGGCTTCACCTTTCTCCATCTCCAGCCCGAAATGTTTTTGTTGCATAATGATATTGAGAGAAAAGGCAAGTTACAGAGCAGCTGGATATCACCGATACAAAGTTGTAAAACATTCAACTCAATGTGTTGTGTGGTTAAAAGGCACATGACTAGGTGCGACACATGAGAAATGCGTGGGAGTGGTCAACACTCATTCAGGACTGTGGTGGCCATCTGGGGGTGTGTGATTGTGGCTGGCACTGGGGAGGCTCTGGATGGGGATCAGCTGATTGGAAATGTTTGGTTCTTGAGCCTGGGCAGGGACCTGGGTAGTAGTATTTATATCTTGTTGCCCATCTGAAACACTTGACAATGATTTTCTTTTAAAAACAAGAAAACAATCCTAAAGTGGCATCTCTCATGGTTGAATCTAACCCTGCTCTTACCCAGAGCTTCATAATGTGGTGTCTCTCATGGTTGAATCTAACCCTGCGTCTCACCCAGAGCTTCACTCAGCTCCTAGGCTTCTCCCTAGTCCTGGCTACTGTCCGCTGGACCGGGTCACAGCTTCCATTCCCACCCTCCACACAGCAGCCAGAGGCAAATCCAGCCACGTTGCTCTCCTGCTTAAAATCCTTCCACAGCCCCCTCTCCCTGCCAATCAAGTCCCTGTCCTCCTGGCTTCAGCCCTCACCCAGACAGGACCTAGGTCACGCCCACTGAAAGTCCTCTGCTGCTCAACTGCCCCAAACTCCTTCTCACCCTAAGGCCTCCACACATGCTGTTCCTTCTCCAAGAACATTCTTCCCGCCCCCACCCCTCCTCTGCCCAGCGCCTGCTCACCCTCCAGATGGCAGCTTCTCTGATGCCTGAACTGAGATGCTCTATATAGAGAGAAGAGGGCCCTGAGAGTTTCTCTGGCAGGGCTGCAGAGCACTCATCCATCCATCCATCCATCATCCAACCATCCATCATCCATCCATCCATCCATGTGTGCTGCAGCAACATGGCGTCCGTTGTGGTTGCGGACATGAACTCTCACGTTAGGCCAGCGTCATTTTCAGCTCTTCGCTTACTAGATCTGTGGCCTTGGGCAAGTTGCTTTACTCCTCTGGCCCTCAGTTATCTTATCTGTAAAATGGGTGTAATAATAGTACTACATTTGGGGATATAAATAATGATAAAATGAAAGAACAGATATGAAGTGTGGCCAACCATAAGAGGCAGTATGTGGTTGCCACCATTACTATTATCCTTCGCTATTGTTGAGAGGCAGGAGAGCATAGTGCATCATGGTGCAGGCCCTGGAGCCAGACTGCCTGGGTGGAAATGCCAGCTGAGTGAGCTGGGCAAGCTTCTGAACTTTTCCCAGCCTCAGCTTCCTCATCTGTAAAACAGAGAGAGTAATAGTCCCATAGTTCTTGTGGGATTCAATTGTAAGATCCTTGACAGGCCTGGTGCAGAGGGTGAGCTCACCCCTGCTGCCTCTTGCCAAGTGCCAGGTGCTGTGGCCCCAAAGGCAAATATGGCCCCATGGTTCCGCAGGTGGCGGTGCTCCCAGCTGGCGGTGAGGCAGAGGCTGTTCTGGGATGGCCAGGCCACCAGGTCTTGCCAGGGTGGAAGTTGGGGGTCAGGAAGCCTCCTCAGAGAAACCCCATGCTGTCACCCTGCCTTCCTCTCCAGGGACAGGCCCAGCAGGTGACTCCACCTCCTCCCACCCAGGCGGGGAGCAGGTGAGTGGTAGGCAAAGGACAGGGTGGTTTTGATCATCCTGGTCTCCTAATGACACTTTGGAGCTGAAGGAAAGAAGACGAACGGGGAGGAATATGAGGAAGAGGGAGCATGGATGGGGTTGGCCGCGTACCTCCCAGGTCCGAGACCTGAGACCCTGTCTAAAGACCCCTCTGGCCCCAGGTCCCTTGCTCCTCCCTTCAAAAGTCCCTCCTGTCAGGCTGCTGCTCCCAGAAGCCCAGCTGGGAGTTCTGCTGAGGTCCTGCCTGCCCACACGCCTTCTAGGACCCAGCCAAAATCCTTAGCAGATGGAGGTCCCCCACCCATAGCCCACTTCAGTGAGAAATCCTGGCTTGGTCTTGACTCAGCCTCTGTGGCTGTGGGCAGGTCCCTCAGCCTCTCTGAGCTTCAGCTTTCCCTGGAGGAAAACAAGGGCTGTGGAAGCACCTAAGTGCTCCCACCTTGGGTTGATTGCTTGTATCCCTGTCCCCAGAGTTCCACGGAGATGATGTGCCCAAGACTGTCCTGGGGAGAGGCCCCCCGGCCCCGTGCCTCACCTTCTTCACTCTGTGAGGAGCACCGACCTCTGAGTTCATTCCACCTCCTACAGGCAAAGATTTACAAAATGGCCAATAAACATAAGAAAAGGTGCTCAACATCATGAATCATCAGAGCAATACAAATTAAAACCACAGTGAGTGCACTACACGCCCACCGAAACGGGAATGTTTTTAAAATGACCATACCGAGTTTGGCGAGGTTTACATGCGGGTGGGCGTGTAAACTCTCTCAGCTACTGTGGGGAAGTGGTTGGCTGTACCTTCCGACGCTAAATATATGCCCCTCTTGCAACCCACTCCTGTGGCTCGATCCAGGGAGAAATGAGGGCTGACAGCCGCCAACAGATATCCTAAGAATGTTTACAGCAGTCTTATTTGTAAATCAGAAACAACCCACAGGTCCATCCACAGAAAAACGGGTAAATGAATTAAGGCTCGTCTGCACAACGGAACACCACAGGGCAAGGAAAACGGCAATCCTCCGCGGGTACACGCAACAAGGCTGGATGCTGCAGATGTGACACTGAATGAAAAATCGCCAGATGCAAGGGTGCACAGCTGTCTGCGCCCATTTGCACGAAGTCCAAACACAGGCAAAACTGACTGTGGAACCAGAATAGCCGTTGCCTTTGGAAGGCCAATGTCTTTGGGGGAACCAGGGAGCCTTCTGGGGGTGCTGAAAGTGTTCCAATTCCTGATCTGGCTGGCACTTTCACAGGTGTATCCATCCATACATTTTCACTGAGCTGTCCACTTACAATTTGTGTCTGTTTAAGTGAGATCTGTGACCTCTTACGTATCTTGAATGTAAGATAAACCTCAAAATAAACAAGTCCCACAGGCTTTTTAATTTTATTTATTTATTTATTTATTGAGATGGACTCTCGCTCTGTTGCCCAGGCTGGAGTGCAGTGGTGCAATCTCGGCTCACTGCAACCTCCGCCTCCCGGGTTCACGCCATTCTCCTGCCTCAGCCTCCTGAGTAGCTGGGACTACAGGCGCTCACCACCACGCTCGGCTAATCTTTTGTATTTTTAGTAGAGACGCGGTTTCACCGTGTTAGCCAGGATGGTCTCGATCTCCTGACCTCACGATCCGCCCGCCTCAGCTTCTCAAAGTGCTGGGATTACAGGTGTGAGCCACTGCGCCCGGCCCCGACAGGTTTTCAAATCTCTATTTCAGACAGGAAACTGAGGCTGAGAAAGTTAAGCACCTTGCCTAAGGTCACAGAACTCTCAAGTGACTGAGCTGGAATTTGCACCCAGGTGATCTGGCCCTGGAGTCTGTACCAGGAACACATTCCACGTTCCACACTGCAGCTCTCTTGGGGCTGGAAGGGGTACTGTGGGGGAGGGAGGACATTGTGGGTCCACATCCTCCAACCAAAGCCCAATAGCAAAAGCCCTCTCTCCACATTCCGCAGCCCCCAGCCACTCCCTTCTCCCAAGCCCTCTTCACTGCCAAAGAGGCAGGGTCAGGGGAACCAGTGCCCACTAGGCAGAAGCTTCTAGAATGGGCAGCAAAGTCAGAGAAAAACAAAGACAACCAATGGAATTTAGAGAAGACACCAAGAGATCCTCGAAGCCGCTGTTTATCTGCAGATTTCCTGGAGAAACATAGTTCTGCGGGTGGGTGGAAGGGGCTCGAGGGCGGCACACACATGTAACCCCCATAAACACACGCCGCACACAATCCCTATTTAGAAACCATCTGCCCAAGAACTCAGAATGTAGAGCCTAAGGGTGCTGGTACTTAGCTCCTCCTCCCGCCTGTTTTACAGATAAGAAAACCAAGGCACCGAGAGGGAATGTGATTAGTTTAAAGTCACAAGCAAGAACTCAAGCCTGTGCCTCCCAGCCTTTCTATTTCAGAGTATTTTATTTTATTTTATTTTTATTTTTATTTAATTTAATTTAATTTTATTTTTTGAGACAGAGTTTCGCTCTGTTGCCCAGGCTGGAGTGCAGTGGCACCGTCTCGGCTCACTGCAACCTCCACCTCCTGGGTTCAAGCGACTCTCCTGTCTCAGCTTCCCAAGTAGCTGGGACCACAAGCACATGCCACCATACTTGGCTAATTTTTGTATTTTTTAGTGGAGACAGGGTTTTGCCATGTTGGCCAGGTTGGTCTTGAACTCCTGACCTCAAGTGATCTGCCGGCCTCAGCCTTCCAAAGTGCTGGGATTACAGGTGTGAACCACTGCGCCTGACCTATTTCAGAGACTTTTTAGAGCTGGAAGTGTGTTTAGGGAGTATCCGGCCTGCTGCATCATTCGTTGTACGGAGGGGAAAACTGAAGTTGGTGGGGGGCGGGGCAGGGATTTGCCTAGGTCTGTGTCCTTCACTCTCTCTGAGCTTCTATTTGCTCATCTGTAAGATGGGAATGCGTACAGCCTCCATCATAGGACTGAAGACTGAATAAGCTAATATGTATCTAGTAAGTGTCTAATAAGTGTTAGTTATTAGCAGCAGCAGCAGCAGCAGTAGCAGTGAAGGTCTGGCAGCAAGTCTCCTGGCTATCTAGCCGGTCAGCAGGGCAAGTCTTAAGGACTGGCCTCCACCCCTCTCACTCTGGGGTTCCGAGGCAGAAATGGTCCAGGACAGTGACTAGCACAGGTACCACCCTCACCTGTTTATTTATTTATTTTTTTTGAGACGGAGTCTTGCTCTGTTGCCCAGGCTGGAGTGCAGTGGCGCAATCTCGGCTCACTGCAAGCTCCGCCTCCCTGGTTCACACCATTCTCCTGCCTCAGCCTCCTGAGTAGCTGGGACTACAGGTGCCTGCCACCACGCTCGGCTAATTTTTTGTATTTTTTTTTTGTATTTTTAGTAGAGACAGGGTTTCACTGTGTTAGTCAGGATGGTCTCAATCTCCCGACCTCGTGGATCCGCCCGCCTAGGCCTCCCAAAGTGCTGGGATTACAGGTGTGAGCCACTAAGCCCAGCTCACCTGTCTTTCTCACGGTCCCGAAGGTGGGTGACATCTGACCCCTCCAGATGGGTCTAGAGTTGATGATGAAGAACGAGGGCTCTAGAGCCAGACACTGGGCTCCACTGCTGACTTGGGGCCAGTTCCTTAACCTCTCTGAACCTTGGTTTCTTTGTACCTCCCTCATAGAGATTTTACAAGGATTAAATGAGATAATGCGCAGGGCCTGCCGCATAGTAAGTGCTCAGTAAGCGTTCGCTATAATGGTTATTTGGCTCCCACTCCAGGATGGGAGGAGGCAATCAGCTTGCCAGGCTGGGTTAAGGATGTGGTTTATGCCAAAGAAATGCTGTTGAAATTAATCTTGAAGTTCCGTTGTATATATACATTAAATTAACACAAAAATGGAACAGGGAACATGCATGCATGGCCTGTAGCCGCATCAGTGGGCCAACTCTTGGAAAGTGGCTCCTGGCCTCAGCCATAAAAAGTCAATATTGGCCAGGCACAGTGGCTCACGCCTGTAATTCCAGCACTTTGGGGGGGCTGAGGCGGGTGGATTATCTGAGATCAGGAGTT
>NW_012120154.1:2545711-2549446 GCF_000951035.1 Colobus angolensis palliatus | reverse complement strand
CAACATGGACAAATCTGAAAACATTCTGCTGAGTGAAAGAAGCCGTCACAAAAGACTATATATTGCATGATTCCATTTATATGAAAGGGACAGTACATACTCAGCTCCAGCTGATATAATGCAAGAATGCAAGCCCATTCTTGCCAGATCTTTCTATTAAAAAAAAAAAAAAAAAGTCGATATCCTCTGACCCAGTACCCAGTACCCAGTAATACCACTCCTGGGAATTCAGCCTAAAGAAATCAACAGACTTAAAAACAAACAAACAAACAGCTCTCTGCATGAAATAGATCCTGCAATGAACATCTGGAAGAAAAATAATTTAGAAACAACCTACATCTCCAGTAACAGGAGCCGGTCAAGTGACTGATGGATGCGGAGCTGCAGATGAATCCCAGGATATTATGGCGTCATTAAAATGGTAATTACACAGCAGCTCTCAAACAATGGCTGCAAATGGATAAGGACCAAAAGGGGGCTGCAAAAAGGGAGAAAATGACGCAATCGAATGCAGTATTCTCCCCAAAACCTTTTGACTTATTTCAATGAACAACAATAACAACACAAATAAAAATGGAAAAGAAGACATTTCCCCAAGCCCTTAAATGTGGCTCCCACTTGAGGCTTTGGGGAGAGGACAAGCCAATCAGACCTTCCCTTCCCTTTCGTAGGAGGGGGGTGATGCACGGATGTGCCTGGTGGGGACCAGCAGGGAAGTGTGATGATTATGGAAGCCCAGGTGGGGATAGAAAGGGGACAGAGTGTGAACAGGGATGGCTCCTGAGAGGAGGTGTCCTTGGAGCAGACTCTAAAATGAGGAGCAGGAATGTGCTGGGGGTGATCCAGACAGCGGCAGGAATGAACTGAGAGAGGGGTCAGGAGGCGGGGACCATATCCGAAGTGCTAGCTTAGGAGTGGACTGAGGAGTTTGCACCCTAGGAGAGTTCCATGGTGGGCTTAAGGAAGACCCTTGGGGCTGCCTGGAGAAGGATGGAGGGAAGCGTGTGCTCATGAGACCAGAGATGAGGCTGCTGCAAGCGTGCAGAGATGAGGCCAGTAAGAACTGGGGGGAGAGGGAGGGGCCAAGGATGGTTTCTCAGGGCGTGTGGAGGTACCCGGTTCAAGTTGAAACACAGTGTGGTTAGGGGGCTGATGGGACAACCAGAGGGAGATACTCAGGAGGCCGATGTGTCGATGCCAAATCTGGAGCTTGGGAAGGAAACCTGGGCTGGACACTTGAGCTTTGGTTTGGGGCCCCTCCGTGGAATGGGTGTGGGAAGCCTCAGGGCGTGGCTGAGTGCACCCAGGGGAAGTGAAGGCCAAGAGGGGCACACCCCTTAAAGGAGGAGGACCCTGCAGGGAGACAGAGGCAGCAGACAGAGGGAGGAGGAGGGGTGCTGAGAGAGGTGGCTGGAAGCCCAGGGCATGGAGACCTGCAAGAGGGGATGAGAGGCAGGGTCAGGTGTCAGAGAGGGTTCCACCAAGATAAGGACTGAGAAGTCCTCATTTATCATCTTGGGGACATTAGCAAGAGCACTTTCAGTGTATCCTGGGAGGGAAAGGAGACCCTGAAAATCTGGGAACTCTGAGGATACTGAATGAGAAGAGAAGGAAGAGATTGGACAGTGGCTAACGGGTGCATGGGACTCCGCTGAGCCAATTGGTCTCACCCTGTGTCTGCTGGGCTCCAGCTCCAGCCCCAGCCCCTCCTAGAGGCCCCCAAAAGACTAGCTGTGGCTGTTGCCACGCTCAGAAGGGAGACCTGGTGGCCAAGCAGGCCCCTGCCCTTCTCTGTCTGTGGCTGCTGCACTCAGAAAAGAGGAGAAAGTATACATGGGGAAGCCAGGGCTCCCCCAGCCTGGAAGGTTGACCTCTTGCCAAATCCCAGCTGCCAGGATCCCCCCAACCTCAGCGGGCTAACTGGAAGGGAGGCCACCCTGCCAAGTGCTGCAGGTGCTGGGGGCACAGGTCCAAGGCAGGTCCAAGCCTGCCAGCCCCAGACGTGGGAGGAGCCACCTGTGCCATCTGGGCGTGGGGAGAGGGGCTATGGCAGGCACGAGGAAGTTTAGTTAATGAAAGTCAAAAAGTGTTTTTTACATGGCTAAAACCTGTTGCCTAAAACCTGTTTGCTCCTATTTTGAGTTTTGACTGTATTTTTAAAACAAGTAATATTATAACTTAATAAAAATAGCAATCACTCAAATTGACTGAACATAACTGTGTTCCAGACACTATTCTTGGACTTTCATATAAAGTACTTAATCCTCCTAATATCCCAATGAGGTGGGTGCTATTACTATCCCCATTTTACAGGTGAGAAAACTAAGACTTCCCTTCTTTGCATACTTTCAGTTTTTTCCTGATTATATTCCGGCTCTTGGTTCTCTTATCCTAGAAATCCCCCAGAGCTGGAGCCGGGGAAGAGGTGGGTATGGGCCTGGATTTTCTCCTGCCTCTGCCAAACCTCTTAGGACGTTTCTGAGCTGAGTTTTCTCATCTGTAAGGTGAGGGGTTGGCTGCAATGGCTGCCTGGCTGCACTCTGACACCCTGTAGGGAGGGTGCTGACACCAGTGCAGGCATCCTGGAGGGCTGTCGGACCACAACATCCTCAGTCTTGCGAGTGGGCATCACCTGTGCTGTTTGCCCAGGATTTAACTTAAACAGCCCCGGAGGTAAGGGGTCCCTGCATTTACTCCCTGCCTCTCTTCTCCCTCCAACTTGCCTGATGCACTCCACCTGGGTGGAGGTAGCCGAGGGGGCAGCGCGGGCTTTGGCCTCTTTCTCCCTCTTCCTTCCACAGTTCTGATTTTTTTGCTTAACCCCTTTCCTTGTGGTCTGGAAGTCAGTCCATGGCTGGGGTGGTGAATGTGTCCCGGATGTTTGTCTTGCCCAGTCTGTCTGCCTTGCACTTCTGGGAATCCCAAATTCATTCTTACAGGGAGGAAGGTGGCCATGGGACTCCAGGGGGGAAATGACTGGCCCAGGGTCACATGACAGCCAAGAGTGGGTTCCTCCATGCTGGACTCCTTGTGTCTGAGCCCCAAGCCTGAGTTAGGAAAGCCTGGAAAAAGTGAGTGGAGGAAGAGGAGCTCGGTGGGGCCTTGTTCTCCATTCAGCCCCCACCCAAGAGTTGTGGGCTTCCAGGTGTGTGAGGCTGGGTGCCTGGCACCTGAGCTCCTGCGGTTTGGGTCGTAGTCTGAGCCAGAGTGGGAGATTCAGGGTAGGGAAGTGATGAGGGGCACCCAGGTTTGTCTTATGGGGCACTCTGTTCCCGGCTCTGTGTTATGAGGGGAGGACCCCGAGTCCCTTGGACAGCACATCCATCTCCTGGCCAGAGTGTGAGGGTGGAGCTGTGCTGATTCGGGGGTGTCCGAAAGAAGGAAATGAAAGGGACATTTAATGAGGTCCTAGTACGTGCCAAGCATTTTCACACACCTACATTTGATTCCATTTCCACTACAGGTGGACACTGTTATACCTATTTTACAGACACAGAAACTAAGGCTAAGAGAGGTGCCTGGAGAGGGAAAAGGGTGGGGAGCGAATCTTTCTGGCGCGTCCCCTGTGCCTCAGTCACCGTGCCAGACGCCTGCCCGCGTTCCCTATAGAATCCCCCGGCCTTGCCAGCGAGGAAGGCGCGATCGTCCCCGGAATACAGACGGGAGACCGGAGACTCGGGAACCGCGGGGTGATCGCGGCCGGGCGGCCCCTTACACCACCCGGGCGGCTCCCCC
>NW_012120154.1:2532988-2544796 GCF_000951035.1 Colobus angolensis palliatus | reverse complement strand
CCGGGCTGGGGGCGCCGCCGGGGATGCGGCTAGGAGCGAGGGCAGCGCCTGGGACCTTATCTTGTCTTGGTCACAGCGCAGGGGGCGACGACCCGAGGGCCGCGCGGCGGGGCTCCTGGGTAATCCCCATCCCAGCCCTCCGGTGCTCTAGCCCCCTCCCCAAGCCGGTTTATGCTCACAGCCACCCAGGAGGGAGCTCTCTTCCGGGATGGGCTCTGAACTGGGGCGCCACAAGCTCGGTCGCAATTGAGTCTCTCCCTGGACAGGCTCACAATAGAAATGAGGAAACTGAGGCACCGGAGGTCAGGCCGCTGTCCAAGGTCACCAGGTGGCTGCGTTGGAGCCACCTGAGAGCTCAGGCACGTTTCACTGGACCAGACTGTGGATGGGGCTAGAGTGGGAGCGGTTAGAGGAGAAGAGGCCAGTGTTGGGGGTTGGGGGGAGGCGCGGATTTTGACCTAACTTCTGTTTATACTGTGGCCATCTGCCCATCACCCCGACCTCCAACGTTCTGAAGGAGCAGAGTTCACTCCCCACCACCCTCATTACAAAATCTTCCTGTGATCTCAGAGGGTGATGGAAATTCTCTCTGAATCCTTGGGGGCTTAGAGCATCACAGGTCCAGAGAACGCTCCCCCGCCCCCCACTGCAGTCTGCCTTCGTTGGCAAGCGATGCCACGTGCCTGGTGGGCATGTGGACCAGGCCCAGAAGGAACAGCAGGAATGGGAGTGGGCTGTGCTGTGGGGGTGGTGGAGGAGCGTTTTACTTTCTTCTGTCAAAAATGTCTATATATATTTTGTTGAAAATTAACTTTGCAATTAAAAACTTAAAAAAACAATCCTACTATCCTCCACAATTTATCTCCAGCTCCAATTTTCCATGAGGCCTTTCCTGACCAATATGGATTTCCAGGGCTGGAAGGGCGCTGGGAGGGCTGTGATTATTCCCAGCCCTGTCTCTCTTCCAAGCCTGCATTTTTGACTTGAAGTGAAGGAGCAAACCAGGATCTCTGGACCACCACGGCTACCACTGTGGTTTCGAGTGGACTTCACATAGCACTGGTGGTGCGGAGAGACCAGAATGTTTCCCAGGAGGCCACAGCCCTGGGGGACACTCTCCAGCCACTGAGATTTTGTCCAGTGTTCCCAGGCACACGTGCTCCACCTCCGTCCACACACGTTAGGATGATGTCCACTCTGCTCACCCATCTCTAGGAGCCAAGGATTTTCATCCATACCTGAGTTGTGAAAAAGGAGAGAAGCAAACACAAGCGCTGCATGCCAGGAACCCGAGTGTTGTGTGTGCGTGGATGTGTGCTGGCACTCACTGAAGCTGTGACCTCAAAACCCAGTGCAGGCAGCTGGGCTTGGAGGAAACGTCTCATGGACAGAGAAATGGGCTGGGCTCTTGGAAGGCAAAGGCCAGCGGTAGGCTCTGCCAAAGTCCTGGGGATGCATGAGGCATCGGGACTCCTGGTATATCTACACGTGTGCTGTGAAGACAGAAGCACAGAGATAGCATCTCCAGGAGAAACTGTCATAGGAAGTCCAGGGAAGGACAGGAGATGCCGAGAGAGAGGGCTGCTGCCAAGAGCAGCAGAGCCACTGTGACTTGGGCACCAAATGGTGCCACCTTTACCTGAGCTGCCCCCTGAGACTTTGGGGACAGTTTGGATAAATGGGTCCAGAGGCTGGAGTCAAATCTTGTTTAAACTGGTCTGTTGATCCCCTAGAATGACTTTATTTATTTTTATTTTTTTGAGACTGAGTCTCACTCTGTCACCCAGGCTGCAGTGCAGTGGCGTGATCTCGGTTCACTGGAACCTCTGCCTCACAGATTCAAGCGATTCTCCTGCCTCAGCCTCCCAAGTAGCTGGGACTACAGGTGCACACCACCACGCCCAGATAATTTTTGTATTTTTAGTAGAGATGGAGTTTCAACATGTTGGCCAGGCTGGTCTCGAACTCCTGACCTCAGGTGATCCACCTGCCTTGGCCTCCCAAAGTGTTGGGATCACAGGCATGAGCCATGGCACCTGGCCTCTCCCTTCTTCCTTGACCCATCTCTATCCCCAGCACTCAACATGAAGCCTGCTCAGGGAAGCTTCTCGGTGAATGTTTGCTGAACTAGTTTCCTAATGCCGCTGCTGCAGGCAGAGGAAGGAGGAGTGGACAGAGAGGTCCCAAAGCCCATTTCTCCTAGGTCCTGGGAGAGAACCCCCCTTAATCCTAACACAGGATTCCTCAAGGGATGGTCAGAGAAGTATTCTCGGGGGAACTTCCCTAAAACTGGAATAGTTCCTATATTTTCCCTCTGAATTGTCATGACTCCTAGTTTTTTTTTTTTTTTTTAATTTCTTCACTTTCATTCCATTCTTAGGCTAAGGGAATTCTGCCATATATAACAAATATAGGAATTCATTTTAGAAAATATGTTTTGAGACCTACATTGTGCCAGGCAGAGTGCCAAGCCTGGGGAAAGCTGGGAACAAGACACGCTCACACAGTTTGTATTCCAGTGGGGAGGCAGGCAGTAAACAAATGAATAGCTAAGTAAACAAGTTAATTTCCGATAATGATGAGAATGACAAAGAAGAGTCTTAAAGTGATGTTATAGAAAGTTATAGGAAGTGGGAAGCGGGGAATTGGGAGGTGGGCAGTATTTACAAGGTGGTCAGACCTAAATGACCCGGGAGAACAGCCATGAAGAAGTCTGGGGAAATATGGTGTATTCTAGGCAGAGGGAACAGCTAGTGCAAAGGCCCTGGGGCAGAAAGGAGCGTGGTATGTTTCAGGAACAGAAGGAACAGAGTGGGGCTAGAGCAGAGTGAGATGTAGGGGAGGAAGGAAGCTGGACAGGAAGGTGAGGGCCGTGTAGAGATTTACAGGCTCCGGGAAGGGAGTGCGTCTGATTCCTTTATCTGAGCTGCCCCCTGAGACTTTGGGGACAGTTTGGATAAATGGGTCCAGAGGCTGGAGTCAAATCTTGTTTAAACTGGTCTATTGATCCCCTAGAATGATTTTATTTTTTATTTTTTATTTTTGACACAGAATCTCACTCTGTCACCCAGGCTGCAGTGCAGTGGTGTGATCTCAGCTCACTGGAACCTCTGCCTCGCAGGTTCAAGCGATTCTTTTGCCTCAGCCTCCCAAGTAGCTGGGACTACAGGTGCACACCACCATGCCCAGCTAATTTTTGTATTTTTAGTAGAGATGGAGTTTCAACATGTTGGCCAGGCTGGTCTTGAACTGCCAGAGTGGTCTTTTAAAAACACAAAGCAGGTGATATCACTTCTCTGCTTCAGCCCTCCAACTGGGTTACAAAGAGATAAGAGAGGGTCGGGAGCGTTGGCTCATGCCTGTAATCCCAGCACTTTGGGAGGCCAAGGCAGGTGGATCATTTGAGGTCAGGAGTTCTAGACCAGCCTGGCCAACATGGTGAAACCCCATCTCTACTAAAAATACAAAAATTAGCCAGCTGGTAGTGGTGCGTGCCTGTAATCCCAGCTACTCGGGAGGCTGGGGCAAGAGAATCATTAGAACCTGGGAGGCAGATGTTGCAGTGAGCTGAGATCACACCACTGCACTCCAGTCTGGGCGACAGAGATCCTGTCTCAAAAATGAAAACAAAAATACAAGAGGAAATGTGGGAGGAGGGTGGACAATTGGAGGGCTATGCCTCCATCCAGGTGCTTCTCCAAGTAATGGCGACTTGGAGTTGTTAGTGGTAGAAAGATGTGGATGGATTGCAGATTTGTTTTACAGGTAGCGTTTATCAGTTGGACCATCCAGGAAGCAAACACTGAGATGGGGTTGGAAGTGCAAGTGCTTTACTGGGGGTGAAGTCCTGTGAAAGATAAGAGGGCCAGAAACAGAATCGGGCAGGGAGAGTCTCCGACTTCAGTGCTGATCTAACAAAGTGTTGGCCACCCCAATAGGGAGCTCTGGGGCTGAGATTGCCCAGGAGGGAGTTTTTGCATCAGGCACAAGTGGCCTGTCTCTACGGTGCCCTTTTCACCTGGAGTCATTGGCTGGAAGCTGCCCCAGAAGAGCAAGGCTTCAGCTCAGAAGCTGAGGTGGATCACAAAGTTAGAGAGCATCTGCTAACTGCCCCATCTGCTGCTGAGTGGCAAATCTGTGGTTAAATGGAGAGCTGAGGGGGCCACTCCCTGGCTGCCATGGTCCATTCCTTACACCAAGGTCCAGTTCTCCATACACGGTCAGGAGCAGTCCCTCCAAGGTCCCCGTGGCCTCTCTTCCTGAGAGACATCTGGAAGGGGGAGGTTAGTGGGAAGAACAAGAACACCAGCCTCCGCTGCTCTAGTTGGTTTCAGGCTGCAAGAGGCATCAAGGATTCCTCCCCTGTCCATCTAATCATTCTCCCAGTCATTGACTCTGCTGATAAAAGGGGGAAGAACATTCTTTCATTCCCCGGAGCCTAGGAAAGTCCATGGTACAACATATTTTCTCAATAAATGTGTTTTGAGGCCAGGCATGGTGGCTCATGCCTGTAATCCCAGCACTTTGGGAGGTGAAGGCAGGAGAATGTCTTGAGCCCAGGAGTTCAAGACTAGCCTGGGCAACATGGTGAAACCCTGTCTCTGCAAAAAATACAAAAATTCCCCGCGCATGGTGGCACGCACCTGTCGTCCCAGCTACTTGAGGGGCTGAGGCAAGAGGATCTCTTTAGTCCAAGATGTCGGGGCTACAGTAAGCTGTGCTTGTGCCACTGCACTCCAGCCTGGGTGACACAGCGAGACACTGTCTCAATACAAAAATAAAAATAAAAGTGTTTTGAACTGAGATACATTTTTAAAAGGGGGGAGGAGGGAGAAAGAGAAATTGCACAGGAAAGGCCTTTAGACTGTAATCAAGTCATTTCTAAAAGATGGGTGATTGGATGCTAATTAGGTAACTGGTGGTTTCACCAGGCACATGGCAGAGCCAGGATTTGAACACAGGCTTTAGGTGATGAACTCATCCCAGCTGGCCTGGAATTTTCCCAGTGTCAGCACTGAAATGCTTGCATCCTGGGAAACCTCTCAGTCCTGGGCAAACACGGACAGTTGGTCACCCTGGCTATCTTGAAACCCATTCTCCCACCACACTCTCTCAGTACTGGTATATATCACCTAGCAATGAAACACACACATCTTTCTCTTCCCTCGACCCCCATCCTTCCCTCTCCTCTAGCATCTCCCCCTTTCCCTGTTGCCTGCAGACTGTGAGCTCCTTGAGGGCTGGGACCAGCTGCAGCACCCTCCTCTCTGTGACTCCAGGGCTGGCACTCGTGGGTGCTCAAACTCCCAGTGAAGGAGTTTGGGGAGATGAGTGGGATTACAGATGTGAACCACCGTGCCTGGCCTCAAAAAACATTTATTGAGAAAACATGTTGTACCTCTTGGGGTGTGCTTGTGAACAAAGGGTTCTTTTCCCCAGGGGGTGGTAAAGAAGTTGGGGACAAAGAGAGTATCTGTGTCCATCCTGAAGTCTCCAACTAGGTCTGGTCTCAAGACCTGAGCTGCCTCAGTCTCCTCATCTGTAAGGCAGAGCCAGTGGTACCTATGTATAGGATTATAATGGGAAGGAAATGAGGCCAGGTGAGACGTGTCTATAATCTCTCCCAGGGACTCAAGGCAGTGACCATTTCCTACCATGCTGCTGTGTATTACCGGCGCAAGGCTCAGTACTTGCTATACCTTCCTTATTTATTCCTTATTTATTATTTATAGCGTATATTAGGTGCTCAATAAATGTTCATTCCCTTATTGACGTCTTTGCCTTTGATTCCCCAGGCTTAGTCCCTAGTTGCTCTGCCCTTTCTTGGTTCCCCTCCCGCCCCCGTTCTGAGCAGAGGTGGGGAATCATTCAGATGAAGGATCATATGTATATTCAATCAACACACGCCAGTCTGAGGGCTTCCAAGTGGGGTGCAGGGTTCAGCTGGGGCCCAGAAGTGTTCACACATCAGTAGTGGATGCTGATATTGAGAACCCAGACCAGAGAGGAGGGCAGAAGCCAGGAAAAAGAGAGCTTTCCTCTCCGGGGAAGCCCAGAGATTTCCATCCAGAGTTTCTGCCTCCCTGGAAGCAGCAAAAGGAGCCAATCCAGCTAGCAGATTTGGGCAGGAAACAAGGACATCTGTTCCCGCACAGGCTCAGGAGGGGCCGAGAACCAAGGAGGAAACGCGTGTCCACCTTGTGGGGGGCCCTCGGTGTTGGCTGGAAAGTGCGTGCCTGAGTCCAGGCCCAGGAAAAAAAGACCAGAAGGAGTGGCCGGCCAAGGATGCTGTAGGGGTGGGGTGGGGGTGCCCCTCACTGTCTCAAGGGCCTCCTGCAGCCCCTGTTTGCTGGTCTGTTCCTCCTGCCACTTTGTACTGTACTGGGCTCTCACCTGTGGCAGCCCTGGAACTCTACAGTATAATCTTTCCATGTCACAGATGAGAAAATCAAAGCTCAGACACATTCGGTCATTTGCCCTGAGGCCCCTGGTCTGTGGGGGTACCGCTGGTATTTGAACCCAGAAGCTGTCAGACTCAGGCTCCCCAGCTCATGTTCTGACACTGCCCTTCAAAGTGTCTGTGGACTGGTCCCTGCTGGGTGAGGAGGCAGCCAAGTCCATCCTGGGAAGCCCCCTCCTCCCTTTACTCTCCCCCTTCCCCTCTGGAGCGCGTCTCAAAACAGCCACCATGGCCCCTTCCTTGGCTCACCAGTGGTCCCAGCACCAGTTTCTGTTGCACTATCTGTAGCCTGTGTTTCCCCGACGAGGCTGTGGACTCAAGGCCTCAAACCTTATGTTCTCCATATGTGTGTCACTGGCACCCAGGGCATGTCCAGGGTACATTTGGTTCCTGCCCAATGGACCCTAAGGAGTGGTGGCCACCTCTGCAGCCCCTCTAGGAAAGGCATTTTCAGGTGGCCCCCAGGGTTTTGCAGCCACTGCACTTGGAGGCAGGGAAGCTGAGTCCTTGGGCTGGGGGAAACTTCCTTTCCTCATATGTAAAATGGGTACTCATAAACCTAACCTGCCTATGCTGAGGTGGAGGCACCTGAGATCTCACCTGGGTGGCCATTTGTGTGTGTCCAGCGAGGAACCAAGGGTACCTGGCAGCTCCTCCTCAAATGCCATCTGTCTCCCGATCAAGCTCAAGTATCCAAGGCGAGCCCTAGAAGTGGGGGGCAGGTTGAGAGATTCTGCAGGCTGGAAGAAGGGACTACACATGAATCCAGGGTGGGGTGGGTAGTGCTGCCAGCTGGGCCCCTCCCTGCTCATGCCCCTCGAGCTTGCCAGCCCACAGGCCCACCTTGGGCTGGGTCCAGGCTTGGCTTCTCTGAAATTTGCCTGCCATCAGCACTAGCCACAGCCACTTACAAAGACACTTCCCTCTCCAGCCTCCCACCACACACGTAGCTCCCTAGCCACTCAGCCTTGAAGGGGTGAGGGACCAGGAGCATTTTTTTTTCTCAGCCCCTTTGCAACGCTACACTTTGGAATGGGTACCTGGTCTCCACTGTCCTCAGCTTTGGGGGTCTAGGCTGGAGGGGGACAGCAGGGTTGGAGAGGAAGGAATGGATCCGAGTGACATTTCCAGTAAGGGGTCAGTTAGTCACAAACGCTGGCGGCTGGCTGGAAAGGAATGAGTCAAACACAAGGCCTGGGGTTCAGGCCCCATCGGGGAAGCAGATGAGTAAGGCAGCCTGTTGGGGGGTGCACTTTGCAGTCGGGTTTTAAATGTGGAGTTTGAGGGCATCGCATCAACATGGAGTGGAGTAATTGAAACATGGACTTTGAAGTCAAGGAGTTGGATTTTAATCCCAGCTGCACAACTTACTAATAGAGTCACCTGGAGCAAGTGACTCAGCCACTCTCTCCGGTTCCCTTGGCTGCACCATGAGGGGATTTATGTAAGAGTGAAATGCGAATGTGCAGCTCAGAGCCTGGCTCGTGGAGTGCTCGGCAGAGCTCCCTGCAATTCCAAAAGGAAGGGGATACGATCCTTTCTCATTTCGTATATGGGGAAACTAAGGCACGGAACAGATATGCACATATTCCCCAGGGCCCTGTACAGCCAGGCTGTCCAGCTCCAATGACTGTGCCCTTAACCACGGTGCTGTGCACAGAACGGTGTTGGTGTGGTGGTTAAGGATGATGGCATGGGGTCAAATCCTGGCTCTGCCACCCCAGAATTTCTAAGCAAGTAATCACATTTCGGAGCCTCAGTTCCCTTATCCGTATATTGTGTGTACTGTGCTCTCTGGTGCTACGGTTAGAATATTTGTTCTATCCAACACTCATGTTGAAGTTTAATCCCTAATGTGGGGGTATTGAGAAACAGGGCTCTTAAGAGACGATTGGGTCATGAGGGCTCTGCTTTCATGAATGGGTTAATCCATTCATAGATTAGTGGATTAAGAGGTTATCACGGGAATGAGGCTGTGGAGAAGCTGGTAGGAGGGAGACATGAGGTAGTCCTCTTAGCCCCCTCACCCTGTGATGCCCTGTGCCATCTCAGGACTCTGTAGAGTCCCCACCAGCAAGAAGGCCCTCACCAGACACAGCCCCGTTGACCTTGAGCTTCTTAGCCTCCATAACTGTAAGAAATAAGTTCCTTTCCTTTACAAATTACCCAGTATCAGATATTCTGTTATAAGCAACAGAAAACAAAACAAAGACATCTGGGTTGTGGGGATTTAATGAATCGGTTAGTGTAAAGTCCACTCAGTACGTATTAGCTATGAGTAATTCTGAGTTCGAAAGGATAATTAGAGGGAAACCCCTCCCCCGTTTTACAGGAGATGATACAGAGACCAGAGAGGGTGACTGACCAGACTGAGGTCACACAGCTGGAAGAGCTAGGACTCAAGCCACTGTTTTCCTACTCGCCTCAAGCTGTTACATGGGAGGAGGACATTGAGAATTGGTGAGCAGATAGCTGGGATGCCAGACTGGAAGTCAGAGTTGTGGTCACGTCTGGACACAGAGATCTAGAAGGTGTGTCTTCTTACTCACCACCTCCTTTAATCCAAATAAGCCTGCCAAGTAGGGGGTCCTAGTCTCCTTCCCAGCTGAGGAGCACTGAGGCCTGGAGAGGAGAAGTGACCGAGAGGCTTCAAACCAGGCCGCCTGTCTCATGGACAAGGGTCTCTTAATGGTGCCTGAGTTTGAAAGGCAGGCAGGCAGATGAGCTCCCCGGAGGGAACCAGAGATGATAGGAGCAGAAGCCTTCCACAAGGGCACCAGTGCACAGAGACCAAACCGTGTGTGCTGGCAGGGACTGCCAAGGGAGCTAGCGAGTGACGATCATTTTAATGAGTCCCCTTGGGGGAGAGGGTCCACATTTGCCTTTTCCAAAGTGTGTCCTGTTTCCTTGCTCACGGCTGGGAGTATCTGAGCCTTTACTGAGAACTCCTAGGGATATCCAGATCTCCTCTGAAAGAGCCTGTTGCTGGCGCTGCAGTTTCAAACCCTGAGGCGTGATAGGCAGGAGAAGCTGGTGGGGGGCTTGTCCTTATTTCACAGGACTGAGGACCCCTGCCACCTGGCTTTGTTCTGTTTCCATCAGCCCACCCTGGCTCTGCACCGATGTTTCTCAGGCCCTTGCGTTCATAAAGGCTGATTGCTGGCGGCTGTCATTTAAATGGAGGCTCATGTCTTTGTCAAGCTCTGAGCTCACTCATCCTTTGGAAAAGACGGAAAAGACTTTGGTGCCAATTTGTTCTAATGAAGGCCACATCCTTTCTAGAGGGATCAGAGGGGGGCCTGTTCCCATCCAGCTTTAAGTCAGATTGGCTGTGCGCCCCTGCGTGTCTGCCCGCTATTAGGAACGTTCGCATTCCTCCTTGAATCTCACTGTCCTAAAGATTTCAGAAGGTTGGGGAGGGAGCAAGATGCAGGGGAGACAGCTCTTGGTTACTGTCCAGATAGATGAAGTTTTGGGTTTTAGTTACCTTTTTGCTATTGATTTTGTTTTTCAATTTTTTAATCACAGTAAAATATGTCACAATAACAAAATTTACCATCTTAACCCCTCTTTTTATTTTTTAGAGGCAGGGTCTTGCTCTGTCACCCAGGCTGGGGTGCAGTGTTACGATCATGACTCATCGCAGCCTTGACGTCCTAGGGTCAAGTGATCCTCCCACTTCAGCCTCCTGAGTAGCTGGGACTACAGGCACGCACCACTATGCCCGGCTAATTTTTCTATTTTTTGCAGAGATGGGGTTTTGCCATGTCGCCCAGGGTGGTCTCAGACTCCAGGCCTCAAGGGATTCACATCTCAACCTCCCAAAGTGCTGGGATTACAGGCATGAGCCACTGCACTCAGGTCCATCTTAACCATTTTTGTTTTTAAATTTTATTTTAAGTTCTGGGATATATGTACAGAATGTGCAGGCTTGTTACATAGGTATACATGTGCCATGGTGGTTTGCTGCATCTATCGACCCCTCATCTAGATTTTAAGCCCCACATGCATTAGCTATTTGTCCTGATGCTCTCCCTTCCCTCCCCACCTCCACCCCTTGACGGGCCCAGTGTATGTGATTCCCTTCCCTGTGTCCATGTGTTCTCATCGTTCAACTCCCACTTATAAGTAAGAACATACAGTGTTTGGTTTTATGCTCCCGTGTTAGTTTGCTGAGGATGACGGTTTCCAGCTTCATCCATGTCCCTGCAAAGGCCATGATCTCATTTCTTTTTATCACTGTGTTAACCATTCTTAAGGGTACAGTGGAGTGGCATTACACACATTCACATTGTTGTGCAACCATCACCACCATCCATCCCAGAAATCTTTTTGTCTTGTAAAACTGAAATTTCAGGCCAGGCACAGTGGCTCACGCCTGTAATCCTAGCACTTTGGGAGGCCGAGGCAGGTGGATCACGAGGTCAGGAGTTCGAGACCATCCTGGCCAACATGGTGAAGCCCTAGCTCTACTAAAAATACAAAAATTAGCCGGTCGTGGTGGCATGCGCCTATAGTCCCAGCTACTCAGGAGGCTGATGCAGGAGAACGGCGTGAACCCGGGAGGCGGAGCTTGCAGTGAGCCGAGATCACGCCATTGCACTCCAGCCTGGGTGACAGAGTGAGACTCTGTCTCAAAACAATAAACAAACAATAAATAAATAAAAACAAGTAGTAAATGTAAAAATAAATAAATAAATAAAACTGAAACTTCATACCCATTAAACACTAACTCCACATCCTCCCTCCTCCTAAGCTCCTGACAACCACCATTCTACTGTCTCTGTATGATTTTGGCTACTCTAAATATCTCATGTAAGTGGAATCATACAGTATATGTCTTTCTTATGACTGGCTTACTTGACTTAGCATCATAGCCTTAAGGTCTATTCACGTTGCAGCATGTCAGAATTGCCTTTCTTTTTGTGTATGTGTATTGCCTTTCTTGTACGTGTATGTCACCTTTTGCTTCTCCATTCTTCCACTGACGGACACTTGAGTTGCTTCCACATTTAGCTATTGTGAGTAATGCTTCTATGAACATGGGTATACAAATATCTTCTCCAGACTCTGCATTCAATGCTTTTGGGTATATATCCAGGAGCGGAATTGCTGGATCACATGGCATTTTTAATGTTTTGAGGAACTGCCATACCGCAGCAGCTATTCTATTTTATATTCCTACCAACAGTGCACAAGGGTTCCAAGTTATCCACATTCTTGCCAACATTTTTTTTTTTTAAATAGTAGCCATCTTAATAGGTATGAGTTAGCCGGGCGCGGTGGCTCATGCCTGTAATCCCAGCACTTTGGGAGGCCGAGGCAGGTGGATCACGAGGTCAGGAGTT
>NW_012120154.1:2521826-2532508 GCF_000951035.1 Colobus angolensis palliatus | reverse complement strand
CCCGGCCTCATTGTAGTTTTGATGTACATTTCCCTAATGGTTAGTGATGTTGAGCATCTTGTCATGTGACCTTTGACTATTTGTATATCCTATTTGGATAACTGTCTATTCAAGTTCTTTGCCTATTTTGAATCAGGCTTTGGTTTTTGTTGTTGTTGTTGCGGCGTTTTAGTTCTCTACATATTCTGGTATCAATCCCTTATCAGATACATGATTGGCAAATATTTTCTCCCATACTGTGGGTTGACTTTTTACCCTGTTAATAGTCTCTTAATGCATAAAAATTTTAAAATTTTCATGAAGTCCAACTTATCTACTTTTTTCTTTAGTTTCCTGCGCCTTTGGAGTCACATCCAAGAAATCTTTGCCAAACCCAGTGTCATGAAGCTTTTGCCCTATATTTTCTTCCCAAAGTTTTTTAAGGTCTTACATTTCAGTCTTTGATTCATTTTAAGTTTTGTATATGGCATTAGGTAAGGATACGACTTCCTCCTTTTGTATGTGGATATCCAGTTTTCCTAGCACTGAAAAGACTGTCCTTTCCCCACTGAATGGTTTTGGCACCCTTGTCAAAAATCATCTGACCACACCTGTGAAGGTTTATGGTGGGGTCTCTTTTCTATTCCTTCAGTCTATAAGCCCATCTTTATGCCAGTACAACACTGCTTAGAGTCTTGTTTGCTATTGATTTTTAACTAATTATATACGATCTGAGATGCCAATTTCTTGAAAATTATTGAGACTTGCTTTATCTCCTGCCACATGATATACATGATAATTTTAGAAATTTTTTGTCTGTTTGTTTTGTTTTTCCCTGAGACAAAGTCTCACTCTGTCTTCCCAGGCTGGAGTACAGTGGCGCAATCTCGGCTCACTGCAACCTCTGCCTCCCGAGTTCAAATGATTCTCCTGCCTCAGCCTCCCAAGTAGCTGGGATTACCGGTGCACACCACCACGACCAACTAATTTTTGTATTTTTAGTAGAGATGCTGTTTCACCAGGTTGGCCAGGCTGGTCTCGAACTCCTGACTTCAGGTGATCTGCCCACCTTGGCCTCCCGAAGTGCTGGGATTACAGGCATGAGCCACTGTGCCTGGTGGTTTTAGGAAATCTTCAATGCATGTTTGAAAATAATGTGTTGGGTGCAGGATTCTGTATGTACTGTTGGCTGTTTTGGTATTTGTCTCTGTGGCTTGTGTGTTTTGTAATTTTGGATAGTGAGCTCACATTTACAACGGTTTTATCTATGAGAATCCTGTGTGGCTTTACTGTGGGTAGGGCCATCCACAGAGGCTTGCATTTGCTACTAGTAGTCACATGTCTGTGATGTAACTCACCCCAGGGTTTTTTCTTATATTAATTTCTATACTTGGGAGTCCTGGGACCATGTGGGTAATACAAATTCAAACCTTAAATTCATGTTAGTGAAGGTCTAGAGTTAAAATTTCTCAAGAGATCATTCTTTTTAAATTTTTTCCAGCAGAGCCAGAAATGAGACTACAACTTTTTCGTCTTGTCCGTTTGTGACAGGGTGATCTTTCCCCACCATTTGCTTTTTCATTGAGGATATGGGTCCAGTTTTATTCTGGTTCCAAATTTCTGTTGGCAAGAGTCCCAGGCCTTGTCTCCTATCCCTCCCTCCACAGGTATAAAATCCAAGCTCCTTTGGTTACCAACATTAGCAAAAGCCACCACCTCCCACGCCCATCTCCTGCCTCCCTTTGCCACCCATAGGCCCACCCTGCAGGACAGCCAAAGAATAAACATCTGCCCGTCACTCTGATTTTTGGCTTTTGTCTGTTTTTGGTACCTGGGGATTTTTTTTTTTTTTTTTTTTAATCTCGGAAACTCAGTTGGGTGTTTGAAAGAATGTTTATGTTTTATCCAGTCTTTAAGTATAGACAGAAGGTTAGCAGGTTTCATGCCTCAGACCTGGGTTCCATTCTCTCTGCCTCTGAGTGATTTTGCAGAGCATCGCCACCCCACAACTCTCAGGCCTCACCTTGCACCTATCCAATGGGGCTAATCATTTCCCAGCCTCACCTCACGGGGATGCTCATGGAGATAAAAGGCATGAGATTGAGAGGGTAGAGGCGGGCGGCAAGGGGCTGGACATTGTCCCCTGGAATTTCCAGGGGGAAATTCCTGGAAATTTGGCATCCAGAGCTAGGCACCTATGTCCCTGGTGGTGCTTCCAGGATGGCTGGTGACCAGTCATCTCAGAGCTGAGGTGCACTAAGGGACAAAGACCCTTCAACAGACTTCTCCAGCAGTGCCTGTATGGGCAGGGGCTCGCTCTGAGCCTCGATTCCATAGATGAAAACCCTTCCAGGACCCTATGGCTGATTTACTCCCAACGTGTCCCAAACCGAACTCATCTTCCCTGCAAGCTGTGTCCTCCAGCAGCTTCTCCACCTGAGAAGAGTGCACCCACTCACTCCTCTGCCTATACCACATACCCAGGTGCTTCTTCAAAGAGGCTTTCTTACAAGCTCTCAAAGGCAGTCCCTCACCAAATCCTAAATATTCCAAACAGCCCTCCACTCTGGCCACTTCCTGTTGTCCCCACTGCCTCAGGCCTCATTATCTTCACCAGGGTCATTTCAAGTCTCGCCCTAGAGTGGCCTCTGTTCCTCCTGGGACTCCCTCCTGAGCTCACAGCTTCCCTGGCTGATGCTCAGAGCATGTGCATGTCTGGAGGCCAGGACGGGGCCTCTCCCCTGCCGCTTCCTTTGTGACCCCACCGCTGTGGATCAGGTGTCCTTGTGCTCAGCCTCTGCAGGCCACCAGGCCTTTTTGAAGTCTGTCCTCTCAGAAGCCAGCAGCCTGAACAAAGAGCATGTAGAATCAGCTCACAGGCTTGTTAGCTGGCTTGGGAGGGGGCTGGGCAATCTGATGTGGCCTCTGTCACCTCCCTATTCACTCCAGGCATGGCTTGACATGGACCAAAAAATTTCAACTTTTAGCTTTTAAAAAGCTACCAAGAGTCAGGCACGGTGGTTCATGCCTGTAATCCCAGCACTTTGGAAGGCTGAGGCGGGCGGATCATGAGGTCAGGAGTTCAAGACCAGCCTGGCCAACATGGTGAAATCTCGTCTCTACTAAAAATAGAAAAATTAGCTGGGCATGGCGGCATGTGCTTGTAATTCCAGCTACTCGGGAGACTGAGGCAGGAGAATTGCTCGAATCCGGACCCGGGAGGCAGAGGTTGCAGTGAGCCGAGATTGTGCCACTGCACTCCAGCCTGGGCCACAGGGCAAGACTCTGTCTCAAAACAAACAAACAAACAAACGTAACCAAGTAATTTTGCAAAAACAGTCATCCTCATCCGATCCCATTTTATCCCCCACTCCTTAGCTTGCCCCAGCCCTGAGTTTCACCCCACTGCTGACCCTTAGCCCTGGGAGGAGGTCCAAGAATAGGACAAGGAAGGGGTGGGGGCCAGGCAGGCACCCCCGCCTCTCTAAGCCCAGTCGGCTCACTCTTGGGCAATTGCTTGGTCTTGCCCAGTCCTCATCACAAACTGTTCAATTCCTCAAGAAGTTGCCACAGCCTCCTCACTCATTAACCTTCAACTAATAAGGAGACTTACCTGCATAGCAATGGCAGGACTTGTGATCAGGAACATGGTGACTAATTTCGGCATGCATGTGCCTCACACGGGCTGCCCCATGTCCTCATTCCCAAGAGCCTGGGGTTCAGGGGCAAACAGATGGGGCTGGGGTGAATGCCGACTCCCCTTCTTCAAGTGTGTCCCCTTGGGCAAATAAGCAAGTTGATGACTTCGCCTCTCTGGCCTCCTCCTCCCCGTGACATCTGCTCATAACTCATGGGCTCGCTGGGCATGGGTGAGGGACATGGGCTAGGGCCAGTGATGTGCTCACCAGGGCTTGGCCGATAGTAGGTACACTGATAATTCGGGGTTTAAAAAAAAAGTACAAATGAGGGCTTTCTGGGAGCAGAACACCAAGACAGGTGCTCAAGATGACAAGGAGGTGGCCGTGAGGTGCAGCAGTGGCACTGAGCAGGACCAACCCTGGCTTACTGGCTGCCCTGTCAGTGCTTCACTGTGGGTCCCTTCCCACCCACCTGCCCAGTGGCATCCCTGTATCTGGGACAGGTACACACTCCCATTTGTACTGCTGGCTCCTGCCTGGCCCGGGCCAGGCCCACTGATAATGCTCAGAGGCAGTTGGTTGATTGCACTGAGCTCCAGGTCTACCTCTCAGCCACTCCCAAGCCTCACTGTCCCCACCAGTACAAGAAGAGGACTGAGCTTGGTGACGGAGATGATCTGGGCCTACCATGTTCCAGGCACTGAGGTGTGGGCAGAGAGGGGACGAAGGCCCAGCCCTGTCCTTAGGAAGAGGGATGGACAAAACCTCAGGTCAATACCGAGGGAGGAGCCAGGGCAGGGCCCGGGAGGGCAGGTGGCAGGGGAGGGGCTTCAGGCAGAGGGAGGCAAGGAGGAGGGGGGTGGGGAGGTGGAGGCTGGGGGAGACTTTGCACCTCAGCCATTTGCAGATGGCACACAGGCTGTGTTGAGCTGTGGGAGCTCTGGGCATTGCAGCCTGGAAATTAACAGCAGCGTCTGTCTGCACTGAATATCCCCAGCGCCGGAACCAGGCGTGACAAGGAAATAGATCGCATTCCTGCTTGCCTAGAGGCCGTGGTGCCGGGGCATGATCCTGAAGGCGGTGGGCTGCCTGACCCATATGGCACTGGTGTGGAAGACACAGGGGGCAGGTGCAGGCCAGGATGGAGACCGGTGGACCAGGCAGGAGCCACTGCCAAAGCAGAAGCACTCAGGACCCCAGGATGCAGGGCAGGGAGACACTAGAGAAGCCAGACAGGAGGTGGGGTGGTGAGGAAGGGGAGACCAGAGAGCCACCCGTCCGAGGCCTGGCAACCAGGTGGCCGTGGGAGGCATCGGGAGCTTGCAGGTGGAATGCCAGGCAGTCGGGGAAGGCATGGAAGTTTGCGTGGGGCTGCTGCTTCTAAGCCCACCTATGTGGGGAGAGGGTGCGTCATCTCATGAGAGAAGGCACATGGCGCCCAGAAAACAAACGCGAAGACCACCATTCTCATGACTGGAACATGTGGTGCCAAACTGTGGGACCCAACGGCAGGAGCGGCTGGTGCCCCATTCTGGCCTGCTCTCTCCTGGGCTCGGGGACCACAACCCCACAGGCCCCTTCCCCTCTGCGGGTGCTGTGATTCCCACTGAGGGACAGGCAGTGGTGAGACCTCCACCCTCCCACTCTCACCTCCCAGTTATTCTCAAGGGTCCAAGAAGCAGCAGGCATCTGTTTCTCCCACTGAGGCACATGTGAGCTGGGGGAGTGTGGGAGATAGGAACCAGGAAGCAAGTGAGTGCCAGAGGTGGGGCAGGGCTTCCCCCTCTTCCCCTGTCACTGGAGAGGCATGGGCCTGCTGTTTTTGAAAAGCCAGTCACAGCTGGAAGAAGACACAGACACACTCCAACCTAGGGGCAAGGCCTCAGCTTCGGAATGTGACAATTTATTTGGGGGGTAAAAGAGGCTTTTCACCCCCCTTTCCTGGCGTTGATACAATATTGAAGAGCAGCAGAACAAACGTACAAGACAGAGTAATCGGCACAGACCCACCCCTCCCCCGGAACCGCCGAATCCAGAATGGAGCCCAAACCCACACCCCCAACTAGGCGTCTTCTCCACCGGGGGAGGGGCCGGGTGGACTGGGGGACCTGCCCCCCACGCCGGGGCGGCACCTCCGTTTCCCATCTCCTGCCAACCCCACTATTTTTCCATCTTTGACCACTGGAGGCAAAGTTTAGCCAGCTGGGAGCTGGATGGTTGAACCACATACAAAGGCAACAACACTTCATTTTAAAAATGAGAGAGAAAAAAGAGACAGTGCCCCTCCCCAAATATAGAGCTATATATGTATATTTTATATATATAGAATTCATTCGTGCACAATTCATTAAATGAACCTCTCAAAAATTAAAAAAATTATAAGATACGTATTTCTTTAGGCCTTTGTGTTTTTAAATTAAAACCAACGAAAAGAAGTCTCCCTCTCCACTCCCCCCAGCAGCAAGGGCGGCCGGAACGCTTCGCTCCCGCTACCTGACCTCCTGCAAGAGGGTTCCCCCATGAGACTGTCAGTCCCCCTTTGCCTGGCTGACTACCTGCATACAGTAGACACTCACTGCTGGAGTGAGGCACTGACTCCTCCAAAGATTGCAGGGGGCGGAGGAGGGAACCACGAAGGCCTGGGAGGGGGCATCTTTGGCCCCCACTAACTGTCTCCCTATTTCTGCATCCTGGTGACTGTCAGCAAGAGATGAGTCGGGGAGACCCTCTCCTGGAGTTCTAGCCCCTAATTCTGGGCTTTCTATATGACAGGACATGCAGATAGGGAAGAAACTAAAACCTTTCAATGGCTTCCTTTTTTCTTTAAAAGTGATTCCTCAAACCATCCCTGCCCCAAAGAGGCCGCCTTGGACAAGTGCATGGGAGCCCGGAAGTGGAACTGACCAGGTAGGGCTCCACTGTCCCGTGTGGGCGAAGTGCAAAAAAAAAAAAAAAAAAGAAAAGAAAAAAGAAAAACCACCACAAACCAAAACAACAAAATGACACAGAAAAGTGGGCAAAGTGGGGATGTGTCCTCTTGGGTCCCCAGAGTCCAGAGAGGCTGGTAGCAGCCCTGCCTCCTGGCCAACCCGGCTCCCTGTTGGGGCTGACCCTCCAGCCTTGGGCAGGCCCACTGGCCTGGCTCTCCTCCAGGACCTCCTGGCTCAGGGGCTCGCTGCCAGTCTTGTGCTGGCTCCAGGGCCTGGGCCCTGCCTTTTAAAGGGCTTTCCCCACAGGCCAAAGCATCCTGGGCCCTAGTCCCTGCCGCATTCCCCCAGTGAAGCAGCTGCGCTTCTCCAAAACCATTTCCACCTCTTTGAAAAGGGGCCATACCCCCAACTCTGTCCCTCACACTGAAGTTGGGGACTTGATCATCACCTCTTCCCAGATCATAGGAAGGATGAGGCTCATTTTGACCTTGACCCCTTTGCAGGGTAAGAACAAAGAGGGGTTGTGGGCAGCTGGGGGCCCCAGTACCAGCAACCTTGACCCCCACCTGGTACTGGGCAGCTGCTCTGACACCAGCAGCGCTTTCTGAAGTGGCCTTGCTGCCCAATATACCCATTTTGCAGAAGGGCAAACTAAAGGTCAGAGTGGGGACCGAGACAGGGATGGGTCCCAACTTACCATCTCAAACCAGAGACACCAGACCCCACCTGTTTCCTATGATACTTGGGTGGGGAGGGGGTGCACTTAAGGGGAGATGACCAATGCCCCAACCAATATTGAACATGGGAGATAGGGCTTTGGGGGTTATTTCACATACAAAAATAAAGCAAACCAGATTGCAACTTCTGCTTGGTAATTAGGCAAACGGAAAGCAGCAAGGGTGGAGGAGGGGCCCATCGAGGCCGATCTCCCAAGGGAGACCGATCCGAGCAAGCGTGTGGGGGGTGGGGGTACTAGAGAGGGCAGGACGGAGGCCTCCGCTCACCCTCGGTTCCAACCACTCGGGTCCCCAGGGGCACTGCCCACCTCAAGGCGGTGTGCCTGGTGCCTCCTCACGCACCAAGGCCGGCCCAGGCTGCTCTGCTTGGAGCTCAGGCCAGCAGAAGCAGACCACCTGTGGCAAGGGAAATGCATTCCCTCTCCCCAGCCACCCCCAGAGCCCAGCTTCTTGCCTCCTGAAGCCTGCATCCCCTTTCAGGCTAGGGAGGCTCAGAGAGGTCGTGGGCTTTAGAGTGACCCATGGGGAGGGAAGTCTCCCCCATAGGGTGGCGGTGGTAGGGACCAGATGGCCCAACGACTGCCAAAGCAACGGAAGCGAGCAAGAAACCAAACTGCCCACTCACCAGCCCCCTGGAGAAAATCACCAGTGACAACCCCTACCGTCCCAAACCTCAGCTTGCCGGGGCCTGCAGCTTGGGTTAGCTCCCCGGGAACCTGCTGTTGTCCTTCCCTTTGAGCAAGCATGGGTGTGGAGCTCTGGGTCCAGGCCCTCTCCACAGTGCCTGCAACGCCAGGGAACCTGCCAGCTGGGTCCAGGCCTCTGCCCCATCCTGACATTGCCACCTCACCTGTGCAATCACTGCGTTACTATTTTTTCTTAAATATCTCTTTCTCCCCCCACCCCCCCCATAGGAATCCCATAATATTTTTTTCTATTTCTTTTTTTTCCCTCTTTTTTTGTTTTTGTTTTTTTGCAAAACTAATTCTTTCACTTTCCTGTCATAAAATCACCTCTGAAAACACAACTTCTTTACAAAAAAGTCACGAATGACACGAACTCTCAGGAAAACACATTTCTATGGTCTCTGGGAACACCTGTAACTGGCACCCAGGTGATCACTCACCTAGGGGAGGGGCCAGGGGGAAATCGCCTCCAAGGACAGAGGAGAAATACCAGCCCTTATTTGGGGGAAAAGCCAATTGGCACTTGGACGGCCACAAAGCCAACACACAGGGCAGGGCAGGGAGCGCCGAGGAGGATCAGCCTCCGCCCCGACCCTGCCAGGGTCCCCGTTCTATATCCCGGGGAGGGGAGGGCTAGGGCCACAGTGCGGGCCCTGGCAGGGAGACTGGGAAGGAAGGCGACCTCCCATTCTTAGGACCAAAGGCGCTCGGGTTCTGATTGGCCTCCTGCCAATGTGCTTCTGAGGGAGGGGCCCAAGGCAGCACAGCCAGGAAGCCAGCTCCAGTCACGCCTGGAACACGCCACCCACGCACAACGGAGACCTGGGAAGTGGCCCAGGGCTGGCCAGTGGGGCACCTGGTCCTAATCCTGGGACGAACACCCTCATTCTCCTGGAGAACACAGCCCCTCTGGTCTCGCCTTTGCCTGCCTGCCCTCCCAGGGCCCGGCCTAAGGCTGGGGCTGTGCCCTCTGCCACTGGCACGGGTGCCTCAGCTCCCTGGCAGCAGAGGGAAACAGAAGCTGCCCAGGACACTGGAGGCTCTTTGCTTCAGGCAGGCTGGGTTATGAGAAAGCCTCCGTGGTCAGAAGCAAAAGAGGGGCGGGGAGAAGCTGGGAGGCCCTCAGGAATGGATTCTTCGGCGTCCTTCCCAAACACCGGGAGGAAGGGGGAGCTTGGCAGGGGGTCTCCCTCTCTATCTCGGTCCCCACCATGCTGTGAAGGTCCGACAGGTTGGGCTGACCACCCCGAGGAGGGCAGGGGGGTAGGGGGCATGGTGCCCCCAGCACACCTGGGCCAGGAGGGGAGGCCTGGTGACTTCCATAGCAAACCTCCAGACCCAAGCCTGGTCCCCAGCCCTACTGAGGCGAGGAGCGGTCCAGGTCTTCAATGCCCCTGTTCAAAGGAACTGTAAAGGATGCCACCCGGCAGCCTGGGGCCTAGCACCCAATGCACGTATGAACCCACGGACAAACACAGTAAGTGGGGCGGACGCACAACTGAAGTTTCCACGGCAGGTTCTCGTAGCACCTTTGGTCAAGAACTGAAGAGGCCTTTAGATGCTGGGAGGCTGTGGCCAGGCGCACCCTCTGCCAGTTCCTCCCACCGTTGAGGGGGTTAGGAAAGAGACAGGGCTGGGGCAGGGCATAGGGGGTCTACTTAGGCCTCATCCAAAATCGAGCAGGGAAGACCCCGCCCTGGCCCAACTTCTGATGCCCTGGCTGATGTGAAGGGAGGAGTCGAGTCTGGCCTCATCCTCGGCCTCTGCCTGGGGCTTTGCCAAACAAGCAGGAACCCCTCCTCCTGCCTAGGCATCTGCAGGAAGGAAAAAGACTGTGCCCACCCTCGGTGGAGGTCTCCTAAGGGCCCCACAGCTGCCAGGTTAGCACCGAGAAATCAGACGCCGCACAGGAGAGCAGGAAGCAAGCTAGAGAGACGGGTGGGATGTGGAAGGGGCAGAGGAACCCTAGGTTCTGGGGCTTTCCAGAAACCACCCAGAGGGCCCTACCATGCATGGGCAGGGGGTATGCCCCTCCCCTGCCCCAATCCAGGAAGGCCCCTACCCCCTAGTTTTCTGGGACCCCAACTACCCAGCCCCATCCCTGGGTCAACACCGAGCCATTTGAAACAAGCAAAGCACAGGAAGAGAGGGCTGGGGGCAAGGGCGGGGTGGGAGCAAGAGTATGACTTCGGGCAGGAGGGCCCCCCCAAGCCCCCCTCCTTGGTGGAACCCCCTCACTTGCTCGCCCCACTGCTGCCACCACCCCCAGCGGCGCCTGCTACCCCAGCAGCCACCTTCTCGAAATCCTCAGGGTTGCAGAATTCCTTGATTGTGACCGTCAGGAGGTTGCTGGTGACATCGGTGACGACCACATTGGAGCAGGGTGACATCTCCGGGCGCCAGTCCCCAGCCTCGGGCTCGGAGGAGGCACCGGCGGGCTCAGGGGCCGTGGGAGGCGCCGGGCCGGCAGCAGCTGTGACCTCGGGCGGTGCCCGCTTGCTGGTGGCTGCCGACTCGGGAGGGAGGGACAGGTCGAGCACCTCCGGCTCGCGCCAGCTGGGGGCGGATGGGCTCACGGTCTCGGGGAGGAGCTTGGGGGGCGTGTCGTCGGGGTCAGAGGACTGTGGTGCAGGTGAGGGGCAGCCGGAGGAGCCGGAACTGCGGGCGTCGTAGGGGGTGGCGGGAGCGGCCAGGAGCAGCCCAGGGCCGGGG
>NW_012120154.1:2516440-2521676 GCF_000951035.1 Colobus angolensis palliatus | reverse complement strand
GGGGCGGACTGGGGCTTGTACAGCGCAAAGGCGCCGAACTTCATGTGGCGGATCTGGGTGCGCAAGACGCTCTCACTGAACTTCTTGCTCTTGCCGATAACGCGGTTCCGCGAGGGGACTTTGGGGCGGGCCAGCGCCCCAGCCCCCTGCCCGGTGCCCCCGCCGCCAGCGCCTTTGTCGATCACCTTCAGGTTCAGGATGATGCGGTTCCGCTTGGGCTCCCGCGGCTTCACCTTGCGGTTGATGATGCGCACCGTCTCCGAGAAGGGCGAGATGGGCGGGCGCAGGCCGGGGCTGCCCCCCTGTGGGTCCGGGCGGGGCAGCGGACGGCGGGACATGCGGTGGCAGCGGCGGATGTCCTTCTTGAGCCGGTGCACTGCTGCGCTGGAGTGCAGCTTGGGCGAGGAAGCACTGGCAGTCGGCTTGACAGAGAAATGCACATCACTGATGCGGAGGGCCTCGGCCTGGGCCCGCGCCTGCGGGCAGAGGGAGGGGTGCATGGGAGCTCAGAGCTGCCCGCTGACCTCCCCTGAATGTCCCTGCGCCAGCCAACCCTAAGTAGAGCCTCTCAGCCAATGATCTCGAGACCACGCAAGAGAATCACTGGTCTTTATGACCTCGACTTAGAAAAGGAAACAGAGGTTCAGAGATGAATCAATTTGCCTCCGACTCCAAGGTCTGAGTCAGGACACCCTTGTCCAGGCCCAATTCCAAAACTGTGTTTTTTCTACAACCCACCACCTCTGCAAGCTCCACAGAGGGCCCTGGGCCACTCCATGGCTGCCCTTGCTGACACAGGGGAGTATGGACAACTGGGACAGTGTTGGGAGGCAGCCCTTTGCTCAGAAGCCCCTGCCAAACCCCTGCTCT
This sequence comes from Colobus angolensis palliatus, assembly GCF_000951035.1. Classification (NCBI taxonomy): domain Eukaryota; kingdom Metazoa; phylum Chordata; class Mammalia; order Primates; family Cercopithecidae; genus Colobus; species Colobus angolensis. The sequence continues at coordinate 2,520,806 of NW_012120154.1, read as the reverse complement.
GTGGCAGATCCAGCCCAAGCGGGGACTCCTCCACGGACTCATTCCTGGTGACAGAAAGGAGGAGGTGGGTCCTCCCTGCTCCGCCGCACCCAGTCCTGCTGAGCCACCATGTCCCCAGTGCCCCGTACTCGCTCACCTTTGAGCAGGCTGACCTCCGGTTCCAGCCTGCCTCCTCAGCTGGCAGCACCTCAGCCACCACACTTCCCTGGATGGGTCTCATTTACTTGTCTGCCCAGTGCCTGGCTCAGAGTAAACTGGTGCCAACGCAATCCAAGCCTGCACCCCAAAGCCTGGGCTGGAACCCAACCTGGTCAGACGTGAGTTTGAGGGGGACAGGCCTAGAGGTGGGCCTGACCACTCCCTATTCTCTGTGCCAACATGGTCTAGGGCAGGATGGTGGTGCAGAGGTCGTGGGCAGCCAGGAATACTGCCCCAAGCTCCTAGGCCTGTCCCTCCAGGCATGAAATCTCTCTAAAGCCGCAGGGCTCTCAAGAGACCCCAGGTTCCAGTCCAACCCACCCGTTGTCAGATGCCACTAAATGGAGAGAGGCTAAGGGACTCGTAAGGTGATGTAAGCTGTCTGCATGGCCAGTCCTTTCTTTACTAAGGAAGGAACTGACACATCAGGCATCAGCTGCTTGGGGTTACAGCTGCACACACACAGACTCTCCTGGAGAGCTGCTCTATTACAGGGAGGATGGCGGGCAGCAGGAACAGGAAGGGATTTGGTGCAGCAAAAGAACCACAGAGCCCAGAGAAGTACAGACCCCGGGCTTGAAGAATGAAACATCAAAGCCTGGCCCTGACACCTAAGTAAGAGAAAATCCTGGTCCTTACTGAGACCTGACTGCACCCCAGACAGTTCCAGAGGCCCCGGTGGCCTGCTAAGGCAGACAGATGGTAGAGGCAGAGTATCCTGTGGGCAAGGTCTCAGTGGTGTGAGAAGATGGCAAGGAGTCACAGGACTGAAAGCAAGGGCTGGGGACAGAGGCTGGGGTGTGTGGGGGGTGCCACAAGGGGTGTGGGTTTTACAGATTCTCTGGCTCCTACTGGGGAAGGGAGGCTTGTTAGGTGATGGCTGCCCTCAATCTAGGTGGGAGATGGTGGGGACCGAGAGGAAGGCCATATCCCCATGGTTGGTCTGTGAGGTCCTTGAGGGTGGGATCTGTGAGGTCTCTCTACCTCCCACTCCCTACAGCACTGGATGCTTAACTAGTACCTGGAGGTAGCCCATATGCCCCTCAAACAAGACTAGATTACATTGGACCACAACTCCCAGAAGAGGTGTTCGCTGGCTTATTTGTTGGCTAAGCAGAGATGTCTTCATTTAGAATGTGGCCTTCACCCCCATGGGAGAAGGGACTGTGACTCCACATGGTCCTCCCAGCCCAAGCTGGGGCCTCCTGGGGCTGCTTGGTTAACGGTCCCTTCCGCCACTAGGTGGCAGCACATGAAGCCAGGCCTGCCCATGCCAATGCTGCCAGCCCAGCTCCCAGGAATTGGGCCCCTCACACCCCTTCCCACACGAAGGCAGGGAAAAGCCCAGACTTTTTTGGCATGGTAGGCAGACATTCTGCAGGTGCATCCCCACACTTTCTGACTCTCAGACAGTTAAGTGTTTACTCCTTCTGCAAACTGCCTGAGAGCTTCCTGACTTCTGCAATTATGCTTCCAAGAGTCCAGTGGTGACGGACTGTCCCTGGGGGAGGGGCAAAGAGTGTGGGCAAACAGCAGGCCCGGAAAGAAACCCTGGCTCAGTGAGTCTCCTTTCCTTATCTGCTCGACCATCACAGGGCCTACTTCAGGCGCTCCTGTGATGATCAGAGAGTACATGGCACCTGCTCAGCACAGTGCCTGGCACGCAGCAAATAACTGAACAGACCTACCCATGCGTGGTGGACTTATAAGCAGTGATCTTTTTCCAATGTATGCTTGGCATACATTGTCATTTCTTACTTTATGCTTTCTATATATTATTATTTTTTAAAGGGTTCACCCCACCTCTTCCTCCCCACATGGAGAACTCCTTGAAAGTGGGGACCTGGGTCTGCCTGGTGAACTAAAAATAACTGTAGCCAACATGGTTATTGCACCCTGACCAGGTGACAGGCATAGCTCTGTGGGCTTGGCATGCACTGTAGATGGTGTAGATGGCATGAACTGTACCTTGGCCTCTCCCCATGTCTGTGGGCAAGTTACTGGACACCTCTGACCCTGTTTCCCCATGCGTAAAACAGGGAGGATGGAAGCTATCTCGTGAGCTCCTGTTTGCTTCACAGTAGTTCCTGGCAGAAAGCGCTGAGTGTAATTTGCTGACTGCCATACTGCCTCTCACGGAGTCCCAGAGCAATGTGTTCGGCCCAAGCTAATCTCCATAGCCCCTCACAAATATCCACATCACTCTCAGGCTACCTGTTTCTTAGGGTCCAGATAAAAAAGTTCTCCTATCTGCATCCCTATCTTCTGCCACGCCAACTCTACAGCCTTCATAGTTTCCTGTGTGTATCTGCCTTTCCCCCTTAACCTGACATGGACTCCTCAAGGCACAAGATGAAGAAAAGGAGACAGGATGAAGCTAGGACGCTGGACCTTGGGTAAGTCACTTTCCCTTCCTGGGCCTTGATTTTTTTTATCTATGAAATGGGGATAATACTCCCCACTTCTTGGAACTGTTGAGGGCTCAGCCCTGTATTAGGCCCACAGCCAGCTCAGGAACCAAAAGAACTATGAAGAAAAAAGGCGTTTTGTGTATCAATGCTCATGGTCATACTCACTTCACCGCTAGAGGGTGCCCCAGCTGCACTGAGAGACTGTCACACAGCCCATTAGCCTTCCAGCTGCTCCGCCCATCCCTCCCCAGGAGAAGCATCAGGGTTAAGGTTACTCCCTGGATCCCCTAGGATGTGCGTCGCTTGAGGGTGGGGTTTATAAAAATATGAAATTCTGGAAACCCACACTTCTTACACTTCTGCTTCTCTTCTCCAAAAACGAGTCCTCCCACAAAGTCACAGGCTATCGGGTGGGAGGGGGCCCTGAGGCATGTGTAGCACTACAGGGAGACAGGTGACCCAGTGAGTCCCACCTGCAGCCTTGCCTGCCACCTAGGGCCATCTTGCCCTTCCTTTCCCAGACTCTGTCTTTTCTTGTCAAAATAAGATAAAAACCCAAATCCTCCAAGATGGCTTCCTCTGGAAGTTCTTCCCTCCCTAGCAGAGGCTAATATGCTATGCTGTCACTCCCACATCCTCATCCTCCAGAAATGGCCGGGAGTGGGGGGAAACTGAGGCTCAGAGCCCTAAAGTTAGTGGCCCAGCCTGGGTGATAAATTCAAAGGGAAGTGATTTTGAGGTCAAATTCAAGTTGGATCCCAAAGAAAGGAGGGGAGCCATGAAGAACAAATCCCGAAAGACAGGGAGGGGCAGAGAGGCAGGTGGTCCCCTAATCCTCTCCTTGTGCCCTGCCAGGAGGTGGGACTCCACTCACTCTCCCCCTGGGTTCCAACTCCCAGCACAGTCATAACAGCTCAAACAAATGCCCCCTTCCCATGGGCATCCCCTACCTGCCTCAGCCACCCCCTTTCCTGGAGCCCTAAAGGCACCCCCAGATTCTGGTTTCAACAGGGAAGGTTATCCCCAGTCCCAGGACCCTCTTGTTGAAGCTGAAGCTGGCTGAGGCTTGCCATCAGGGGTTTCTAGGGGGGGCTCACAACCACCCCCTGCCCAGCTGGGGCCCCTCTGGAAAGGCCCGCCCGCTTGGGCGGCCGCGTATCTGTCCCTCCCTTCCAGGCCCCGTGCTGTGCCGGGGCTGGGGGCCCGAGAAGGGGATGCTGCTGGGGCTGGGCCAGGTTACCTTCAGAAGGAAAGTTTTGGGTTTGGGTCCTCTCTTCTTGGGCCCATACAGCTCACGCTCCCTCTCCCTGCGGCCGAAAAACACCAGAGGTTAAAAAGAGCCCCTTCCCGGGCCCCACTCCGCGATGCCCTCCCCGGCTGTCCCGCTTCCCCGCGCGGCGCCGCAGCCGAGCCTCGGCCTCGCCGCCCCTGCCAGCTTCCCCAACAACTCACTTTTGCTCGAAGGCTGCAATGAGCCGCGAGTCCAGGATGTTCTCCTCGGGCTCCCAAGTGCTGTACCTGCCGAGTCACAAACGCTCAAAATCAGGATGAAGACCAGAGAGGGACAGGCACGCGGCGAGAGCAAGCGCGCGCACCCCCACCCCAGGCCCCGGTGCCCGCTGCCTCCCCTCCCGCGACGCCCCCGGACCCCGCGACACTCACTTGATCGCCCACCCCTTCCATTTCACCAGGTACTCGATGCGTCCCTGAAAAATAGAGGGGAGAAAAACGGGGGTGGGGGTGGGGAGGATGCGGGG
>NW_012120154.1:2512193-2516098 GCF_000951035.1 Colobus angolensis palliatus | reverse complement strand
GGGCACGCTGCGGCCTTACGCTTACCACCCCCTCTCCCGGGGCGGTTGCTAGGGAAAGTCGGCGCTAGCGGAGCGGGGGCGCGCGCTGGCTCTTAAAGGGGCCGCGCCGGCGGAGGGAGCAGCTGCCGGCGGACCGGATGGGTACCCGGCTTGTGGGCACGCTGCGGCCTTACGCTTACCACCCCCTCCCCCATCTTGCTGGCGCCCGATCGCTGACACCCTCTCCTCGCCTCTTAATCCCCACGCGAGTCTCGCTAGGCCTTGGGCGGAGAAGGGCTGTGGAGCCGGAGTCTCGCCGCCAACGCGCGTCTCCCGCAGTAGCCTGCAAACAGTTAAAAATGATGCAGCAGAAATGCAATTGCTGTTGCCTTGCCAGGCCTTGCGGGAATTTCTTTAAAACATCGCCCCCCATCCATTATTTATGTATTCGTGGGAGTGTGGTTTTGTAACCAGTTCAGAAGAGTTAAAACAAAAACGCCACCGCAGGAAAGGGGTGTGCGGCGAATGGGGCCGAGGAAGTCCTGGGTGACCGTGGGCATCTGTCTGCGGCCGGGGTCTCGGGCGACACCTGCCCTCGCCCGGGAGACCGGGGAGGACTCGGCGAGTCCGGTGTGGCAGTGAGGGAGGGAGAGGGACCGCGGGCAGGAACGGGCCTCCCTGCACCCCACCTTGGGCCCACAGCGGGTCATCATCTGGTTATTCGGCAGAAGCCGCCTTCGCGGTCATATCTGTGTTTTCCGATTCCCAGCATCTCTCCCGGGCCCCCGACCCGGCCGCGTCCCTCTCCCCGCCCGCAGCTGCTCGAAGCTTCCGCCATTGCTCTGGGGAGCCCAGACCCCAGCTTCCTACTTGAGGAGGGGCGGGGGATCGAGCTGGGGCTGTCCGGGAATGGACACGAAAAATAGCCCTGCCGTGCAAAATGCTCCACTTTTTGCATGTTGAAATTACTTGAACTTTATTTCCCATTATGTTAGTAGTCTTGTTCTTTGTGAAACAATTTTTAAAAATACAGATAAAAAAGCAACTGTCCATAGCTCCCATAAAACCATTGTTAACATCTTCACCAATCTTCCAGCTTCTGCTCTATGCCTACATGAACTCACGCACACCTGTGTACGTATGTGTGTATGTCTATGTATAGACATACACATTGTCTGTAGATTTGATTTTTTAACAAAATGGGATCACGCTATTCACACTGTTCTGGAATCTGCTTTTCTCCCTTAATGCTATAAAGTGGACATCTTTCAGTGTCATTAAATACAGATTTCACCATCCTTCCCGTGACCACCTTGGGGTTGAGATGGGGTTGGGAGGAATGGGGACTGTGAAGAGTCAGGGTTGTGTCTTGTGAACATCAATGGCTCATTAGGAAAGATGTTTACGTTTCTGTGCTATGATGCCAATTCTTGGGTTTCAAATCCACCATTTCAAAATGTTAGTGTTTTCCTCCCCGCAGATTTGTCCAACTACTGCCTTGAAAGAAATCCCTCTCCTCACTTAAAATCAGTATGTTCTAGGGAAACAGCTATTTGCTGGCCAGCCCAAGGTAAGCTGCTGTGGTAAAAATAGAAATGTCCTCCTGGGAGACGTGGGTGGTGTGGATGGGCAGGTGAGTGGAGTGGGTATGAGAGTGTGTGCGTGTGTTTGGGCTGAGGGAGACAGGAGGGGGATGAAGCAGGTGAGTCCACTTGTTGATTCATTCAGCGGTGTTTGTGAGCCCTTGTGAAGCACCAGGCTTTGTGTTAAACCATCAGGAGACAAAAGCGCCCCAGGCTGAGGAGTTCTCAGTGGAGTGAGAAAGGCACAGTGTGACTAATGCTAGAATAAAAGTGTAGGAGTTTCGTGTTGCTGCTGTCACAAATTAACACAAGCTCAGTGGCTTAAAATGACTCAAATTTGTTATCTGATGACTCTGGGGGTGGGAAGTCCCAAATCAGTGTTACTGGGCCCAAGCGAAGGTATCCTCAGGGCTGGTCCCTTTTTGGAGGCTGGAGGAGAGTGTCTGTTCCATGCCTCATCCAGCTTCTAAATGTTGCTGGCATTTCTTAGCTCATGACTTCATCACTCAAATCTCTGTTTTTACGATCCCTTTGCTCACTTCCTGCCTCTTTCTTTCTTTTTCTTTTTGTTTTTTGTTTTGTTTTGTTTTTGATGTGGAGTCTTGCTCTGTCGCCCAGGTGGGAGTGCAGTGGCACAATCTCGGCTCACTGCAACCTCTGCCTCCCGGGTTCAAACAATTCTCCCTGTCTCAGCCTCCCGAGTAGCTGGGATTACAGGCATATGCCACCACACCCGGCTAATTTTTGTATTTAATAGAGATGGGGGTTTCACCATGTTAGCCAGGCTGGTCTCGAACTCCTGACCTCAAGTAATCTACCCGCCTCGGCCTCCCAAAGTACTGGGATTACAGGCGTGAGCTATCATGTCTGGCTTCTGCCTCTTTCTTACAAGGACGCTTGTGATTACATTGGGAATGCCCAAATAATTGAGAATGATCTCTCCATCTCAACTTCCTTAACTTAATCAGATCTGCAAAGACCCTCTTACCATAGGGTAATGTGGATGGTAAGTAAGATATCCTATCCACAGGTTCTGGGGACTAGGGCATGGACATCTTTGGGGAAGGCATTGTAAGCTTACCATAAGAGTCTGAAGACGATGTCTTGGGAGTGGACATGGGGGAGCAACCTACTGCCTGGAGGTGAGACTGGGAGGCCTTCTCAGAGGTGGAGACCTCTGATTTGGGGCTGGAAAGACAAATGGGAATTGACCTATGAGTGAAGAATGGGAAGGGTGTCCTGGGTGGATGTGTCAGCTTGAACAACAGAACACATCAGAGCCTGAGAGTGTGTTTTGGGGATGGGAAAGAAGTCTGCTATGACATGGGTTGGTGCAGTATGGCAAAGGATGGCAGTGGAAAGATGGGTGGGGCCTAACTTGGGAAGCGCCTTGAATGCTGGATAGGTTTGGACTTTGGGGCAGTGGGAAGTGTGAGGGAGTTTTGAGTAGAGGAGGGACATGATCAGATGAAGTGGGAATGCGGGCAGCCAGGCTTGGGTCCCTTTTCTTTTGGTAAGCGTATGATGTACAAGTCCTTTTCTCCTCTCTGGATCTTAGTTTTTCGACTTCAGAAATGGGGGAGAAACTGGCCCTTTTTAGTGCTCTGTGACATTTTTTGGCAGGTGACTTTTTTTTTTTTGGAGACGGAGTCTCGCTTTGTTGCCCAGGCTGGAGTGCAGTGGCGCATCTTGGCTCACTACAACCTCCACCTCCCAGGTTCAAGTGATTTCTCCTGCCTTGGCCTCCTGAGTAGCTGGGACTACAGGCATGCCACCATGCCAGGCTAATTTTTGTATTTTTAGTAGAGACAGGGTTTCACTACATTGGCCAGACTGGTCTCAAACCCCTGACCTCATGATCTGCCCGCCTTGGCCTCTCACAGTGCTGGGATTACAGGCATGAGCCACTGCGACCAGCTGCAGGTGACTCTTGAAAATCTGTTCTTTCCAAGTCATTCCAAAATTTCGGAGAGATTTATGGACCTCTCACATGCCCTTCCCTTGTTTATTAGCCCCTGAAGATAGTCTCTATTCTATGAGAAAAAATCCCCTCTACCTCTGACAGTCTATAGTTCTGAGGTTTGGTATAACATCATGAAGGGAAAAAATTGACCTCTTAGCCTGTGGGAGTTGTTGTCTAGACAGAGGGCAAATCAGTTTCCTATGAAATTGTGAACCAAAACTATCTGAGACAAGTGTCAATCAATTTAGAAAGTTTATTTTGCCAAGGTTAAGGACGTGCCTGGGACACAGTCTCAGGAGGTCCTGATGACATGTACCCAAGGTGATAGGGGTGTTAGCTTGGTTTTATACATTTTAGGGAGATATGAGACATCAATCAGC
>NW_012120154.1:2500858-2511060 GCF_000951035.1 Colobus angolensis palliatus | reverse complement strand
GCCCGCCTCGGCCTCCCAAAGTGCTGGGATTACAGGCGTGAGCCACTGCGCCCAGCCAACAACTTTCTTTTCGGCTTTGTGATTTGGGGGTCCTGAGACTTACCTTCCTTTCACCAAAAAAAGCCTGTAGTACAACAAACAAAAATTTAGTGGCTTAAAACGCAATAATCTATTATCTCTCATGATTCTGTGTTTGACGGGCACCTTGGATGGTCCTCTTTCCTGCTCTTGTATAGGGTAACTGGTGTGGCCACAGTCAGAGACAAGGCCAAGGCTTCATGCATACGTCTGGAGTGATAGTACTGGATGCTGGCTGGGCCTCTCTCTCCTCCTGGTCTCTCATCATTCATAGTCTAGTTTAAGCCTCCTTACGTGGTTCCAGGAGTCACATAAGAAGGTAAGAGATACACAAAGCCTCTTAAGGTCTTGCCTTGGAAGTTAAATGTTGCTCCCACTGCATTCTATTGGCCAAAGCATGTCACAAGGTATGGTGAGCAGATTTCAAGGCCACCAAGGTTCCTGCCTCCCCCAACCCAGTGTACATGTCCTGTATATTCCCCTCCCTTTGAGCATGAGAGGGACTTAAGGAATGTGTTGGGATTTTGCTCCCACGATTAGGTTATATTGAAAAAACAGGCTGGGCGTAGTGGCTCCTGCCTGTAATCCCAGCACTTTGGTAGGCCAAGGTGGGTGGATCACCTGAGGTTGGGAGTTTGAGACCAGCCTGGCTGATATGGTGAAACCCCATCTTTACTAAAAATACAAAAATTAGCTGGGTGTGGTGGTGGACACCTGTAATCCCAGCTACTCAGGAAGCTGAGGCAGGAGAATCACTCAAACCTGGGAGATGGAGGTTGCAGTGAGCCAAGATTGCGCCACTGCACTCTAGCCTGGGCGACAGAGCAAGACTCTGTCTCAAAAACAAAAACAAACAAACAGGGTTTTGTAGACATAATTAAGGTCCTTTCAGTGGACTTTCACTTATTCAAAAGGGAGTTTATCTTAGTCTAACCTAATCAGGTGAGCTCTTTGAAAGACAGTCCAGGCCTCTCCCAAGGGGAAAGGCTGGAAGTAGCAGAATCACTCTCCTGTTGACTTTGAAGAGGCAAGATGCCATGTTGTGGAGGGGGCCATGTGGCAGGAATGGTGGTGGGTGGTTTCCAGGAGCTGGGGACTTCAGTCCTACAACCACAGGGATCTGAATTCTGTGACTAGCCACTGAGCTTGGAGGAGAACGCTGAGTTTTCAGACGAGGATGTGGCACCAGCTGACATCTGGATTTCAGCCTGTGAGACCCTGAGCAGAGACTCCAGTTAAGCTGTGCCTGGACTTCTGACCCACAGAAACTGAAACGATAAAGGGGTATTGCTTTAAGCAATTAGTGGTAGAGCATAGCAAACTAATATATCAGGCCAGCCCAGATTCAGGAACAGGGAAAGAGACTCCATGCCTGGATGGGAGGAGTGGCAAGGTCACACTGAAAAGGGGATGCAGAGCTATTATTGTAATAACTGACCTCAAGGGTCCCTAGTTGGGACACAGCTCATGCTTAAAGCTGATGGGATCCCTGGGCCAGACACTCCTTTCACAAAGGCACCTGCGGAATTCTGGGCATCTTACCTTATGTGACTTCTGCCAGTTGGGTGTGGTTGGGACTCATGGGCTATGCCTCCATGTCCCTAGCATCAGACACATGTGGGTGCCTCGTAAATATCTGTGGGACAAATCAAGGAATGAAGGTGCTGAACTGGGCTTTCCAGGGATGGAGAGTGAGGCCTTTGCCAAACAGGGTTTGTCTGCACGTGGGGCAAGGAGGGTCTCAGGGATGGGAGGAGGTAGCTTTGTCCCAGGCTTCGACTGTCAGCCTGGCATGGTTGAGGCACAGAGTCTCTTAAGGCTGTGGACAGTGTCAGAATTGGAAAGCAGTGCTTTAGCTCCCGTCTTATTGAAGATCTATCCAAGTCCACTTTCCAGAATGGACTGTCCTCTCCCTGACGCCAGGTGCCTTGAGCTTGGAACCACAGCCCACAGGCCTTCATTCTGTCCCTGATTTGAGATCCTGGAGTGCTGGGGTGTGGGTCGGAATGTGGAGAGTGTAGCATCATCTGGACGTTTAACTCAACAGAAAGTCAGCTCTGCACTTGTCTCCATCATTTAGAAAATGTAACATGATATTCTGCAGATGTCCTTATTGCTATACACTGCACATTGCTGCAACTCAACCCATTATGTGATTGTCTTAGTCACATGTAAGTGACTTATTAAGGAACTGCCCCCAGGGGAGATTGTTAAGGGAATGAGTGAAGCAAGATAGGAAAGGGAAGGAAGCAAGCAGAGAGCAAGGCGTCGAGCTAAAGTCCCGCAGTGGGTGGCCCCAGCCTCACCCCTCAGGGGATCTGGAAAGTAAGTTATTCCTCAATATTTGCCCCCACACACCAGACCCTGGTTACAGGCTGCAGGGCAAGGGTGGGGGGAATGTTGATCCCCAGACACATGCTGCTTTCTGCCTCTCTGTGCAAAGTGGCTTCAGTACCCTGGGGATGGCCTTTGGAAGGAGAGCTACAGATGCTGGCTGCTGGAGGAAAGGCACATGGGTGGGCTTGGGGGTACATAGAACAGGGACCCCTGGGGATCTGAGCAGGGAACAGATGTTACTGTGGAGGGTTGAGGCACAGCAGCTGAGTATGGTACTTTATAGGCTCTGTAAACTCCAAGCTGCTCCCACCCCAGGCCCTTGGTCCTTGCTGTTCCCTCTGCCTGGAACAGTCCCATCTTCTCCCAGGGGTGGCACAGTGGCTTCTTCAGTTCTTTCAATCTCTGCTCAGATGTCACCTCTTCAGAAAGATTTCCTCTGATAACCTTATGTAAAGGAGCCGCAACTCCTACCCACCACCCTCTCTTCCCGTAGATGGGAAAGGAAAATGCAAACTCGGGACCCGAATTCACCATCTTCCGGACATGTCCCTGATCTTGGCAAAATAAGCTTCTCGATTGATCGAGGCCTGTCTCAGACACTTTTTGGTTTACAATGTCTATTTTTTATCCCCTGGTCCTTAACACTATCTGGCATTATAGGAATGGTTTGTTTAATGTGAACCATTTATTTAGTGCCTGACTCCCTCACTAGACGCCAGGATCCACAGCGGCAGGGACTTTGCCCATCTGGTTCCCAGTTTCTCTCCAGTGCTAGCACAGGGCCCTGCACACAGTATGTATCTAATTCACATATATATATATATTTCCAATTAATATTTGTTGGATGTGCCATTGAAGGGACTGTTAAGAGTAATTTTGACCATATAACATGTATAGGGATTCAGGCCCAGCAACCGCTCTCTGCGTCTCTCTCCCCCTCCCTGCAATGGACTCTGGGAATGCAAAGTAGAAAAGATGGGATTCCTGCCCTGGAGGAACTGAGATGCACGGACAGATGGATGTGCACACGGATGAATTTCAGCGGTGCAACTTTTCATCATCAACCTCTCTGAGCCTCAGTGTTCTTCATCTGTAAAATGGAGATAATCATTCCTATCTTGTAGGATTATCGTAAGGATAACAACATATGATATATATCAGCATCTGCAACTGTGTTGGGCACACAACAAGTCTGCAATGGTGGAAGTGTATGTTTATCTATGCCCTGAGCCAGGTTATACCTCAAGAGAGATGACCATCACACTCCTATCCCCACGACACACACACACAACGTATACACTTACATGTTTTTCTTCCACTGAAAGTATATTGGACCACTTCTAGAAATTGAAGCTATATTGGCCAAAAGTAGCAACAGCTAACACTTTGTATAGCACTCCTTATAGGGCTCATTCTTGTAATCCCACCACTTTGGGAGGCCGAGGTAGGAGGATCATTTGAGGTCAGGTGTTTGAGACCAAGCCTGGCCAACGTGGTGAAACCCCATCTCTACTAAAAAAAAATAGAAAAATTAGCTGGGTATGGTGGTGGGCACCTGTAATCCCAGCTATTCGGGAGGCTGACACAGGAGACTCTCTCGAACCTGGGAGGTGGAGGTTGCAGTGAGCCGAGACCACGCCACTGCACTCTAGCCTGGGCAGCAAGAGTGAAACTCTGTCTCAAAAAAAAAAAAAAAACTCATTATGTTTCAAGGACTCTTCTGAGAGCTTTACATTCAGTATTAATAATTTATTTTATTTATTTTTTCTTCTTTTCTATCTCTACCTGATCAGAGAAAAGGTATTAATAATTTGATCTCAAAAGGATCCTGCGAGGTGGATGCTGTTATTATTCCATTTTACTATTGAGGATACTGACTTTCTACCAAATGTGGAAGACTCAGAGATGAATGAAACTTTCATTCTTCCATTTAATGCCCTTCCCTTATCTCGTCCAATGAGACCAGCCACGTGATGCTATTTGACCTAGGAAGCTGTGGACAAAGAAGCCAGAGACGAGAGTTCAGGGGACAGTGTGAGCTCCAAAGAATAGAAGCATGTAGAGTTCCTTCTGAAACGTTGCGCTGTGAAATTCTGTGCCTCTGAAGACAGGCTCGCTATTTTTAGAAAGAGGGCGGCAGAGTCGTTGGAAATATGCCCGAATACGGTCATGATTGGGCAAGGGACACGGGAAACGCCAATTTTGGCAAAGGGATTATTTGGAAGTGCAGTTCTGACCAAGTCATTCCTCTGTTTAAGATGTTTCAACATTGAAGGAGCCAAAATATCAACAGTGAAAAAAACCTCTCAGTGGCTCTTGCTGTCTCTAGAGGAAGCCTGAGCTCTCTTCCTCGTAGCAGAGTGGCTCTTCCCCATGTCCCTATGCCCTGTACCCTCAACCTGCACACCTTCTTCCTTGGATGTCTTTGAACCACCTGCTGTTCCCGGATGGTCCCCGCTTTTCCACACCTTTGTACCTTCACCCGGGATGCACCCATGCATCTTTCAAAACTCAGTTCTGGGGTCTCCTGTATGAAGCCATATCTGGCCCTCCCAGGTAGAACTGGGAGAACGGCCTTCCTTTGCCCCATTTGGGCATGTATAGAGTGTCAAGAACACAGGAGAGTTCTTCCTGGTGACTTGCCACCTCCCTGCAAAGCATGAGCTCCCTGAGGGCAGGGCCCCCTGTGCCTCCGGTTTACTGGACAGGGCCTGACACTAGGTAGCCAGTCAAGTAATATTTACTGGGCTTCAGTCATATGCTTGTACTATTCTAGGAGCTGGGGACACGGCAGAGAACAAGACGGACAGAGTCCCTGCCCTCAAGAGTCTTAGATTCTTATGGGGGCAGCAGACAGACAAAAACACACAAGACAAGATGACAGACAAAAACACACAAGTCAGATACGTGTTGTGAAGAGGCTGAATAGGGTTGCACGGTGGAGAGGAACAGGAGAGGAATGGGTGTGGTGCTCAGCAGGGTGGCTAGGGCCGGCCTGTAGAGCAGCCACATCTGAGATGAGACCCACACCAGGAAAAGGAGGCGGCTGCATAGATCTGGGAGAGGAGCTTTCCTAGCAAAAGGCCCTGAGGCAGGGACACACCTGGCATATCTGAGGGACAGAAGGAAGCCAGCGGGGCTGGAGCCGAGTGGACACAGAGAGTGAGGTCAGCGAGGGAGGCAGGGCCCTGCAGGCCGTGGAGGGGAGCCTGGGCCTTGATCCAAGTACAGGGAGGAGGCCCCCAGTGACAACTCACTGCAGAGGCGAAGGGGCCTGGCACAGCAAGCTGGATGCAGAGGCTGAGCCCTGGGTGAGGTTCCGAGGGCCAAGAGGCAGATGCATTTCCAGTCTGCTACAATGCAGCCTCCTCGATGTATATTCAGAGAGGCAACAGGCTGTACATTAAAACGGAAAGAGCTGCAAACTCCACACCTGGATACCGTCTCACAGACGGGTGCACAAGACAGAGGGAGCCATTGCCCTCTAGTCTGCTAGTTACTCAGGGCTTCTCTACAAAGACACTTGGAAATACAATGATTGAAAGAAGAGCGTTTGTTTCTTTCTTCTACAGCAGTCTGGCTTGTCAGGCCAGGGGCCCCCAGCAAGGTCTGCGGGACTGACGAGGGGTGGCCAAGGCCACGGTGGGAAAACTGACACCTGGGCAATTGCAGATAAAATCCAGGGGCGCTTCTGGCTCCCGTGGGCCCCTCACCTGGACACCTCTTTCCAGTGAATGCGAAGCAGATGAGAAGAGATGCAAAGCTCTGATGTGATGTCTTTCATCTCTCAGCTCTGTGCCAACTTGTTCTCTTCCTGCTCTTCCTGTTTTGCTGGGAAGCAGGTTTTTTTTTTTTTTCTTCTTCCAACCACATTTCAGTGGTTTAGGGAGAATGGCTAGTTTCTCCAGATTCCTTTTTGCTTTAAGGAAAGGTTAGGGAACCCTGACAGGGGGGTGCTGGGAGGCTGGTGCTCTCTTGGCTTCCATTCAGCCAGTTCTTTTTTTTGTTTCTTTTTTTTTAATGGCGTTTTGCTCTTGTCACCCTGGCTGGAGTACAATAGCGCTCACTGCAACTCCGCCTCCTGGGTTGAAGCAGTTCTCCTGCTTCAGCCTCCTGAGTAGCTGGGATTACAGGTGACTGCCACCATGCCTGGCTAATTTTTGTATTTTTAGTAGAGATGGTGTTTCGCCATGTTGGCCAGACTGGTCTCGAACTCCTGACCTCAAGTGATCCGCCCGCCTTGGCCTCCCAAAGTGCTGGGATTACAGGCGTGAACCACCACACCCAGCCCCATTCTGCCAGTTCTGCTGAACTGTGTGGACTCTTGCCCTGGAGCAGAGGGCTGGCATATGGCCGGAGAAGGCTGGCCACTGACCCGTGCTGCTGAACGCCTGCCCTCCCCAGCATTCTGGCCCCGGTGTGGTGCCTATCCCTGCTCATAGCGGGGACCGGTGTCACCTGGAGCCTGCCGCCCTGGCGGGAGGAGGAGGGCCCCTCCCTATGCATCGCCTCACCTTTGCCTTTTCCTCCTCATCCCCTTCCCTGGGGTCTTAAGGGGTCCCCTGAGGGGGAGTGACAATATCAAAAGCTTGCTGATAGGAGATGGCCTATGAGGTTCCTGTTCCTGTTGTGACACAGCAATTCTGGAATTGTTTTAGGAGAGAAACTTCAAGAGGTTAAATGAGAAAGGAGCCTTCTGGTGGGTTCATTGAGCTCTGCTTCCAAAGCACACACCCAGCAAAGAAGCCCGGAGGAAGTGCTGGGTCCAGCTAAGCACCCCAGATCCTGTGCCCAGGGACACACCTGGGCCTCCCAGACAATCCCGGGAGGGATTTTCCAGGGGTGTGGAGTTCTTGGTGAGGCAGAGTCAGCCAACAGAAGAATGCATCAGTCTGATTATGTAGTTAGTTTAGAACCAAACCCAATTTCGGGAGTCCCCGGCTCTGGGAGACTGCCCCCACCTTCGTCACCACCAAAATGCATCATCTTTCTTCCCTTTCTCTAGTGTTGTGTGTATGACTCCAATTTGTGATGTATCCCCCACCGCCTGGAGAGGCAAGGAGGTCTGTCATCCACCTGGGAAGTCTGGCTGTCCAGGGTGGGCGTCACCTGTCGGGGGTGCCAATAAGGGCGCCACCTAAGGGAACCGCATCCTGATATTCATGTTCTGAGCCATGGGGGAACCCTGCTACACTCCAGCCTCAGACTCTGGGACAGGTTGGAGCCCCAGTGACTCTCACATGGAGATAAGACATCCCTCTGGGGGACACTGTGCGCCACAACCTCAACCCATTTGGGCTGGGGATTCTCTGTCCCTCGGGTCCTGTGTGACCTGCAGCTACTGAATGGTGTGTAGAATTGGAAGAGTTATGACCAAAGGCCAGTTTCTGTGTGAATTTAAGGGTACTGGGTGGTTAGTCCAGGGGCCTACTGAGAACTTGTCCTATTCTTTTTTTTTTTCTTTTTTGATGGAGTCTCGCTCTGTTGCCAGGCTGGATTGCAGTGGAGCGATCTTGGCTCACCGTAATCTCTGCCTCCTGGTTTCAAGAGAATCCCCTGCTTCAACCTCCTGAGTAACTGGAACTACAGGCGTGCACCACCATGCCTGGCTAATTTTTTGTATTTTAGTAGAGACGGCGTTTCACTATGTTAGCCAGGATGGTCTCAATCGCCTAACCTCGTGATCCACCCACCTGGACTTCCCAAAGTGCTGGGATTAGAGGCGTGAGCCACCGTGCCCGGCCTGAACTTGTCCTATTCTTGACCCCACATGAACAGAAATAAGAGGTAACAGGACTGTCTCAACCTCATATACACATTAATGTGAACTTTTTGGATGCCCTGAAAGATAGATTTTGTGTGCAGAAACGATTATCCAGGGGTTTTCTTAAGTTTAAAAAATTAATATTCAATTTTATTAAAGTTATAAATAAAAGGAAAAACCTAGTTTGTCCTTACACTTTTAATTTCAGCTTAAATAACTTATTATTTTAATTATAGATCTAGCAAATTTAGCAATCACTTCTAAGAAGGCTCCAATTAATTTTGGTCTCATTTATGAACTTAAACTCCTTTAAACTTTTCATATTGCATTATTCATCACATATAATATATTTGCTTAACTTCCTAAGTATAATTGGTTGACAAACCTTCTTAAGCGCTGAAGCGATTCTTATAAATTGAATATATTTAGCATATAAATATGAACTTGAAGTCTGGCTGCTTCAGTACTATGTGTAAAAGAGCAAATCCCAAGTCCAGATCAGTTACTCAGGAGCAAATCTCAAGTCCAAATCAGTTACTCAGTTACACATTTAAAATTGTAATCATTTACTTAGTTACACATTTAAAATTGTATTCATTTACTCAGTTACACATTTAAAATTGTAATCTATTATTTTAATAGACTGAGTTCTCTTAAATATTATAAGAATTAAAATAGAAAAACCACCTTAATATAAAAGATGGCTGGGGTCCATGGCTCACGCCTGTAATCCCAGCACTTTGGGAGGCCGAGGTGGGCAGATCACCTGAGGTCAGGAGTTTGAGACCAGCCTAGCCAACGTGGTGAAACCCCATCTCTACTGAAAATACAAAAATTAGCCGGGTGTGGTGGCAGGCACCTGTAATCCCAGCTACTTGGGAGGCTGAGGCAGGAGAATCACTTGAACCTGGGAGGCGGAGGTTGCAGTGAGCCAAGATCGAGTCACTGCGCTCCAGACTCCGTGACAGAGTGAGACTCCATCTCAAATAAATAAATAAATAAATAAATGATTAGGATTTTGTTCTTTTTACATTTCTGTACATAATTCAAGTCTTCCTGGGGGTAAAAACTACTTACTCACTAAGGGAATAATTCAGTCATTTCAAACCACTTTTGAGGGTCTCTACTCAGCCATTTGATGCTGCATAATGATTCAGGATTCTTGTCTGTGACCCTGATGGGCCATTCCGAGGTCTATTCATAGATGCTTATCTCAAGACCTTCTGTGTGGGTCATCTAAGAACCCTTGGGACTGCCTTTGTCGACAGCCTTGGGTTTGAGTCATATCACTACGGAATTCTTCCCTCTGTTCATGGAAATCTGGTAACTACGTCAATGAGGTAATTTCTACAGAACTATTGGGTTTTTTGTTTCTTTGCCTCATAAGATATAAAAATGTCTAAAGGCCCTGGAACATCACAGTATTAACAGCTGACGTGTGTGGAAGGCCTATTATGTACTGGGTATCATTCTCTGTGTTCTTCATTTGTTAATTTACTCAATCCTTTTTTTTTCTTTTCGAGATGGAGTCTCACTCTATCACCAGGCTGCAGTGCAGTGGCACGATTATATTCATCTAGAAGTTTGTGAACACTGTTCCTCTTTCAGCAAATCTATGTTATAGATGATGCTAGATTTTAGGCATCCAGAAAGGCCTGAGATTGGCAGCTATTTGTTGACAATTCAGTTGCCATAAAAGGTAAGCACTTAAGATAACCAACTATTAGAAGACTGAGAATGAGGGTGGTGGGGAGTATTCAGGGGACAGGAGAGCAATACATTCTGGTGATGCCATTTTGGGTCATTATTCAGCAATTTTTTTTTTTTTTTGATGGAGTCTTGCCCTGTTGACCATGCCAATCTCAGCTTGCTGCAACTTCCGCCTCCCGGGTTCAAGTGATTCTCCTGCCTCAGCCTCCTGAGTAGCTGGGATTACAAGTGCCCGCCACCATGCCTGGCTAATTTTTGTATTTTTAGTAGAGATGGGGTTTCACCATGTTGGCCAGGCTGGTCTCAAACTCCT
>NW_012120154.1:2494153-2500668 GCF_000951035.1 Colobus angolensis palliatus | reverse complement strand
ATAAATAAATAAATAAATAAATAAATAAATAAATAAAGGTAAAAGAAAAAATCCAATGGAATTCTTCACAGAAATAGAAAAGAAAAATCCTAACATTTGCATGGAATCAAAAAAGGCCTTGAATACCCAAGCAATCTTGAGAAAGAATAACAAAGCTGGACGCATCACAATCCTGCTTTCAAACTATATCACAAAGCTACAGTAATCAAAGTAGCATGGTATTGGTATAAAAAGACACATGAACTAATGAAATAGAATAGAGAGCCCTGAAATCAACCCATGCTTATACTGTCAACTAATCTTCTACAAAGATGCCAAGAATACACAATGGGGGAAGAGTAGTCTCTTCAATAAATGTGTTGGGAAAACTGGATATCCACATGGAAAACAATGAAATTGGACCCGTATCATACACCACACACACAAAAATTAACTCAAAATCAATAAAAGACTTAAATATAAGAACTGAAACTGTAAAACTCTTAGAAGAAAACAAAGGGAAAAAGCTCCTTGACATTGGTGTTGGCAATGATTTTTCATGTATGACACCAAAAGCATAGGCAACAAAAGTAAAATAAACAAGTAGGATTACATCAAGCTAGAAAACTTCTGCACAGCAAACAATTAATAAAATGAAAAGACAACTTATGGAATAGGAGAAAATATTTGCAAATCATATATCTGATAAAGGGCTAACATCCAAAATATATAAGGAACTCATACAAGCCAATAGCCAAAAAATAAGTAATCTGATTTTAAAACGGGCATAGAAATAATAATAGACATTTTTTCCAAAGAACACAGCAAGTATGTGAAAATGTGCTCAGCATCACTAACCATCAGGCAAATGCAAATCAATACCACGTGAGCTAGCAACTAACATCTGTTAGAATGATTCTTTTGAAAAAGACAGAGATAGTAAGTATTGGCTAAGATGTGGAGGAAGACAAGGGAACCCTGGACACTGTTGGTGGGAATATAAATTGGTACAGTCATTATAGGAAACAGTATGAAGGTTCCTCAAACAATTAAAAAACAGTGCTACCATTTCATCCAAGAATCCCACTTCTGGATGTATATCCAGATAAAATAAAGTCAGTATCTTAAAGAGAAATCTGCTCTGTCATGTTCATTGCAGCAGCATTCACAATAGCCAAGATATGGGAGCCACGTAAATGTCCACTGACGGATAGCTAAAGAAAACGGGAAATATATACACATTGGAATATTATTCAGCCATAAAAAAGGACATCTTGCCATTTGTGACAACATGGATGAACCCAGAGAACACAATGCTAAGAGAAATACGCCAGACATGCAAAGAAATATTGTATGTCTCACTTATATGTGGAATCTAAAGCACACACACACACGTAACTATGTGAGGTAATGGATATGTTAATTAGCTTGGTTATGATAATCATTTCACAATATATACATATATCATTGTGTCATATATCAAATCATCATGTTGTATACCTTCAATATATTCATTTTTTGTCAATTATGATATCAGTTTTCCAGTAAAACTGAGAACAAACAAAACAAAGTGTAATAACAATGGTAAGAAAGAAGCCAGTAAAATATATCCTATAGTTAAATCCAAATAATCGATGGTGCAGCTGACTGTAAATTTTAAGCAAGAGTCAAGTAGAAACATTTATTGAGGGCTTGCTTTACACCAGGCATTGTTCTAAGTGCTTTCTGCACCTGTATCAACTCATACAATCCTCACAATAGCCCTATGAGGTTTATACCACTAGCAGCCCAAATTAGTCTTCTAAATATTTATTTATTTATTTTTGAGACAGGGTCTCACTCTGTCACACAAGCTGGTGGAATCTTAGCTCACTGTAACCTCAAACTCTCGTATCATCCCAAATTTAAACGAATCAAATGGCAGTTAAAGGACCTATCTGGGATCACAGGACTAATGAATAACACAATCCAGATCCAGACCCAAGCCCAGACTGTCTGGTTTCAGCACCTGGTTCTCAGGTTCTCAGCCTTTGCAGTGTAGTGCAATTTTTACCAAAGAGTTCCTGAAATGAAAGCAACATAACATAAAAAAAAAAAAAAAAAAAAGGCCGGGTGTGGTGGCTCACACCTATAATCCCAGCACTTTGGGAGGCTGAGGCAGGTGGTCAGGAGTTCGAGCCTGACCAACATGGTGAAACTCCGTCTCTTCTAAAAAAATACAAAATTAACTGGGCGTGGTGGCACACACCTGTAATCCCAGCTACTTGGGAAGCAGAGGCAGGAGAATGACTTGAACCCAGGAGGTGGAGGTAGCAGTGAGCTATCGCGCCACTGTACTCCAGCCTGGGCAACAAGAGGAAACTCTATCTCCAAAATACATAAATAAATAAATAAATAAATAAATGAATAAATAAAGATCACAGATGGAAGCTCGAGGTGATTTTAATGAAGCCTCTGTGAAGCAGTGAGGAAAAAAGGTGTGCTAAAATTATATCATTTTTGGAGCAGATAATTTTATACATATTGATGAATTCTTTTTAAACTTTTCAAAAATGCTAACAGCTGATTTTATTTATCCCAAAATGGGAATCACTTTGTTTTTCTTGATTATAAAAATGATACATAGTCATGGTAAAAAAATTAAACACTCCGGCTGGGCGCGGTGGCTCAAGCCTGTAATCCCAGCACTTTGGGAGGCCTAGACGGGCGGATCACGAGGTCAGGAGATCCAGACCATCCTGGCGAACACGGTGAAACCCTGTCTCTACTAAAAAAATACAAAAAAACTGGCCGGGCGTGGTGGCAGGCGCCTGTAGTCCCAGCTACTCGGGAGGCTGAGGCAGGAGAATGGCGTAAACCCGGGAGGCGGAGCTTGCAGTGAGCTGAGATCCGGCCACTGCACTCCAGCCCGGGCTACAGAGCGAGACTCCGTCTCAAAATAAATAAATAAATAACAAAAATAATTAAACACTCCATTAAGTCCAAAGAAGATAAACGTCATTCTAATTCCCACTACCCAGTGATAAACTATGGTGCAGTGTGGTGAATGATCTTCTAGCCTCTTTTTTTTTTTTTTCAAATATGTACACAGATGACTGTGTGTATATCAGATCGGCATGTGGGTGTGGGTATAGGTGTATCCACTTATCTCCATGTCAAGAAATATAGATCTTGCCTGGCACAGTGGCTCATGCCTGTAACCCCAGTGCTTTGAGTGGCCGAGGGGGCAGGTGGATCACCTGAGGTCAGGACTTTGAGACCAGCCTGGCCAACATGATGAAACCCCATCTCTGTTAAAAATACAAAAATTAGCTGGGCGTGGGCACGCCTGTAGTCCCAGCTACTCGGGAGGCTGAGACAGGATAATCGCTTGAATCTGGGAGGTGGAGGTTTCAGTGAGCTGAGATCGCACCACTGTACTCCAGCCTGGGTGACAGAGCAAGACTCCATCTCAAAAAGGAAAAAAGAAAGAAAGAAAGAAAGAAATATAGATCTCCATTGTCCCTTTAACAGTGCAGAGTAATCCACTGTATGGCTGTGCCATTATTCATGTATATAATCAAAAGTTAATGGATCTAAATGTATGGTTTTCAGTGTTTTGAAATTACAAACAGGCTGCGATGAATATCCTTAAACACATGTTTTCATGCACTTGCCCAGTTATCTTCTTGGGATACCTTTAGTAGAGTTTAGAGAAAATTCACTCACATTAGGGACATTATACACTGCTGAGTTTGACCCATCAAATCCAGCCATGGATTCTCTGCAAACCGAGGGGCCGCCCAGCTCCCCTGAACAGTGGTCTTATTCTGCTGGGTCCTTGTGAGGGCGTAGCATAGCCTCACATCCTAAATTAAATTCAGTTCACTGGCCATTGCTCGGAAAACTGGCGAGAGAAAAGAGCCTTTGCCTCTCCGCAGCCGGGGAATTTCCAGATTCTGAAATTGTCCTGTCCAGACGCAGTAAATAGTTTGGCCACAACAATCTCTGCGTCCGCCTCCGTCCCATCTGTCTGGGCTGCACATGCCGGTAATAAGTTTTTCATTCGTGACAGGCTCGAGCATCCTTTTCTGAAAGGAGATGAAGGAGATAAAAGGGTCTGGGCTCAGAATTTTGCAAACAGAACCCATGGAGACTGTGCCAAGATAGAGATGGCAGCTTGATGGCCAGCTAATTCTTGTTTATCCAACAAGCCATGCTAGTTGCTGGGGAGACCCAGAGAAATGAGACACAGTCCCTGCTCATGGGAGTTAGCTGTGTAGTAGAGTTGATAGACCCATGGGGCCACGGAGCGGGTGTTGGAGATGGGGCAGAGGCTACTCCATCATCACAGACTTCAGAATGTCTTTCCAGCAAGACTAGCCACACAGTCTGCCTTTAAAGTCCCCTAGTAAGTCACTCAAAATGATATTTTCAAGTGTCTACCATTTACATCTTCTGAGTGTTAGGAATCTACATCTGTTATCACAGGAAATGGTGCTTTTATTATCGTTGGAACAGGTGGATGAGGATGTCAGCCCTCCTCTGGCAGGACCAAAGCACTGGCCATCTGCAAAGGGAGGACGTTTGGGTGTCCTCAGACTTGGGTAAGGTGCACCCTAGGCTTTAGAGAGCCCAAACCAATTATCCTCCAAATGTCCTCTATACCTGGTTTTTCTATGTTAGGGTTCAGGACCCAATCTGTTTACATCCACAAATCTCTTTTAATTTAGAACAGTCCCTATTTTCATATCGTGAATTGAAGGAATTAAGCTACTGTCTGATAGAATATTCTACCTTCTGGATTTCACTGATTGGTTTCTTACTGTGAGTTTGGAAAGTTCTGTCTTGTCTAACATACCTCACTGAGTAATTCAGAAGGAGAAAGTAGAAAAAAAAAAAGCCAGTGAGTGTAGAAAAGATGAGAGATGAGAACTGTGGAATTACAAATTTTACATAATGGGAATTTCCAGAACACTTCACCAAGTAACTGCAGACATTATATTATTTTCAAGCACGTCTGGAACATTTATGAAAATTGACCGTTATATCTTGCCAAAAAGCAATCTTTTGTTAATGCCAAAAGAATGGATTGAACAAATAATATTTTCAGACCACCATGTACTTCAATAAGAAATAAATAGCAAAAAAGCATAGAAATAGAAAAAACTTTTAAATAATTCATGAGTAAACAAAGAAAGCATAACAGGTTTTAGAATATGCTTAGAAGCGAACAATAATGAAAATTCCGTGTATCAGAACATACGAGAGGCTTATGCTACAGGAGAAAGAGGCTGAAAATCAATAAGCCAAACATTTAACATGAGAAGTTAGCAAGAGAACAGCTGAGTAAATCCTAAACAGTAGAAAAAAGAAAATTTACAGGTAAGAGCAGAAATAAATGAAACAGACAGCAATTGTAAAATAGAAGTGATGAACAGAGTCAAATTTTGTTTTTTTGAAAAAACTAATAAAATAGACAAACTTTTGCAAGACTAATTAGGAAACAGAGATGGGACCCATAAAGTATAGCAGAACTGAAAGGAAATTGGCTGGGCATGGTGGCTCACGCCTGTAATCCCAGCACTTTGGGAGGCCGAGGCGGGCAGATCACCTGAGCTCGGGAGTTCGAGACCAGCCTGACCAACATGGAGAAACTCCATCTCTCCTAAAAATACAAAATTAGCCGGGCATGGTGACGCATGCCTGTAATCCCAGGTACTCGGGAGGCTGAGGCAGGAGAATGGCTTGAACCCGGGAGGCGGAGGTTGCAGTGAGCTGAGATTGCGCCATTGCACGCCAGCCTAGGCAACAAGAGCAAAACTCCATCTCAAAAAAAAAAAAAAAAAGAAAGAAAGGAAACATGACTTCAGATGAAGAATCAGTTTTAAAAATGTGATAATATGATGCAACCTTCTGCCAATAATTTTGAAAATGTAAATCAAATTGCACAAATTTTACATTTAAGATATTTTAAATGTAAATAATGTTTTAACCATTTAAAAAATTGAATTGGTGATTAAAAATCTTCATATCAAAAAACAGCAGGACTAGACTTTTTTTTTTTTAAAACAGAAGAGTTTTACCAAGCATTTAAGGAATGAATACTTTCAAATACAAACTATTCCAGCAAGTAGAAAAATTACCAATACTCCCTAATAATTTTTATGAAGTTGGCTTAATCTGCTTGTTATCCCAACCAAAGACTGTTTGAAGAAGGAAAATATAGGACAATCTTTTCCATAAACAAAATATCAGTAAACTGAATCCATGATAATACATCATGACCAAATTGGATTAGAGTACACTAGAATAGATTAGAAAATTAAGTAATGTAATTTTTCACATTAACAGATAAAAGGAGAAGAACCATAGGATCATCTCAATAAATACAGAACAGGTGTTTGATGAAATTCATCCTCTATTTATGATTTAAAAACTAAACAAATTAAGAATATAAAGAAACTCTTTTAACCTAATAAATGATGTCTTTTTGTTATTTATTTGTTTGTTTATTTTATGAGACGGAGTCTCGCTTTGTCACCCGGGCTGGAGTG
>NW_012120154.1:2474349-2493272 GCF_000951035.1 Colobus angolensis palliatus | reverse complement strand
TCTTTAGTTGAGACGGGGTTTCATTGTGTTGGCCAGGTTGGTCTCGAACTCCTGACCTCAGGCAATCTGCCCACCTCAGCCTCCCAAAGTGCTGGGATTACAGGCATGAGCCACCATGCCTGGCCGATCCTAGACGTTTGTTGTTGGGAAATGTTTTAGTACAGGTGCAATCTCTTTACTTGTAAGATTTATGTTCAGATTTTTTATTTCTTCTCAAACCAGTTTTGGTAATTTGTGTGTTTCTAGGAATTTGTACATTTCATCTGGGTTACCTAATATATTGCTGTACTGTTCTCCTACAATCCTTTTTATTTCCATAAGGTTGGTAGTAGTGTCCTCGCTTTCGTTTGTGGTTTTAGTTTTTGGCACTTTTTCTTTTTTCCTTAGTCTAGCTAAAGCTTTGTTAATTTTGTTGATTTTTTTTTTCAAAGATCAACTTTTGGTTTTGTTGATTTTCTCTATTGTTTTTCTATTTGCTATCTCATTTTTCTCCATGCTAATCTTTCATTTTTATTATTTCCTTCTTTCTACTAGCTTTCTGTTTAATTTGCTCTTCTTTTTCTAATTCCTTAAGATATAAAGTTAGGTTATTGATTTGAAATCTCTCTTTTTTGATGTAGGCATTCACTGTTATAAATTTCCCTTTGAGCATCACATTTACAGCATGCCGTTATATCCTTGCCTTTTAACAGGAAAGTTTAATTAATTCAAATTTATTATGATTACCTATATATGAATTTATGACTACATCTTATTTTCTTGTTTATTTATTTTTTTTCCTGTTGTTTATACCTTGCTCTTTTTTGGACTGTTTTGAGTAGATAAAGATTTTTCTCTCATTTCTATTTTTCCACTTTGTTGGTTTGGAAGTTTTATATTCTGTTTTTATTCTCTCAGTGACAACCCTGCAATTTATCATATACATTGCAGCCTTGAACTCCTGGACTCAAGTGATCCTCCTACCTTGGCCTCCCAAAGTGTTGGGACTAAAGGCATGAGCCACTGCATCTGGCCTATCATATACATTCTAATGTTAACCAATCTCTTTTCTCTATTTTATCTTACCTGTAACAGAAATTTTACGTTTATTTTGCTTCCCTTGCAAACTTCATATTATGGAAAATTTCACATATATACACAAGTAAAAACCAATATAGTGATATGGGTGCAGTGGCTCACACCTGTAATCCCAGCACTTTGGAAGGCCGAGGTGGGTGGATCACAGGGTCCAGAGATGGAGACCATCCTGGCAAACACGGTGAAAACCTGTCTCTACTAAAAATAAAAAAAATTAGCTGGGTATGGTGGCACATGCCTGTAATCCCAGCTACTCGGGAGGCTGAGGCAGGAGAATCGTTTGAACCCAGGGGACGGAGATTGCAGTGAGCCGAGATCATGCCACGGCACTCCACTCCAGCCTGGTGACAGAGTGAGACTTCGTCTCAAAAAAAACATATGTGTATGTGTGTGTGTATGTGTGTGTGTGTGTGTATATATATAGTGAACACCCATGTTCAACAGAGTGAGACTTCTTCTCAAAAAAGTATGTATATATAATATGTGTACATATATATAAAATATGTATACATATAGTGAACACTCATGCACCAATTATGTCTCCAACAGTTACCAATATTTTGCCAATCTTGTTTCATCTATTTCCTTATTTTTCTTTTCTATATTGTTTTAAAGTAGATCTCAGACATGTCATTTCACCTGTAAACACTTCGTTGTGCAACTTTAACTCATAAGGACATTTTGTTTTTATATAACCACTGTCTAATAATTACATTGTTTCTTACTGTCATTCAATATTCAGTTCATATTCAAATTTTTCTGTTTCAAAAGCATCTTTTCAGGTTTTTTTCCAGATCAGGATTCAAACAAAGGCCACACATTGCATTTTATTGCTATTCCTTGTCTCTTTTATTCTATAGGGCACCTTGTTTTATTTTCCTGCCACTAAGTTATTAAAAATCTGGTCATTTTGGAGTGGCATGTCCTACATTCTGGATTTAGCTGACTGCTTCCTTGTGGTGCCTGTTACCTTGTTCTTCTATCCCCTGTATTTTCTATTAACCAGTATGTATGTCTAGCTAGCTAAATTAGGTTCAGATTTATTTACTTAGGAAAAAACACTTCACAAGTGATGCTCTTACTTCCTGTTTCATCACGTCATAAAGCATATACGGTCTGGTAGTCTCCATTTTCTAAATGATAATTTTCATAAATGGTTTCAGGTGCTATCAGCCTAATCTCTTCCTTATGAAGTTCCCTATCCATCTTTCACTTAACAGATTTATCATTCATTGAGGATCACTGGCTACATCCATCGTTT
Organism: Colobus angolensis palliatus; assembly: GCF_000951035.1. Lineage (NCBI taxonomy): Eukaryota > Metazoa > Chordata > Mammalia > Primates > Cercopithecidae > Colobus > Colobus angolensis. The sequence continues at coordinate 2,490,934 of NW_012120154.1, read as the reverse complement.
CATTGGGGATTGTAAAATAGTGATTTCCTATCATTTTTCTGCATTTAGTAGCTGAAATTCTTCTATGAAGAAATTTCCCTCATGCACTATTTGGTTATTGTTAAATCGACCCATCTTAGTAAAAAGAAAAAACTCAAACAACAAAGAACCCTTCAAGTTGGCTTCTGTGTCCTTTGATGTGATCCCAGCAGTCTGTGATAGCTTCCTTTTTGTCCAAAACAACATATTCTAGGCAATTTTTACAATTCCTGCCCCAGACCTGGAATCAGCTGTTTTGTTAAGAAACACTAGTTCTTTAGGGGAAAATGATATTTAGAGACCACAATCTGGGGACTGAGAAGTGATCATTACTAGTGTGTTTTCATGCCTCCCAGGATTTTCAGTGCACATATTAGGAAATGATCACATCCTAAAAGAAAAGAATTACGAGTTCATACTGGTATTTCCAATTCAAATTTATGATTATAAGAGTTTAACTCAAAATATTTGATTTAATACTTGTATATATTTTCTTCTTTCACTGAAAATATTGGTTTTTGTTTTGTTTTGTTTCATTTTTGGAGATGGGGTCTCTCTATGTTGCCCAGGCTAAGGTGCAATAACTGTTTACAGGCACAATTGTAGCACACTACAGCCTTGAAATCCTGGACTCAAGCGATCCTCCTGCCTCAGCCTCCCAGTCTATAGGTGTGCACCAACGCACTCGACTGAAAATTTTGTTTTTTTTAAATGAGCAAACGTATGTATTATTTGGCTTATCCTATAATATACCTATAGGTATTCCAAAATTAATAATTTCAAAATTACTACTAACAACAAGACCCTAAATATAGTTTGACATTTCTATGCAGTTCTTTTTGTCTTTAGAATATTTCCCACTAGGAATGTACACTTAAAATACTGTGTTTTAAAGTAACATGAAATAATTTTTTAATGTTCTTATGCTACTAACTTGATATATTTTAGTTTAGCTTGTTTAAATTTGTTTTCAATTTTTAGGGATTTTTTTTCTATTTTGATTTAATTTTATTTTGTATTTATGTAAAATTTGCTTTATTTTAAACTGAAAACTATAAAACAAGGTGTCTTCACAGAAGTCTCCTTTCCATCCTACTTTACCCTGTTTACTGCCTTCCTCTTCACATTGTATAGATATTTGGTTTGGTTTGTCCTCACCTTGCATTGCTCCCTTTTTGGAGACACGTATTTTTTTTTTTTTAATCACATATAACACCTCTTTATCAACTTGATATATCAGATTTTGTATGATAACATCAGGGTTTCAGGCTACAAATCCAAATTATTCTCCCAAGTAGTATTATCTAAATCCAAAACCATCTTGAATCTTTACCCGACCCCCTCCATACACACTAGAGAATTTTTTTTTTTTTTTTTGACAGAGTCTCCCTCTGTTGCCCAGGCTGGAGTGCAGTGGCATGATTTTGGCTCACTGCAACCTCCGACTCCCAGGTTCAAGTGACTCTCGTGCCTCAGACTCCTGAGTAGCTGGGATTACAAGTATGCACCACCACAACGGGCTAATTTTTTTTTTTTTATTTTTAGTAGAAACAGGGTTTCAACATGTTGGCCAGGCTGGTCTCAAATTCGTGGCCCACTTAGAGGAATTTTATTTTTAAATTCTTTATTTATTTTTTGAAATGGAGTTTCACTCTTGTTGCCTGGGCTGGAGTGCAATGGCGCAATCTCGGCTCACTGCCACCTCCACCTCCTGGGTTCAAGAGATTCTCCTTCCTCAGCCTTCCAAGAAGCTGGGATTACAGGCATGCGCCACCACACCCAGCTAATTTTTGTATTTTAGTAGAGACAGGGTTTCATCATGTTGCAGGCTAGGTTTTAGGGAGAGATGATTATTATTATTATTATTTTCTTTTTTGAGATGGAGTCTCACTCTGTCGCCCAGGCTGGAGTACAGTGATGCGATCTCGGCTCACTGCAACCTCTGCCTCCCAGGTTTAAGCGATTCTCCTGCCTTAGTTTCTCTAGTAGCTGGGATTACAGGTGCCCACCACTACGCCCGGCTATATTTCGTATTTTTAGTAGAGATGGTGTTTCACCATGTTGGCTAGGCTGGTCTCGAACTCCTGACCTCAAGTGATCCTCGCACCTCAGCCTTCTGAAGTGCTGGGATTACAGGCATGAGCCACCACATTGGGCCCACTTAGAGGAATTTTAAAAAGAATACTTAAAATTTTGGAGTGCCATGTGGTTAGTATGTGAAAATATTAAGTTTGCCCTAAAACCTTCTAATTGATGGGTGAAAATGCATGCTTCACTCCATATGTGTTTGTGTGTATGTTTTAATTGCAGATAATCCTAATGTAAAACTTCTAATTTATTAAGGAGCTTTTGATAAAACCAAGTATCTACTGACTCGTGTTTAAAATTCAAATTTCTCAAAGCATGTTATGAAATATGCCCACATTATATTTAAAAAACTAAAAATAAATAATTATTGAAAGAAGCTATTGTGCCTTTGGTTCTTCACCCCAAAAGTTCAAGTGGAATTTTAAAAATAGATTTACATAATATTCTATTTATTTATTTATTTATTTATTGAGACAGAGTCTCGCTCTGTCACCCAGGCTGGAGTGCGGTGGCTTGACCTTGGCTCACTGCAATCTCTGCTTCTCAGGTTTAAGCATCCTCCCAGCTCAGCCTCCCGAGTAGCTAGGACTACAGGCGTGTATGCCAACACACATGACTAATTTTTTTTTTTGTAGAGATGGAGGTTTGCCGTGTTGCCTAGGCTGGTCTTGAACTACTGGACTCAAGCAGGAGTCTTGCCTCAGCCTCCCAAAGTGCTGGGATTACAGGTGTGAGCCACTGTACCTGGCCTAGATTTACATAATTTCCACTCAAACCAATTTATAAAAGACAGTAGGCTTTATAATTGTATCACATTTCCATTGTAGTACACTTCAGTGTGGTCCTATGATAATACATTTGCAAAAGGTTTTGCCTATTTAGTTTTAGTGCAAAAATTCAGGTTTCTGCATGGAAGAAGGCTGTGCTGTGCGTCCAATTCCCAGTGTTGTATTTTGTAGTAATTGCACTTAACCTTGTGGAAACTAACAAAATTACTAAGCTTTAAAATTTAGATTAAATGTAAAATATTGGCTTTCATTATACATTTCCTACAACTGTAATTGAGAACACATACCATCTCTCAAATTTGAAAAAAATTTAGAAAAACAACAAAATTTATGTATGCTTTACAGATAGTCATTCCTGAGCTCTTGAGATGATCTTTTAAATTTAATACACCAAGCTCTTTCCTTGAGGAAAAATTTTCTATCCGTAAAATAATCTGAAATCTGAGTTGCTTCTAATCAAACACACTTAAATTTCAGTATCTATTTAGTGTCTTCTAGTACAGTAGGATTCTTTATTGGAAATAGAAACAATTTTTGGCTGCAATATTTTGAGTTTAACCCGAGGAAAAATATTCATTTTGATTAATTTCTGATTTTTCAGATGTTCTACTTTTAATAGACAAGTGAAATGCTGTCGTTTCTGACCTTCTATTTTTTTAAATGTGATATTCTCTTTATTAAATGTATAAACTCAAAATCCTAGTTATTTTTGGGATTTCAAGTTCATTTTACACTTTGTATTATTCTAAGAAGAGCACATTTTAACAAACTCTTGCTAGAGATTTGATTCATGCTTGCTTCCATTTACAACCACTTTAATCTTTAAGTTGCATTTATACATTTAGCATCTTTAATTTCCTTTGCTACTATTTTAATTGCCTGACCACAATAGTGACATGTGACGTGAGACCACAAACTTCTCTCCTCCTTTCCTGTATCTCTGAGATAAACTGATCATCCTAGCTACAGTATCAGCCAAGGAGTAGTGTAATCGAGTATCCCAACCTCAAAATGCATTTTAAAACTTTTTTTTTTCCTTTCTTGCTTTCAGCCTTGAAACATACTTTGAAATTTTTTGTTTCTCTTTTTCCCACCAGGTGCTCCCATGCACAGTGCTGGCTTATCCGATTATGTGCTTGCTTAGAAATTTAAGGGGGCAGCCGGGCGCGGTGGCTCAAGCCTGTAATCCCAGCACTTTGGGAGGCTGAGACGGGCGGATCACGAGGTCAGGAGATCGAGACCATCCTGGCTAACACGGTGAAACCCCGTCTCTACTAAAAATACAAAAAACTAGTGGGGCGAGGTGGCGGGCGCCTGTAGTACCAGCTACTCGGGAGGCTGAGGCAGGAGAATGGCGTAAACCCGGCAGGCGGAGCTTGCAGTGAGCTGAGATCCGGCCACTGCACTCCAGCCCGGGCGACAGAGCAAGACTCTGTCTCAAAAAAAAAGAGAAATTTCAGGGGGCAATTTTGAAACAAGCCAGGCAGAGAGACCCCGCTGCCGAAGTTAGTCCACCACCACTGGGCTGAGGACAGGATGACACAAACCAGACCTTAAGATGGGTAATTATTTGAGATAGCCATCAGAACAAGACATGCAGACGTGCATTCTCCTACACCACTCCCGCATGTTTTCTACACCTTTTTCCTTCTTAAATCCCTTCGCTCAGCCCAGAAGGCAGCGATGGTTCCTTTGAAGATTGAGCCCAGCCGTGGTCCCATTTGCTAGAATTTGACCAATAGAAGTCGCTTTCCTTTTACTACATACCAAGCTTCTCATGCTTTGACTTCTGAGCAGTGAGCAGCGGGACTTGAGCTGATTACAGACTTGGTGCCTGAGTGAGGAGCTGTGTGTTTTGTGCAGCTCAGCCTGTATGCCTGGTTTCCAGCGAGTGGAGCAATTGGCCAGGCAGTGGACCAGGGCTTACCTACTCATGGTACTAGGCAGGGCAGGGCCATTTGCAAATGCTAGCTACTTGTGGCGAGTGGACCCTGCTACTGGGGCCTTGGGAACTCCCAATAGATGCAGAGACAGCCTTTGTCTAGGGTATTTTCCTTTGCCTCCCTTTCATGGCATCAGGTGCTATCATGCTCTGATGGTGTAAGGAAAGCAGCATTCAGTAAGTTGATGGCCTTCAGGACTGGGTAAGTCAACCAGAGTACACCTGGGGTCGTCTGTCTCTGCCATCTGGGCTGTCCAGCCACCTGGACCTAGCATAGGTCATCTTGGTGCCATCTGAGCCTCCATGCCATCTGCCCCTAACACAGGTCACTCTGTGGCGCCTTCTGGGTTTGACATAAGATCTCAGGACTTTTCCCCAGTTTCTTCTCTTTGGGGATTGGTTTGGAGTGCTCTGTCTGCATGGGATCTGTCTGTGTTTGTGTCTCTGTTTCGGGTTACCCCTTTCTCCAAGGGTGCTTTGGACCAGTCTCCATCTCACCCTCCAAGACTAGGTCAGAAAGCATCAAGATAGGCTGCTTCTCTTCTCGCCAGGGGAGAAAGTTTCCAATATCCTAGCCCCTAATGTTGTCATTCTCTCTGAGACCTCCAGGATATTTCCTGAATCCATGTCAAGCTTTGTGGGGCGAAAAAGCAAGTCAACTCTCTTTTCTAGACAATCTGAGACTCTACCTGGTTACATATTGTGACCAACTTTTGTGCACATTTTAAGCTGATGGGCAAATTACAGTAAGGGAAATTCAGAGGTCAAATAGTTAACCTGCAACTTTACAGTTAAGCAGAGTCTTGGCTCTCTATTTCTCTTTTCTTTCCTGCCTTCTTTGAATCTGCTATTATTAAGCTACTGGTGTTGAGATAAAACTTACTGTTTCCACGTTACTTGGAGATTTTGTTTTTCTTATACATTTCAGCCAGTTCTAGCTAAAATGGAAACACTGGAAACTCACTTGAAACTGCAGAAAAAAGAAGGGTAAAAAGGTTTTCAAAACCAGACTGCCATGGAGACTGCTTTACCCAAATTTTGGTTCACAGCTTTCCTTAAAGTGGGGCCAACAGCTTTCCTTAGCCATGTGAACAGGTTCCAATTTCATGGGAAAAATAATTTGGATCCAGCTATCTTTTATAAAGTGGTGAGTCTGCACTGCTATCTTATGGCTGGAGTACCAAAGTAAAAGCCGTCGGATCTTTGTGCATGTAGGTGTACATGTTTAGATATGCTTGTGTGTACATACATGTATTATGTTGTATATGGTGTCTAGCACGCTGCCAAATTGGATTATAAGTAAATGAGTACTCATAAATTAAATAAGTCCAGATGCTTTTCAAATTCAAGTGAATCTTTGGTAAATAAAACTAAAATTTTTGATAGAAACGTCTTCAGAATTGTCAGCATACGTTTTTGTCTGAGTTTATTAGCCAAATAGTTTTATATTTGTCTACATATTAAGGTGTCAGAGTTTAACACAAAGGTTATAGGACTATAAACCCAAACAAAACCAAAATTATCTTTGTGTAATTTTTTTCAACAAAAAGACTAATTTAGATTGTTGGTTTAATTAAAACAGCTGAATCTTCTGAGTTATTGGCAAAATGTGTTTACCTTTAAGGTTCTTGGGTGTTCACCTGCTATTCAACTTTTTAAATGGTTAATAAATAAATAACTTTATTTATTTATTTATTGAGATAGGGTCTTGCTCTGTTGTCCAGGCTGGAGTACAATGGTGCAGTCTTGCCTCACCGCAACCTCCTCCTCCCAGGCTCAAGTGATCCTCCCACCTCAGCCTCCCAACTAGCTGAACTACGGGTGTGTACCACCACGTGGTACCAGCTAATTTTTGTATTTTTTTTTGTAGAAATGGAGTTTCTCCATGTTGCTGAGGCTGAAATAAATTTAAATAATGACTAGATTTGTGTAACATCTCAGTTTTCAGAAGTAATCTAGATAAACTGTTAAAAATGGAAAAAATTGAGTACCTGTAAATGAGATAAATTCTTGTAAGTGGAATTCTTGTATAATTTAAAAATTTAACATTATTTTCAATTAAATAATAGATGCTGTTTTGGATATCTGTGTCATTTCCAATTAAGAAAAAAATAATGTGTGTGAAAACATGTTATAATGTTATAATATGGGAAAACATAATATTATGGAATGGTTTATAATATTATGGAATGGTTTGTTTCATCTATAAAATACTAATATCTGACAGACAGTTCAGGATTTCTTGCTTCATAGGTTTTTACTAAAATTTAAGGTTACCAAGAATAAAAATTCTAATTAATATATGATCCTGTAAGTTGTGTTATTGAAAACTAACACAATACTTTTATGTAATTTGGGGATTATTTAAAAGTTACTTCTAAAAGAAGGTAGAAAGGACCAGTAAGTAGGAGAGAGATGTTAAGAAAGTTGTGGTTATGAAGATGTATTTTTGGTAAGAATGGTTATAAAGAAAAGAAAATGGTTTTGTATAAAATATAGTCTCATATGATAAATTTTTGTCCTAAAGAAAAATGATTATTTAGGAAAGAGAGAATTATAGGACAAGTCAGAAATGCCAAGCATGTCATAGATGGTCTGTGTAAGTCGCAAAATGTTCATGAAGGGGAATTTATAAAAGGAATTTTGTGGGGTTTTTTTTTTTTTTTTTTTTTTTGAGATGGAGTCTGCTTTGTCGCCCAGGCTGGTGTGCATTGGAGTGATCTTGGCTCACTGCAACCTCTGCCTCCCAGGTTCAAATGATTTTCCTGCCTCAGCCTCCTAAGTAGTTGGGATTAAGGGCATGCACCACCACACCCAGCTAATTTTTGTATTTTCAGTAGAGTCGGGGTTTCACCATGTTGGCCAGGCTGGTCTCAAACTCTTGACTTCAGGTGATCTGCCTGTCTCAGCCTCTCAAAGTTCTGGGATTACAGGAATGAGCCACCATGCCAGGCCTATAAAAGGAATTTTTTATTGTGATTAAGTTAGCTATGATTAAATGGGAATTATTTATAATAGTCTTTCTAAAGAACAGTCCCCTATGTTAAAATGGGGTTTTCTTAAGGTATTGATTTGCTCTTAATGAAATTACAAGAAAATTTGCTTTTTAATTCTATAACCTGTTTCTTTTGAAAACGTCTCAGATTCATATCGCAAAAGTTTAGCTTTTGTTGTATCTCACTGCATTCAGCTTTTTCTCCCTTTGAAAAGGCCGGAGATGATAACTCTCCTTCAACTTTGTCCATCAGCTCCTGTAAGTTTTTTTCCCCTCTGGTTCTAACTGTTGTGGCCAGATGCTGAAATGTTTTATCTTAGAAGTCTATAAAAGCAGTAGTTTCCTCCAGTGTAACTTGATTCTGTAGTCTTGGCTTTTCTTGATATGTCTAAATTTTTAGTCAATCGGGAAACTTTTCATGCAGTTACTAAGAGTCATATATTCCCCTGTTATACTCATGATCTTGAACACACTCTTTCTGTGTCTAATTAAATTAAAGCACTTTTTTCATCAAGTTTGACTTCCAGGTTATCTAAATGGGCTTGCCATAAGGAGAAGCAGTCACACTGCAGAAAGTTTTTCTTTGTTTTTTTGGCAACTGGCTCAAGAAACAAGATTTTACATTTTATGGAGATAATTCCTATGCTATCTTTATTAGGTTTTGTTCGTTTGTTTGTTTTTGAGACATTACGGAGATAATTCCTATGCTGTCTTTGTTAGGTTTTGTTTGTTTGTTTTTGAGACAGAGTTTTGCTCTTGCTGTCCAGGCTGGAGTGCAATGGCACGATCTGGGCTCACTGCAACTTCTGCCTCCCAGGTTCAAGCAGTTCTGCCTCAGCCTCCTGAGTAGCTGTGATTACAGACATGTATCACCACACCCAGCTAATTTTGTATTTTCAGTAGAGATGGGGTTTCACCATGTTGCCCAGGCTGGTCTCAAACTCCTGACCTCAGGTGATCCGCCTGCCTCAGCCTCCGAAAGTCCTGGGATTTCAGATGTGAGCCACCACACTCAGGTTTTTGATTGCTTAAAAAAACTGAGATTTAAAAGGGTTAAGACTTTTACATCCATTTATCCTCCTGTATTGCCTTTAAAATCTTTTAGTTATCTCCTTGTTTAGATGAGTAACTACTATTTTACAATGATCATTGTTCAGTTTTGATAAGATGTTTTGAGCTTTTTAACGTCTTTGACAAACATCCTCAAATCTAATCCTAAATTAAGAACCTGACTTATTGATAAGGTTTATCAAAGCTATAAAAATTAATCACTGGAAGGTTGTAAAATCTTTTTACAGCTTCTAATCAGGTCATGAACTCAAGTATCACCACCTTCAGCCTCAAAAATCCCTTAAAGGTGCTATTAACTAATCTTTGTGCTGTTAAGTTATAGGGCTTTGACTCCTGGGTACACATATCTCATCTAAAGAAGGCATTGACTCCTGCCAGTCTCTGACACCAAACTCAGGTTAGCCAAAGCCTTGTCTTTAGACCTGGGCAAAGGCAACAATCAAAGCAAACTGCTTTCATGAGACATCGGGATAGGTTTGTGTTGAAAAACACTAAGATTCATTTAATAATTTTGCCTCTATCTGAAATAATATAATTTATTCTATGCCTTGGTACTAAATACTTTAAATGTTTAGTGACCTGTGAGCTTCCTTGCATGTCCTTCTCAAAACTAGGCAGGGCTTATGATCTTTTTGTTTAAAACATTGCTGATTCTTTACGTTTTGTTTTACTTTCTTTTTTTTTTTTTTGAGACGGAGTCTTGCTCTGTCGCCCAGGCTGGAGCGCAGTGGCCAGATCTCAGCTCACTGCAAGCTCCCTCTCCCGGGTTTATGCCATTCTCCTGCCTCAGCCTCCCGAGTAGCTGGGACTACAGGCGTCCGCCACCTCGCCCGGCTAGTTTTTTGTATTTTTTAGTAGAGACGGGGTTTCACCGTGTTAGCCAGGATGGTCTCGATCTCCTGACCTCGTGATCTGCCCGTCTTGGCCTCCCAAAGTGCTGGGATTACAGGCTTGAGCCACCGCGCTCGGCCTGTTTTACTTTCAAAATTTGAAACTATTCAATCCCTGTAGGCCCAGGGACTATTGCGTGAGATTTTAAGGGCTGATTTTGAGAGATAAAATTATTTCAGACCCTCCAAATTGAGAACTAGCACACAGATGCCTAAATGGCTGAACGAAATGCTTGTGTTTTGTATAGCTAATTTCTACAAGCCAAGATTACAGTAGCTCAATGCATTGAATTTATAAAGAAGTCAATTTTAGAACCTTGCCTTTTGGCTTTTGATTTTTGGCTCTTACATTGCTTAAAGGGGTTTCCCATCTGGCCTAGAATGTTTAATTAGCTACAAGTCTTTTGATTTTAAGTTCCTTTGCCAAAGGGGTCCCGCTGAGGGATGTGATGAACTTGGGGCAGATGGCATACTACCCCACCATTGATATTGGACAAAATAAAAGCTTGGCCATTGATGCTACATCTAGCATACCTTGACAAAAAACGGGGAATAGAAACAGAAAAAAAAATCCTAAGCCTCCCAAGAGACAGAATGGACCCTGTTTCCCCCTCACCTTCCCCTATCTTGGCCAAAAGGGGTCTCAAAGAAACCTGAAAAACTGTTCAGTCCATGACAGAAAGCAGGGAGTCGGACACACCTTGCTATACCTTCCCCCTCCTTTGGAATTCAGGCACAACTGACCACCATTACCATTAAAATAGAGATCATAAAACTGATAGAACTTTGAAATTCTTTGTTTCCCTCCATTTCCCACCAGGCGCTCCCATGCACAGCGCTTGCTTATCTAATTATGTGTTTGCTTAGAAATTCCGAGGGCCAGTTTTGAAACAAGTCAGGCAGAGAGACCTAGCTGCAGAATCCTCCCGTTTAGGGGGTATTAGGAACAGTTAACCCACCACTACCAGATCGAAGTCAGGATGATGCCAACTGGACCTCTGTAGAGCGATTACTCAAGATAACCATCAGAACCAGAAACACACACCTACAGCCCCCTTTTCATGAGTCCCCCATATTCCCCACACCATTTTCCTTCTTAAACCCCTTCACTCAGCCCAGAAGGCAAAGATGGTTTCTTTGAGGCTTTAGCCTGGCCATTCTCCCATCTGCTGGCATTTCACCACTAGAAGCTGCTTTCCTCTCATCACACCTTGCTTCTTATGCTTTGACTTGTGAGCAGCGAGTAGCCGGACTTGAGCCAGTTACAGTAGCACCTTCTCTAACCTGTTCTTCACAGAACATTTCAAGTAAACTATTTTCACTCCTTACTAGTTTCTGTAATCTCAGTGGGTGTCTCCCCCAAAAGACCTTGTCGTAACCCCATGCAATGGATCAGCTGCTAGACTGCAAAAAAAAAAAAAAAAAAAAAGAAATTACCTTCCTTCTAGTTGCTGATCACCAGGGCTAGGCTAATTTCTTACTGTTTTCTAACTCCTCCCATAATGCTAAGCATCCTAACCTCATTCATGGCACTATTCTCTGCTTACCATCCTTCACCCCATTCTCTCCTCCCTCCCTCACCCTCTCCTTCCCTGTCTCCCTCCCCACCACCTTCCATCATGATCTGTCTGTGAGTGGAGGGCGTCTTCTGTTGATAATACTTTTTCCTACTTAAGAAATTGGGATACAAGATAGAATTCACATACCATAAAACTCACTCTTTTAAATGGTAAAATTAAATGATTTTAAGTATATTCACAGGGTGCAACCATCATCATAAATAACTTTAGGACTTTTTTCTTTTTTTTTTTTTTTTTTTTTTGAGAGAGTCTCGCTCTGTCGCCCAGGCTGGAGTGCAGTGGCCGGATCTCAGCTCACTGCAAGCTCCGCCTCCCGGGTTCACGCCATTCTCCTGCCTCAGCCTCCCGAGTAGCTGGGACTACAGGCGCCCGCCACCTCGCCCGGCTAGTTTTTGTATTTTTTTGGTAGAGACGGGGTTTCACCGTGTTAGCCAGGATGGTCTGGATCTCCTGACCTCGTGATCCGCCCGTCTCGGCCTCCCAAAGTGCTGGGATTACAGGCTTGAGCCACCGCGCCCGGCCTTTTTTTTTTGCAAGATAGAGTCTCCCTCTGTTGCCCAGGTTGGAGTGCAGTGATGTGATCTCAACTCACTGCAACCTCTGCCTCCGGGGCTCAAGCAATCCTCCTACCTCAGCCTCCCAAGTAGCTGAGACTATAGATGTGTGCCACCATGCCTGGCTAATTTTTGTATTTTTTCGTAGAGATGGGGTTTCACCACATTGCCCGGGCTGGTCTCAAACTCCTGACCTCAAGTGATCTGCCCACCTTGGCCTCTCAAAGTGCTAAAATTACAGATATGAGCCACCATGCTCAGCCCCTTTAGAACATTTTTAACACACACACACACACACACACACAACAAAACAAAACATCCCAACTCTGTACCCATGAGCAGTCATTCCCTATCTTCCCTAGTCCCCCCAGCCCTCGGTAACTACTAATCTACTTTATGTCTCTATGGATTTGCCTACTCTGGACATTAATTAAATGGAATCATTTAATATTTAATATGTGACTTTTATTTTTTATTTATTTATTTTTTTTTTGAGATGGAGTCTCACTCTGTTGCCTGGAGTGCAGTGGCACAATCTCAGCTCACTGCAACCTCTGCCTCCAGGTTCAAGCAATTTTCCTGCCTCAGCTTCCCAAGTAGCTGGGATTACAGGTGGCCATCACTATACCCAGCTAATTTTTCGTATTTTTAGCAGAGATGGGGTTTCACCATGTTGGCTAGGCTGGTCTTGAACACCTGACCTCAGGTGATCCACCTGCCTTGGCCTCCCAAAGTGCTGGGATTACAAGTGTGAGCCACAGCACCTGGCCTTATATGTGGCCTTTTATATCTGTCTTCTTTCACTGATCATAATGTTTTCCAGGATTATAACCTTGTATCAGTTCTTATTTATTTATTTATTTATTTATTTATTGTAGAAACAAGGTCTTACTATGTTGCTCAGGCTGGTCTTGAACTCCTGGGCTCAAACAATCCTCCTACCTCAGCCTCCCAAAGTGTTGGAATTAAAGGTGTGAGCCACCGTGCCCGGCCTTCATTCCTTTTTATGGCTGAATAATATTCTCTTGTATGAATGTATGATATTTGGTTTATCCATTCCTCAGTTCATGGATTTGGGTTTTTTCTACTTTTTGGCTATTGTGAATAATGCTGCTATGAACATTCGTGCACACATTTTTGTATGCACATGTTTTCCTTTCTCTTGGGTATATACCTTGGAGTGAAGTTGCTGGATCATATGGTAATTCTGCTTCTTGAGGAACTGCCAAGATGTTTTCCAAGAGACAGCACAATTTTACATTCGCACTAGCAATGTATGAGGGTTCCAGTGTCTCCACAGCCTCATTAACGCTTTTTATCATCTGTCTTTGATCATTTTGGCCACTCCCATGGGTGTAAGTGGTATCTTATTATGATATTGATTTGCGTTTCCCTAATGACTAATGCTGAGCACCTTTTCATGTGCTTATTGACCATTTGTATATCTTACTTGAAGAAATGTCTTATTGAGTCCTTTGCCCATTTTTAAATTAGGTTGTCTTTTTGTTGTTGAGTTGTGAGAGTTCTCTACATATTCTGGATACTAGACCCTTCTCAGGTACATGATTTGTAAATATTTTCTGTCATTCTCTGGGTTGTCTTTTCACTTCCTTAACAAAAGTTCAGAATTTTGATGAAGCCCCTTTAATCTGTTTTTCTTTGATTGTTCGTGCTTTTGGTGTCACAATTAAGAAACAATTGCCAAGGCCAGGCATGGTGGTTCATGCCTGTTATCCTGGCACTTTGGGTGGCCAAGGCGGGTGGATCACTTGAGGCCAGGAGGTCGACACCAGTCTGGCCAACATGGCAAAACCCCTTCTCTACTAAAAATACAAAAATTAGCTGGGTGTGGTGGCAGGTGCCTGTAGTCCCAGCTACTTGGGAGGCTGAGGCGGGACAGTCACTTGAACTGGGGAGGTGGAGGTTGCAGTGAGCCGAGATTGCACCGCTGCACTCAGCCTGGGCGACAGAGTGAGACTCCGCCTCAAAATATCCTGTCTCTTTCCCATTCTTCTCCCATTGTTTCTTTATCATCTTTTTTATTAAATCAACTTATCTTTAATTTCCTTCACATCATCTCAAATCAAAACTTCCAGAAACTTGCTTGCTGCTTCCCAACTTTTCACAGTAGCTTGATTCCAACGCCATGGATTTGTTTCCAAGTAGTCTCCTCCCCACACCCCATATCCTTGTTCCTTCTTTTTAGTTCATATAAGCGCAACAACACAGTGACAAGCTCACACTGCCTTGCCACCATCCACGCTGGGCTCCTGCAAAAATGATCTTGATTACTTGCTGTGTCGGATGATGTGAACCAACCTAGGCCAATTTGGCCAAGCCAACTTCTAGCTTCATTTTGGTAGATGTTGGTTAACTGTTAAAAGTTTGAGGTCGATAAGGAGGTGTGTCTATATATGTAGCCGAATTTGGACTGGGGGAAGCAAGTAGCACCTCCTTTTCCACCTCAGGACACTCTCAGACAAAAACTGAGTTTAACACCAACAGGCTCTCATTTTAGAACTAAAACATGCTTATCACAGTGACTGCGATCACTTTAAAACCCTTTGTCATAGACAGTGTGTCCCATTGGTTGGCTGGCGTCATAGTAGAGGTGGATTTCAGAGGCAGGGACCACTTTTGCTGTCAATACCTCAGGCTTGCTAAAAAGTAAATTTAATGTCAGAAATGAGTTTTCACTAATGAATTAACAACTTGTTAATTAGCATGATGAGTGGTTACATTAAAGATATTAATTTCCAAATTTGGATATTTTAAGGTTTTTTTAGTTATTGAGTTCTAATTTAATTTCATTTTAATAAGAGTATATGCTCTATATGATTTCAATCCTTTTACATTTATTGAGACATCTTATGCCCCAGTGTATGTCTAAACTTGGTAATGTTCCATGTACATTTAAAAAGAGGTATATTTTACAGTTTTTTGATGTACTGTCCTACAAATGTCATTTAGATTAAGCTGGTCGATAGTGTTGCTCAAATCTACCGTATCTTTATTGATTTTTTTATCCATTTGTTCTATCAGTTACTGAAAATGGAGTATTAAAATCTCCAACTCTAATTGTGTGTTTTTTTCTGTTTTTCTTTTAGCTTTGTCAGCATTTGTGGAATGCAGCTAAAGCAATTCTTAGAGAAAAATTTATAGCTTTAAATGCTGTTATTAGAAAAGGAAAGAGGTTTGAAATCAGTGATCTGTGGTTTCATTTTGATTATATAGAAAAAGAAGAGCAAATTAAACCTAAAATATGCAGGAGGAAGGAAATAACAAAGATAAGAGTGGAAATGAAATAAATAGAGAGCAGATAGGCAACAGAAAAAGACCTACAAAGCCAAAAGTTGCTTCTTTAAAGTGAGTAATAAAACTTCTGACTCAAAATATAATATTGAAAAACAACAGCATGTAATTCCGGAAGGAGTAAATCAGTGGTAAAGTATTCTAAGGTCTTGAATTTTTCAGGAAGGGGTAGGATAAGATATTAATTTAAACTTTGTTATATATGCATGCAGAGCCTCAAAGATTATCCCTAAAAAGAAAAGAAATTGAGCATGTAAATTCAAAACAGTATAGGAAATAGGAAGTACAAATAGGAATAGGGAAAACAAATAAAAGAAGACCAATCAGTAAAAACAAAAAACAAAAAACCAAGAAAGAAAAACAAAGAAGCATGAAAAAGTGCAAAAGAAGAGTGAGATTATAGAGGTGAGTTAAAAAATCACAATAATCACAGAGGCACAAGGACTAAACCCACCACTTAGAGGACAGAGATTTTCAAAATGGATTACCTCTCCCCCATCCAACTTTCTTTCTTTCTTTTTTTTATACTTTAAGTTCTAGGGTACATGTGCACAACGTGCAGGTTTGTTACATATGTATACATGTACCATGTTGGTGTGCTGCACCCATTCCTAATGCTACTCCTCCTGCCCCCCTACCCCATAACAGGCCCTGGTGTGTGATGTTCCCCTTCCTGTGTCCAAGTGTTCTCATTGTTCAATCCCCACCTATCAGTGATCTAGAACTAGAAATACCATTTGATCCAGCCATCCCATTACTGGGTATATACCCAAAGGATTATAAGTCATGCTGCTATAAAGACGCATGCACACATACGTTTATTGTGGCACTATTCACAATAGCAAAGACTTGGAACCAACCCAAATGTCCATCAATGGTAGACTGGATTAAGAAAATGTGGCACATATACACCATGGAATACTATGCAGCCCTAAAAAAGAATGAGCTCATGTCTTTTGTAGGGACATGGATGAAGCTGGAAACCATCATTCTCAGCAAACTATCCTAGGACAAAAAGCCAAACTCCCCCATTCAGCTTCCTAAGAGATGTATTAAAAGTCGAAGAATGTAGAAAGCTTGAAAATAAAAAGATTTTTTTAAGTGCCAAGAAAGCAAGTTTTATGATATTAACATCAGATAAAAAAATATATATATATATTTTTTTGAGACGGAGTCTTACTCTGTCACCTAGGCTGGAGTGCAGTGGTGCAATCTTGGCTCACTGCAAGCTCCGCCTCCTGGGTTCACGCCATTCTCCTGCCTCAGCATCCCGAGTAGCTGGGACTGCAGGCACCCGACACCGTGCCCGACTAATGTTGTGTATTTTTAGTAGAGACGGAGTTTCAC
>NW_012120154.1:2471786-2473644 GCF_000951035.1 Colobus angolensis palliatus | reverse complement strand
ACCTGGGAGGCGGAGCTTGCAGTGAGCTGAGATCTGGCCACCGCACTCCAGCCTGGGCGACAGAGCCAGACTCTGTCTCAAAAAAAAAAAAAAAAAAAAGAAAAAGTCATTACTAAGGATAGAGAGGGTATGTACATAAAGTATTTTAATTCACCAAGATGATAAACTGATTTAAAATTTGTACATATAGCCTTAAAATGAATACAGCAAGAATCAACAGAAGAAAGAAAAGAAACCCAAGAAGAACTTGACAAATCCACCACCATTATGGAAGATTCTAACATATTTGTATCATTGGTAGATCATGCCAGAAAACAACCCTGTAAGAGTGTAAAAGATTTGAATAATACTGCTAACCAGCTTGATTGAATGCTCATTTATAGAATGTTTTGCATAAGAATTAGATAATACACATTCATTTCAAACTCCTGTGGAACATTTGTGAAAAATGACCATATATTATACCATAATCAAGTCTCAACAAAGACTAAAGATTGAAATTATACGGGTCACCTTCTGTGATTATATTGCATAAATTATAGCTCAACAACAAAAAATAAATTATTAATACATTTGAAAATGAAGATGTTCACTTTTTATACAATCCATTAGTCAAAGACAAAATTCTAATGGAAATTAGAAAAATGTTAAACTGAAAGATAATGACAATATCACATATTAAAGCTTGTGGCATGCAATTAAAATAGTACTTAGAGAAAAATTGATAGCCTTAATTTCATACAATGGAAAACAAGGGAGACTAAAAATTAATGAGTGAACCATCTATCTCAAGAAGTTAGGGAAAAAACTGCAGCAAAATAAAAAGAAAGAGAAGGAAGCTAATTACTATTGTCTGAATGTTTGTGTCTCCCTCCAGAACCATATGTTGAAATCCTAACCTCCAATGAGATAGTATCAGGAGATGGGGCAGTTGGAGGTGAGTAGGTCTTCAGGGTGGGGCCCTCATGAATGGGATTAGTGCCTCTTATAAGAAGAGGCACAAAAGAGATGATCTGTGTCTGCCATGAGAGGGCACAGCCAGGAGGCACCTTCTACGAACCCGAAAGTGAGCCCTCATCAGACACTGAATCTGTTAGAGTCTTGATCTTGGACTTCCCAGCCTCTGGAACAGTGAGAAATAAATCTCTGTGTTTATAAGCTATCCAGTCTATGGTATTTTATTAGACAGAAATAATAAAAGGTAGGCCAAGTACAGTGGCTCACACCTGTAATCCCAGCACTTTGAGAGACCAAGGTGAGTGGATTGCTTGAGCGCAGGAGTTGGAGACCAGCCTGGTCAACATGGCAAAATACCATCTCTACTAAAACCACAAAAATTAGCCAGGCATAGTGGCGTGTGCCTGTGGTCCCAGCTACTTGCGAGGCTGAGGTGGGAGGATTGCTCAAGACGGGGATCAAGGCTACAGTGAGCCATGAATGGGCTGCTGTACTATAGCCTAGGTGACAGAGTGAGATCTGGTCTCAAAAAAAAAAAAAAAAAAGAGAGAGAGAATACCTTAGTAAGTGGCACAATCCATTTTTCTGGCTTCTCAGCATTTGTATACACAAATCTGACTTTCAAACAAGAGGACAGGCTGGGCACGGTGGCTCATGCCTGTAATCCCAGTACTTTAGGAGGTTGACATGGGCAGATCACTTGAGGCCAAGAGTTTGAGACCAGCCTGGCCAACATGGCAAAACCCTGTCTCTACCAAAAATACAAAAATTATCTGGGTGTGGTGGCACACACCTGTAATCCTAGCTACTGGGGTGACTGAGTCAGGAGAATCGCTTGAATCCAGGAGGCAGAGGTTGCAGTGAGCCGAGATTGTGCCACTGCACTTCAGCCTGGGCAACA
>NW_012120154.1:2461399-2471736 GCF_000951035.1 Colobus angolensis palliatus | reverse complement strand
AAAAAAAAAAAAAAAAGACAACTCTATGTTTACACTTAACAGGATGCAACTATCCTTCATGCAAATGAAGACATTCTCAGTCTCTCCCCAAAATGGGGAGATGCAAAGATTCCAACAGCATTGTATCCATCCCTGGACAATGCTAATAACCCCTCAAATCCAGTCACAATGCTGGCTAAATATTCCATTATCTAGATACTGAATTGGAAAGTTAACTTCCAACAAAACTTATCAAAAAATAAATAATAGGAAGGGGGAGAAAGAAGGAAAAAAATGGTTAACATATACAAACACATACACACACACAAACACAGCAAACAAGGAAGAAAAGGTTCACAACTGCCAAAGTCCTTGTTTCCGTAATAGGTCACGTGGCTGTAGTTGACATTTCAATTCTGTCTTCCACTCTTCCTTGTACATATCTTTTGCTCTCAACTGGCTAGGGCTCTTTGCATGATGGAGTGACCTAAATCTTCATCCTGAGGTGTCTGGGTCCTTAGTGGTCCTGGCTTTTTTGACTGTCACGTTTTTTCACTTATTTTTATGGTTGGACATGCAAGTCCTAAGGGGGGTACCCTAGAGCATCCTTGGGGGTTCAGATGTGGTCCTCCCTACCTCCACCATGTGGCAGCAACCCAATTTCTCCTTGTAATAGGGATCAGTCGCCCCAGGCAGTAGAGTAATCCCTTTCTTCTCTTGGTTCAGTGGCGTGAAGACTCCCAATGGCCAACAGCAGTCTCAACATCCAATTCAATGGAGCTGCAGTTGTGTCCTCTGGTGGAAGCCTTCCTCTCTTGGGAGCTATGACCGTGACCTCCAAACCTGCAGAGCTCAGAGCTGTGGAGATGGGAAGAAAAATTCTGCAAGCAGGTTATTAGGTGTTCAGTGAGAGGAGCTGCTCCCACGTCTATCTGGAATCCTATATTCTGGTGATGACAGAAAAAAGCACCACATTCTGATTTGCAATCCAAAGCACAAACTGCATCCTGTACGATAGAAGTCAAATCCTTTCAAGTTCTTCTTTCACCCTGGACGATTTTCTCTTGAGAGATCATTTATCGTACCAGAAATCTGGTATGGTAAAGCAGATTTTGGAGGCAAAGACAGGGTGGTGAGGCCTGAGGCTTGAAACAGAAAGAAAAGAGGACCGTAGAGAGAAGGCACACAGAGGGGCCCAGACTTTGTGTTGTTCATGTCCTTGAGTGAGGGGTTAGGAGGGAGAAGAAGAGTCAGTAGAGGAGTTCTCATAAGAAGAACTCATAAGTGACACATGAATTGCTATAAAGACAGAGTCTCAAGGAGAGAGGGTCAGCACTTCCAGGCACCACAGGTTAGCCAGCAGAGAAGGATGAACTTGGTTCTGGGCATCCCTTGCTAGGGCACCCATTCTGTGTGAACTCTTGTGCCCCAATCTCATTGACTGGCTTTCGAGGCTTAAAGCAGAAAAGCACCATGTAACTTGGCTTAGCAATTGCTCTTAGGCAAATCTATAGATCCTGGTCTCTTTACATCTACTCTCCCCAGAAGCCAGAAGTGGGAGCTCCACTGATGGGTCCAAATGGAAAGCATTCCTGGGTATTTTTGGTTCTCAGCCCCATCTTCCAGCCTGGAGAGGAGGGTTGTAACAGTTCACAACATGAGTTCTGGTCAAAATTCAGTTACTCCAGCAGCAAAAGCCCAACCTGTGAGAGGCAGAGGGTTTGTGCCCTCAGACTGGCTCTTGTACAGGGTGAGAGGACCTTGTGCTGATAGGACTCACCTGTTTGGCACAGGAGGCACCCATTGGCGCTGTTCATGGTCCTGAACTACAGCTGCTGGTCTCTCTCTCTTTTTCTTTTTCTTTTTTCTTTTTTCTTTTTTTTGAAACGGAGTCTTGCTCTGTTGCTCAGGCTGGAGTGCAGTGGCGCAATCTTGACTCACTGCAACCTCTGCCTCCGGGTTCAAACGATTCTCTGCCTCAGCTTCCTGAGTAGCTGGGATTACAGGTGCCCATCACCACGCCCAGCTAATTTTTGTGTTTTTAGGAAAGACGAGGTTTCACCATGTTGGTCAGGCTGGTCTCAAACTCCTGACCTCAGGTGATCCACCCACCAAAGTGCTGGGATTACAGGTGTGAATCACCGCACCACGCTGTTGGTCTCTATTGCACACTCCTTCCACTTTCCATAGAGTCAGGGGTGACTTCAGTTCAGCCCTACCCAAGAATTGGGAATCAAATTAGCAGGGACGTGAGAGGAGAGGGAAAAATGGCTGGAATCCTTTGGAGAATACTGCTGCTGAGACCTTTCCAGGGAGAAGAAAATGGGACTTTTTCTTTTGGTCATTTTTGACAAAGTTTTACAATTATCAAGACCTCTGAGAAGCTGGGAAGCACATGACAACACTACACCACATCCCTCCGCTGGTAAGTTTATAGAAGGGGATGGAGACCCAGGACTGTGAGTTCCTGGAGTGCAGGATCCATATTGGACTCCCTTATCCCTTGCCAGTGTACAAGGCAGGCATTCAATAAGTGTTGTTTGAACTGATAAGATGTTGGGTGTAAGAGACTAAGTACAGGAATACCTCAGAGATATGGTAGATTTGGTTCCAGACCACCACAATAAAGTGAATATTGCAGTAAAGCAAGGCACACCATTTTTTTTTGTTTCTGATACATATAAAAGTTATGTTTACTCTGTATTGTAGCCTATTAAGTGTGCAATAGCATTATGTCTAAAAAAGTACATACCTTAAAAATATTTTATTGCTAAAAAGGCTAATGATCATCTGAACCTTCAGTGAGTTGTAATCTTATTGCTGGTGGAGGGTCTTGCTTTGATTTTTTTTTTTTTTTTTTTTTTTTTTTTGAGATGGGGTCTCGCTCTGTCGCCCAGGCTGGAGTGCGGTGGCGCGATCTCCACTCACTGCAAGCTCCACCTCCCGGGTTCACGCCATTCTCCTGCCTCAGCCTCCCGTGTAGCTGGGACTACAGGCGCCCGCCACTGCGCCCGGCTAATTTTTGTATTTTTGGTAGAGACAGGGTTTCACCATGTTAGTCAGGATGGTCTCAATCTCCTGACCTCGTGATCCGCCCGTCTCGGCCTCCCAAAGTGCTGGGATTACATGCGTGAGCCACCGCGCCCGGCCAACTGTGGCTACGTTAATCAATGATCTTAGCCAGATCTTCTGGACAACTTGCAGCTGCTCCATCAGCACCTGCTGCTTCACCTCACACTTTTATGTTATGGAGACAGTTTCTTTCCTCAAACCTCATGAACCAACCTCTGCTAGCTTCAGACTTTTCCTCTGCAGCTTCCTCACCTCTCTCAGCCTTCATAGTATTGAAGAGAGCTGGGGCCTTTCTCTGGATTAGGCTTTGGCTTAGGAGAATGTCATGGCTGGTTTGATCTTCTATCCAGACCACTCAAACTTTCTCCATATCAGCCATAAGCCTGTTTCACTTTCTTATCATTCATGTACTCGTTGGAGTGGTGCTTTTAATTTCCTTCAAAAGCTTTTCCTTTGCATTCACAACTTGGCTAACTGCATAGTGGAAGAGGCCTAGCTTTCAGCCTATCTTGTTTCTTGACATGCTTTTCTCATTAAGCCTAATCATTTCTAGCTTTTGATTTAAAGCACGAGACATGTGACACTTCCTTTCACTTGAACACTGAGAGGCCATTGTAGGGTTATTAATTGGCCTAAATTCAATATGGTTATATCTCAGAGAATAGACAGGCCAGAGCAGAGGGAGAAAGATGGGGAACAGCTGTTGGTGGAGCAGTCAGAACACACACAACATTTATCAACTAAGTTTGCTGTCTTATGTGTGTGTGGTTTGTGGTGCCCGAAAGCAATTACAGTGGTAACATCAAAGACACTGATCGCAGATCACTGTAACAGATATAATAATAATAAAAAAGTCTGAAATATTGTGAGAATTACTAAAATGTGACACAGAGACCCCAAAGTGAGTACATACTGTTGGAAAAATCATGCCAGTACACTTGCTCCATGCAGGGTTGCCAAAAACCTTCCATGTGTAAAAAAACACAGCATCTGTGGCTCAATAAAGTGAAGCCCAATTAAATGAGGTGCATCTGCACTCAGGATAAGTTTTGCTTTCATCCCTCCTCTAAGGAGAGGAAAAGGGCTCAAATTTGAGGTCCAACTATGTGTCAGGCATTTGATACTAGGGTCTTTCACTTAATTCTCATAGATTTATCACAAATTTCCCAAACAAGAATCAGCCTCATAGAAGTGAGCCTCCTGAGTGAGACTCTATGGCTCGTAAGTGGGGAATCTAGGGCTCGAACCCAGGTCTTGCTGATCCCATGTTTTTCTCACCATCACTGGATACTTCCTTCTTATGCAAGGAGAGAAATGCAAATTCTACAAGAGAAAAATGGGCTCGCAGTCCAGACAAGCATCTTGGTTAATGTCTGGAGGTCATGTTAAAAGGTTAGAAAGTTGGTTTTGTCTGCTGGGCATGGTGGCTCATGCCTGTAATCCCAGTGCTTTGGGAGGCTGAGGCAGGCGGATCACCTGAAGTCAGGAGTTCGAGACCAGTCTGGCCAACATGGTGAAACCCTGGCTCTACTAAAAATACAAAATTAGCTGGGCGTGGTGTCACGTGCTTGTAATCCCAGCTACTCAAGAGGCTGAGGCAGGAGAAGAGCTTGAATCCACGAAGCAGAGGTTGCAGTGAGCCGAGATTGCACCATTGCACTCCAGCCTGGTCCAGAAGGGAAAAACTCTGTCTGAAAAAAGAAAAGTTTGTTTTGTGATGGCAGCTGTTGCTAATCAGGGTGTGGGGTCAGGAGCTTACATCTAGGGTTGGAGAGCTTAGGAGCTTAGGTGTAGGAGCTTCAGTCTAGTCAGGAGCTTAGGTCTAGGGTTGAGCTCAGATCTTGACATGGACCAGGCTTTTCCCCGTCTCAGGGCCTCATTCTGGTTCGGTTTCAGGCAGCAAAAGTAATGAATGATTTCCAACTACAGAAGCTGTCTTTGGGAGAGCCAATAAAGATACGACAGATCTGGCAGGAGAACAAGATCCAGCCCAGGTGATGGGGTGTGAGGCTTGAGACTAGCTACAGGTAGGTCATTTCCCTTAGCTCCTGGGTGACTCAGCTTGGCAGCCACCCAGACTTCTATCAGGACCCAGAGGTGCCGCCAGCTCTGGAGCCGTGTCAGGTCAGCTTTCTCCCCATATCACCAGGGAATGGAGATTTTTCTGGTCTGCTGGGGCTTTTCCTAATTCTGCATGGTCTGCTCGAGTGCTGCTCTTCACCTATCGCTCTGCCTAGGCTGCGTTGCCCTTATGAGCCGTCTTCACAAGGTACGTTGGGAGGATGTCAGGACGTCTTCCAAAGGATCTGTAGACATGCTTTGAAGTACCTATGGAGCCAATGTCCCCTTTGCTTCAAGCATCTCTCCTGCTGTAGGAAATAGTGTATATGGTGGTCAATTTCCAAGGCAAAGTGCCTCGAATAGATGGAGCGAGAAGATGGTTAAATCTACAGAAGCCCCCGGATGGGAGAAGTTTCCTGCTAAAGGCGGGTAAATGGTTCAGCCAGTTCCGGCACCGGCTTCTACTGCAGCTGATGCGAGAAGAAGTAGAAAAGATGGTGGGAGAAGTCAGAAGCTTATATTATTTAAGCGGGGATAGGCTTGGGCCCACAACCTGAGGAAGGACAGGACATACAGGAAGGACAAGGCCCCTGCTTGTTGGAGCCCCCTTAGTTACACTCACTTGAAGCAGAGTTTAGTCTAGAATGAAAGTTTACTAGCCTGCAAAATAGCTCGCTTTATCTATTCTTATCAGCTTGCCTGACCACCTGGGTCATAAGTCAAATACTTGAAGAGCCCCTTAGCTGACTATGATTGCAGTGCATTATGGGCCACAACAAACTGCAGCGAGACAACCCTAAAGTAAACACCTGAAAGCCCCAACCCAACGACCAATAGGCGACGTCTGGGAAGATGGTGACCCCACAGTACTCAGCCTATGAAGAACCAGGGGAGGGACTTGCCCACTAGGGGATAAATTGCTTGTTGTAACTGTACTGGGTGTGCCTGCCTACTAGACTCCAGATCTTGCAAGACTGTCATTAAAAGTCTCACTTCTGGCTGGGCGCAGTGGCTCATGCCTATAATCCCAGCACTTTGGGAGGCCAAGGCAGGCAGATCACCTGAGGTCAGGAGTTCGAGACCAGTCTGGCCAACATGGAGAAACCCTGTCTCTACTAAAAAACAAAACAAACAAACAAACAAAAACAAACTACAAAATTAGCTGGGCATGGTGGTGCATGCCTGTAATCCCAGCTACTCGGGAGGCTGAGGCAGGAAAATCACTTGAACCCAGGAGGTGGAAGTTGCGGTGAGCTGAGATTGCACCATTGCACTCCAGCCTGAGTGACAAGAGTGAAACTCTGTCACAAAACAAAACAACAACAACAACAACAACAAAAGCCTCACTTCTGCAGTTCTCTGTGTCTCTAAGTTCATCCTTTGGGTTTGGACAGGTGAGCGTGTTTCTCGTACTACCCACACTGGTGGGCCCCGCAGGCTTCCCGGTTGGTCCGGAAATGGATATCTGATGCAGGTTGCACAAATCAGATTCTCTCTTCTGGAGATTTACAATCGAGAGCCAGTGGTTCTCATAGGTTAGCCTTGGCTGTCAGACCTGGAAGGTCAGGAGACCTGACGCTGAGGGTGCCCTTTTTGGACAGGTGTCAAGTCCTTGTACAAACAGAGAAACCAGACTGACAAGGGGGTGGGATGAAGGACCTGAAGGAGAAGCAGAGCCACAGAGGACTGGGCAAAGAGAGGGGCTGCCTTGGTAGGGACAGCCTGTAGGCAGCGCCGATAATGTGGGGCTGGTGCTGTCCCCACTGTGGTCTCAAACACCAGACTAGTGCCTGGTCAGCACAGATTTCAGGACAGTGGCGCAGCTGACACCCAGAAAGACACCACAGTGGAAAGTCTGGCCTGACTCTCTCAGCTCTCTCCCTGCCATGCACTGACTCCATGCCCTGTGAGGAGGAGATGGGAGGAGAGTTTTATTAGGGGAATTCATTTGTAATAATTGCCTAAGTATTTGCTACTTAGGAGAACATGGATCTGCAAAGGGTATTTATTTATTTGAGATGGAGTTTCACTCTTGTTGCCCAGGCTAGAGTGCAATGGCGCAACCTCAGCTCACTGCAACCTCCACCTCCCAGGTTCAAGTGATTCTCATTCTTCCGCCTCCCAAGTAGCTGGGATTACAGGGGCACACCACCATGCCTGGCTAATTTTTGTATTTTAGTAGAGATGGGGTTTCACCATGTTGGCCAGGCTGGTCTCGAACTTCTGACCTCAAGTGATCTGCCTGCCTTGGCCTCCCAAAGTGTTGGGATTACAGGTGTAAGCCACCACACCCGGCCTGCAAGGGGTATTTTTAGGTGTTAGAAGCATCTCGAGGCATCCTTTCTCAAAGTTTTCACACCACAGACCACTGAATGGGCATTTGGCACATTCATAGATCATTAATTTGTAGTTAAAAAAAAAAGTAGAGTTTCATCAATGATTTTAAGTTTAAAGAGGGTGTTTGAAACATTAATAATGATCTCATATCCATGAAATCTTCATTCCTTTCTTCCTCCCTCTCTCCCTCCTTTCCTCCTTCTTCTCCCCCCTCCTCCTTTCTTCCCTCCCTCCCTTCTCTCCTTCCCTTCCTCTGCTCCCTCCTTCTTTCTTCCCTTCCTCCCTTCTGTCCTTTTTGCTGCTGCTTTGCTGTTTGTCACCATCAGGGCAGGCGTGGAACAACAAGTGGGTTCCAACCCCAGCCACATCGTGATTGGCTCAGGAGTGGACACTGTGCCCTAAGCCAGTCTACTCCATGCAAACCTCAGGACCTTCCTGGGAATTGTCAGACACAGAGACTCTCTGTTGGTCCGGATAGGCGGGGTGTACTGTAGGCTTGGCGCTGCTGTAACAATTTTTCTACCACAGGAGACGCTGGTCTGAAAAGAAGGCAACGCAAGGAAGAGAACAGAGCCAAGGCACCTGCAGCGAGCCAGAGCCAGAGCCCTGACATCACAAATGCTCTAATTGGTTCCATTTATTGTTTAATCCACTTGTAATTGAATTTCTGTCATCCCCGACTGGAAGTGTACTGACCTGCATACTACCTGTGTTTCCACACAGCAGGCTGAAAAGCTGTGCCAATATTGAGCTCATCCAGAATTAGACGAAGTGTCTATTCTTTTTATAATTTCCTTTAACCCTGAATCAGGGTCCAGAAGCATTTTGTTGACCACTAACTCTTCTCTGTGAATAAAGCAGGGTGAGGAACATCTTTTATTCGCAGAGCAAAGCTCTTCCCTGCTCAGCCTCAGCGGCTTCAACTCTGGCACAGGTCCTGAAGTGCCATTTCTAGCACATGACTCACAAAGTAAATAATCTGTAAATGAAAAGCCTCTTATCATACTTTGGCAAGAAAAACAAGGCGACAAGCCAGGCAGCATTTTTCCCTCATGTTTGAACCCCACATGCACCAAGGGCTGTTGTATGCCTTGCACATGAGTTCGGGTTGCTCAAAAGCAAAGTATTGGCTAACATGTGTGCGCACTAGTAATTCTGTTTCTGCTTTGTGTGCTCTGTTATCTGACAGGAGCTTTGTCATATCCTTTGGGTGTCTCTCCAAGCATAGTCTTCATTATGATCTCTGAGCTGATTTACGGGTTTCTCGGCAATTTTACGACTGATATCTAGGTGCATTTGCTAAGAGGACAGCAGTTTAGAATGATATTTCTGTAGCTTTAGTCTCATCTGCACCTTTAATAAGAAGAATAATCAATCTTACATTAGAAAGTTATTTTGTGCTTGTTCTGGAAAAACGGAATTGGTTGCTTTTTCTAAAGATAATGAGAAACATGTTTTATGGCTCCAGACTGCTATATATCAGCATTTTCATGTTAACAGTAATATATCGAGGACTAGGGGCAAATGGATTGTTTGTCCAATAAATGAAATGTTCAAGTATTCTTCACTGAACTTAGACTCACCATTTTCATTTATGGTTGCATGTGTAAAATCACCACCCAATAATTTGTTTGTCCTGGAATATATAGTTTTGTATTCATAGTTATATTGCAGAACTATTTACTCATTATGTTTATGGTACCTTTCTGAGGATTTATGCTGCCATTTCCATCATTACTTTGCATTTTATAGAACCTCTTTTGAATCATTGATCCATTTTGGTGAATTGGAGATACAGTGTGACATATCTACTACAATAACCATGAAATTAAAAAATAACAAATATAAACTAACTTGCAAGCTAGAAACCCTATGTGAATATGATTAATTAATACTTTGTCTTAAGTCTCTTTCCCCCGGTTCTCACCTATTGAAGCTTTTTGCTTTTCTGTCAGCCAGGAGGTGCCAGGTAGGTAAGGAGCATACTGGGTAACTGTGTACTGCGTGCCCAGGCCTACTCGTGCCTCTGTGGGCTGGGCACTGACGCAAACTTCTGCCAGGCGTGTCCCTCTTAAGTGGACAGAGGATAGAAAAATAACCTAGAAATGATGACAAATGTGGCTTCTTTCCAATGATCACACCTCTTCCCTTTTCCTTGGCTTACTTATTGGTTCAGACCTTTACAGAGAAGTTAAGTGCAGTGACAGGATGATGTGCTGGCCATCATGGCTGGTGGCAAACGTCCCTTTCTCCCTTTTTGGGTCCCTGGTGGAGTCAGGCTTTCCTGCATCGTTCAGGTTACGTAAGAGCGTGTGATTTGCTTTGGCCAATGAAATGGGAGTGAAAGTTCCCAGGCACAGGGATGTTCCCAGACACATCCCTCCCAGGCACAAGCTTTAAGGACCAGGGAACAACGTGCATGATCACCGTCTTGAACCTGTGGTCAATGTTCCAGACGGGTCTGTGTCGGCCTGTGTCCCTTAGTGAGGACTGGGTGTAGCCTGCCCCTCCCCACTTCATGGATATTTAACCTAAGCAAGAAAAAGTCTTCATGAGCTTAGGCCACTGAGATCATGGAGGTTTGTTTCTGCAGCATAACCTAGCCTCTTCTGTCCAAAACAAGTGGGTACACAAATCTAAAAAGGACACAAATCCCTTTGCCCGGTTCCCTTCCTGAGAGCTGACATTGACTGGCACCCAGCCTCAGCCCCCAGCCCAGGGCCCTCGATTATAGACACTCATCTCTGTTCAAGTTTTATTCTTCTAGTTGCCATTCCTCTGTTTTCTCTTTGCCAGTAACATGCCAAAAATGAGAGGTTTTCTCAGTATTGGTACGGATTTTCAATTAACAACAACAAAATACTCCCAAGAGGATTTTTTTTTTTTTT
>NW_012120154.1:2458288-2459749 GCF_000951035.1 Colobus angolensis palliatus | reverse complement strand
TTTGGGAGGCTGAGGCAGGCAGGTCACCTGAAGTCAGGAGTTCAAGACCAGCCTGGCCAACATGGTGAAACCCTGTCTCTACTAAAAATACAAAAATTATCCAGGCGCTGTGGTGGGCGCCTGTAATTCCAGTTACTGGTGAGGTTAAGGTGGGAGAATTGCTTGAACCTGGGAGGCGAAGTTTGCAGTGAGCCAAGATCACGCCACTGCACTCCAGCCTGGGCGACAGAGTAAGACCCTGTCTCAAAAGAAAAAAAAAGATGATCTTTGTGTCTTAGTCCATTTGTATTGCTATAAAATAATTCTTGAGGCAGGGTAATTTATAAAGAAAAGACGTTTATTTGGCTCATGGCTCTGCAGTCTGCAGGCTATACAGTAAGCATGGTGCCAGCATCTGCATCTGGAGAGGGCCTCAGGCTGCTTCCACTCATGGCAGAAGGCAAAGGGGAGCAGGTATCACATGGCAAGAGGGGAAGGAACAGAGAGAGGGGAGGGAGGTGCCAGGCTCTTTTTAACAATCACCTCTTGAGGAATGAGTAGAACAAGAACTTATTCATTACCTCAAGGACAGCTGCAGGCTTTTGAGGAGTGATCTACTCCCATGACCCAAATACCTCGCGCTAGGCCCCAACTCCAACATCGGGGATCCAACTTCAACATGAGACTTGGCTTTCAACATAAAACTTGGGAGGAGACCAAGCAAACCATAGCATTTGGCTACATTGTATTGCCTTAGGTTTTTTTCAAAGATCAGTTGACTCTTTATGTGGATCTATTTCAGGGCTTTCTATTCTGTTCCATTATCTGTTTGTCTATTTCACCAATACCACATGGTCTTGATTACTATAGCTTTTAAGTTAGTCTTAAAGTCAGGCCTCCAACTTTGTTTTTCTCCTTCAGTGTTGTGTTGCTATTCTGGGTCTTTGGCCTCTCCATATAAACTTCAGAATGTTTCTTGATATCCACAAAATAACTTGTTGACATTTTGATTGAGATTGCATGGAATCCATAGATCAAATTGGAAAGAATAGACATCTTGACAATATCAAGCTTTTCTATCCTTAAACGTGGAATATCTTTTCTTTTCTGTTCTTTCTTTCTTTTTCCTTTTTTTTTTTTTTTTTTTTTTTTTATTAAAGACTTTTTTCAAAAGTAGTTTTAGGTACACAGAAAAATTTGGGAAGAAGGTACAGAGATTTCCCATATGTTCCCTGCCCCACACATGCAGAGCAGCAGTTTTTAATTTTAATCAAGTCCAGCTCATCAACTATTCCTTTCATTGGTCAGGCCTTTGGTATTGTATTTACAATGTCATTGTCACACCCAAATTCATTTAGGTTTCCTTCTATGTTATCTTTGAGGAGTTTTATACTTTTGCATTTTACAATTAGATCTATGATTCTTTTCTTTTTTTTTTTTGAGACGGAGTCTCGCTCTGTCACCCAGGCTGGAGTGCAGTGG
>NW_012120154.1:2455928-2457163 GCF_000951035.1 Colobus angolensis palliatus | reverse complement strand
AGGATGGTCTCGATCTCCTGACCTCGTGATCCGCCCGTCTCGGCCTCCCAAAGTGCTGGGATTACAGGCTTGAGCCACCGCGCCCGGCCAAGTTATTTTGTTATAGCAGCCCTAATGGACTAAGACAATTGTCATGTTATCTGCAGACAAAGACAGCTTTATTTCCTTGCTCCTGATCTGTATACTTTTATTTCTTTTCCTGTCTTATTGCATTAGTTAGGACTTCCAGTATGATGTTGAAAAGCAGTGTGAGACGGGGGGCATCCTTGGTTTGTTCCTGATCTTAGTGGAAAAGCTTCTAGTTTCTCAATTTGCCTCAATTTTCACAGCTGGTATTTTGTCACTGGCTACTGGCTACCTGTTATGACTATTTCCCCTAAGAAGTTAAGATTCGTTTCAATACAGTGTGTAACTCTTGAAGCTGGTGACTTTTAGGGAGGCATTGTAAACAAATGCAAATAGTAAATCCATTTTATCATGAAAGCTGTATTTGATTTAGTGTGCTCAGTTGCCAATGCCCTTTATCCATAATCTCCCTTTGCATGGAATAATTTTGAAACCTGTTTGCTTCAGTGTTTTTTTTTTTTAAGTATTTTCAGTTTTCGAATTTAGTGACACCTCTTCAATTAAATTTGCCTGTCTACCAATGACCACAGGATTGGACCCTAACCTTGCAAACTATCTGAATTTGCCTAGTGTTTGTATTCTAGGCAACTTGCAAACTTCCCAGGACTTCTATTTGTATAATGAAACAGGAAACGGTTGTCACACTTTGAATTTGTGGTTCTTTAATTTGATTCTGGAGCCCACTTGAGCACAATTAGAGGAAAGACCCTAAGGAGATTCAGTTTTTTTTTTTTTAAGAGAATGAGTCAAACATTTCAGGCTACAACAGTCAACCCTATATAGATAACAAACAGCGTCTACTATCCAAGCCTCCCACAGTTGCAATGCCGGGACTACCATTTGTGCTCTCTGAGTGATGGTTGGACAAACTTGGGCAGCTAACCTTTACAATCCTACGTGTCTTCCAAATTAAAAAAAAAGAAAAGAAAAAAACAAAACAGACAAGAATTAGTGATTATAAACTCATACTTGCAGGCTTGAGGTAGACACTATCATGCGTGTTTTGTAAACAGGTGACAAAAACAAAACAGACAAGAATTAGTGATTATAAACTCATACTTGCAGGCTTGAGGTAGACACTATCGTGCGTGT
The DNA here is from genome assembly GCF_000951035.1 of Colobus angolensis palliatus. NCBI lineage: Eukaryota > Metazoa > Chordata > Mammalia > Primates > Cercopithecidae > Colobus > Colobus angolensis. The sequence continues at coordinate 2,455,945 of NW_012120154.1, read as the reverse complement.
TTTGTAAACAGGTGACA
>NW_012120154.1:2445870-2451498 GCF_000951035.1 Colobus angolensis palliatus | reverse complement strand
TTTTTTGTATTTTTAGTACTGACGGGGATTCACCATGTTGGCCAGGCTGGTCTTGAACTCCTGACCTCAGGTGATCTGCCCACCTCAGCCTCCCAAAGTGCTGGGATTACAGGGGTGAGCCACCATGCCCAGCCCTTAATAATGTTTTCTGATGATAAAAACAACACTCATTCATCATAGGTAATTTGAAAAGCAGAGAAAAATTACAAAAGGAAATGATCCCTATTACCACCTAGAGATGGTGAATATTTGAATTTTTTGTTTAAACTTTGAATTTCATTTCAAATTGACAGAAAATTGCATAAAAAGAGGATCTGTATACCCTTTACCCAGATTCATCAACTGTGAACATTTCCCTGGTTTGCTTTAACCTTGTGTTTGTTCTGTCAATCATGTATTTCTCATTTGGATTATAAAATTGACACTTTGCTATATTCTGATGTTCCTCAGCTTTGGTCTCTTTGGTGTTTGACAACAATTATGTGACAGAACGGGCCTGGCCACCGTGTCCCTGGCTGCACCCCAGGTCCCAGCCTAGCCCTCATTTGCACCATGGGATGTGATCATCCCCAGCTCCCGGGCACCATGCCATGCCAAAGTCAGGTGTGGCCATGCCAGGGCTGTGGGCAGCCTGCCAACATGACTGCAGTTTCCGCCTTTATAGCAGGGCGTGCACCAGGGCTTCACTGTTCATGCCTTCTGTCCTTGTGACCTTGTAAGATAAAGGCATTTGGCAAGGAAAGTGCAGGTAGCAGCATGGGAAATGAAGGAGATGTGAATAAAATAGTTTGGTTCAGGTAGATCTGGGCATCACCAGTCCCGAAGAAAGGTATATTTTCACTGATGAAGGAAACCGTGTTTTTGTTTGTTTGTTTTGTTTTGTTGTTGTTGTTTGTTTTTTGTTTGTTTGAGACAGAGTCTTGCTCTGTTGCCAGGCTGGAGTACAGTGGCCTCAGTCTCCTGCAATCTCGGCTCACTGCAAACTCCACCTCCTGGGTTCAAGTGATTCTCCTGCCTCAGCCTCCCGGGTAGCTGGGATTACAGGGGTGCACCACCATGCCCAGTTAATTTATTTTTTATTTTTTATTTTTTATTTTTTTTTGAGCCGGAGTCTCACTCTGTGGCCCAGGCTGGAGTGCAGTGGCCGGATCTCAGCTCACTACAAGCTCCGCCTCCCGGGTTTACGCCATTCCCCTGCCTCAGCCTCCCGAGTAGCTGGGACTACAGGCGCCGGCCACCTCGTCTGGCTAGTTTTTTGTATTTTTTAGTAGAGATGGGTTTTCACCGTGTTAGCCAGGATGGTCTCGATCTCCTGACCTCGTGATCCGCCCGTCTCGGCCTCCCAAAGTGCTGGGATTACAGGCTTGAGCCACCGCGCCCGGCCCGCCCGGCTAATTTTTGTATTTTTAGTAGAGAGAGGGTTTCACCATGTTGGCCAGGCTGGTCTTGAACTCCTGACATCAGGTGATCCACCTGTCTCGGCCTCCTAAAGTGCTGGGATTACAGGCCTGAGCCACCGCACTTGGCCGGAAACCATGTTTTAAGACATGTTTTAAATGCTGAAACCAAATGATCAACAATTGTCTCTAAAAGGGAAGATATAACCAGAGATTCTGAGACATCTGTTAGTTCCTTGGGAATGGAATCCTCCTGAAAAGATGGAAGTTGAGTATTCTTTCTTTTTAGCTTTTTCAGCAACGTTGTGGATACAGTTTCTTCAGACTTGTTCTACTTTATTCATGTTCTACATTATCAGAGATTCCATGGATGCATCACTTTAATGACCAAGTTATAATATTTTAAGCATTGCTAAATTAGATGGCAGTTAGAACAGCAACGATCAGTAAGTTGGACTTAAGGGTTAGTAGAACACTCTTCTCACAGTGGACAGTGTACTTGGAGGAAATGGTAGAACTTTGGCTGAGGTATCTGCTTTTTGAGTCATAAAATCTGAAATAAGAACGTTTTCCTTACATTTTTGTAAGGTTTGCTGAAGTGGTTTAAAACCCATTTTGACATAGTTTCAGTTCCACCTGAATCAGCGTTCTGAAAAGAACATTCCAGAGGTTTCCTGAAACTTACAGAGCTGAAAAGCCAGTGTGCCTCCCGGAGTCAGGCTGGAGAAGCGGATTTGAGGGCTGCAGCAGAGCTGTCATGGCTGGGGTGAAGGGCAGAGCCAGCTCCTGGAGGGAAGGAGCCCAGAGAAAGGGCGGATGGTCAGGGCTGGGCTAGAGAAGACCTAGAAAGATGCCATGAGGAGATGAGGAGCCTTTAGGGGAAGGAGCTGAGTTCACCACCTGGAGGTCCCAGGAAGCAGAGAAAAGATGACACTGACCCACTGCTGCAGGGGTTGGGAGTACCTGGGTCTCAGCTCTGCCCTTGAGTCCATCACCCTTTGCCTCTGTCTCTGAGTCTGGCCTCTGCGTCTTCCTGCTCCCATTCCCAGTTTTGTTTGCATTTTCTGTCCCAGGAAGCTCTCTTTGGTGTATCTATAGACAGCAGACCCTACTGCCACATGGCTGGGCCTGCCGCTTCTGTGGCTTGGTCACACTCACATGTACGCACGTGTGCATGCACATGCACACACACACATGCATACACGCACACACACCTGCACGTGCATGCACACAGACACACACACACATGTGCATGCATGTACGAACACACATGCACACACGCATACACACATGCAGAATCAGAAAAGGATCCTGCCCATAGCTCACCCCAGACTCCCCTGGGTGTCACATCTTGTACCACCCAAAGTCAGGGTGTCCCAGCCCTCTCCAGGAGGCCTTTGCTCCCCACGTGCTGTCATTCCCAGAAGCAGGGGTCTAGCATGTGACAAGGAGTGCTCAGGCTCAGGTATGGTCAGTCTGGGCAGCAGGCACCAAATCCCGGTGGAAAGGCGCAGGCCGGTGAGCAAAGGCCTGGTGTCCATCTAGTGCTTCCAGAGGGCAGGGGCCAGCCTGGACTGATCCGCAACCGACAGAGCCCCAGCCCAGGGCTTCCCACGGCATGGGTGAACCGGGTCAGGTGGACTTCACAAGGTGCGGGGAGAGAAAAGACTCTGGTCTGGGAATCAGCCACTCGGCTTTCTTTCCTGGCCCTATAGAGGGAAGGAAAGGAACATTGAACTCCCCCATTTCGGGCCCTGGACCGAGTCTCCTACTCAATTGTAGATGCCATCATGCTGGGAATGGTTTTATCCCAGCATGGTTTTATCCCCATTGAAGAGAAGAGGAAGCAGTTCCACTGAAGGTGAGGTCATGATGAGTGTGTGCATGTGTGCATGTGTGTGAGTGTATGTATGCATGTGTGTATGTGGGTGTGCATGCGTGTATGCATGTGAGTGCATGTGTGTGCATGTAGGTGTGTGCATGTGGGTGTGTGCATGGGCGTGAGTGTATGTGTGCATGTGGGCGTGTGCATGGGCGTGAGGGTATGTGTGCATGTGGGCGTGTGCATGGGCGTGAGGGTATGTGTGCATGTGGGCATGTGCATGGGCGTGAGGGTATGTGTGCATGTGGGCGTGTGCATGGGCGTGAGGGTATGTGTGCATGTGGGCTTGTGCATGGGCGTGAGGGTATGTGTGCATGTGGGCGTGTGCATGGGCGTGAGTGTATGTGTGCGTGTGGGTGTCTGCATGGGCGTGAGTGTTTGCGTGTGGGTGTCTGCATGGGCGTGAGGGTATGTGTGCATGTGGGTGTCTGCATGGGTGTGAGTGTATGTGTGCATGTGGGTGTGTGCATGGGTGGGTGCATGTGTGTGCATGTGGGTGTGTGCATGTGTGAGTGTATGTGCTCTATGTATGTGTGTATCCATGTGGGTGTGTGCACGTGTGCATGTGTGTATGCATGTGTGTGTATGCATGTGTGTGCATGCATGTGTGTGCATGCATGTGTAGGCATGTATTGAGGGGCTGGGAAGTCTAGTCAAGGTGGGGATATGTCCTGGTCCTGTTGAAAGGCTCCCTGCAGCACCTGTGTAGACACTGATTGTAGGGAGAAGATTGAGAGTCAGAGGGTTCTTCATCCCAGTAAGAGGTAATGGTGCAGGCTGTGGGGACAGAGATTAGCAGGCAAACAGGGGTAAGTTTGGAAGTGGCATTGGCTGGACTTGGTGATGAACTGGATGTCAGGAGAAAGAAGAATCCTGGTAACACCTTGGGCTCAGGCTTAAGCTCACTGCTCGCTGGGTGAATGCTGGAGTCCTATGTAAAGTTGGTGAAGTCTGAGGAAAAATACATTTTTGGGGGGGGAAACCCACAAGGAGTCAGGAATGTGAATTATGATGCCCATCAGACGTCGAGGGTGGATGCCCAGTAGGAAGCCGGTGTCCGAGTCTCCGGCTCAGGCAAACTCCAGGACTGGAGAGGTGAATGGTATGCACGTGGGGCGGGCTGAGGTCTCCAGGGAGAAGGTGGGAGACACAAGCGGGAAGGACCCTCAAGTCTGGTGCTGGTGTCTACAGATCCTGGAGAAGAGGAGGAGCTACTGAGTGAGCAGAAGAGAGAAAGCCGCGGGCCGCGGGTGTCACCAACAATGAGAGAGGAGGCAGCTCAGTAAGAAAGTGTGTTCAGCCGGGTCATCTGCTGCTGGTGGAGGGGCAAGATGAGAACTGAAAACTATCCCTTTCTCCTGGCAACCTGGAAGTCACTGGTGTTGTGGCCAAGAACAGTTTTCTTGGAGTGTTGTGGACAGGAGCCAGATTGCAGGGGGATGAAAGTGAACAGGAGGCAGGAAACTGGGACAGAACATGTAGAGAGATTTTATATCTATAAATCATATATAATTTTTTTCTGTGAAGGGATGCCAAGAATGGAGGAAAATGTGACTACACAGGGTGGAGATTGCAGTCCATGTGGCTTGCTGATGGAAAGGAGCCTCCAGTAGGGGAGATGGTGTGGAAAGCTACAGAGAGAAACCCACTAAAGGAGAGGCCGAGCCCTGAGCAGGAGCAGAAGGCTGGGCTTTGACAGGGCACAGACTATGGCAGGCCGTGGAGTCAGGAATTGTGTCTGTTTTTGTTTGAGTCTGTATCCACCTCCTAGAATAGTACCTGTCACATTGTAGCTACTCAGTAAAAACAATGTTGCATGAATGAATATGGACACCGAAGGAGGCAGGGTTTTAGAGGTGGAGTGAAGGTGAGTGTGATCCTTTCTGCTTTTTGGTGCTCAGTGACGGCTGAGGTGGGGTCATGGGCTGAGGACGAGGAGGGGATGGGCTGGGAATGGGTGGCGGCGGGAGCAGCTGTGCAGGAGAGGAGCTGTGCTCACCGTGCCCCAGGAATGCCAGAAGGATTCATTTCTCATCCACTGGACACCACCAGCTGAATCGAGGTCCATCTTTCCACCCCTGAATTGCAGCTCCACCTTGATTATATACCAGCTTCCCAAATATCCTTGATTTTATTTGTGTGTGGCATTTTTCTCATCTCTGTTTGTGCTCCTGGTGCATATACTGCTCTTTTGATTACAGTAGCTTTATAGCTTTCCTAGTTTCTTTTTTTTTTTGAGATGGCGTCTCACTGTGTTGCCCAGACTGGAGTGCAGTGGCGCAATCTCTGCTCACCGAAACCTCTGCCTCCCGGGTTCAAGCAATTCTCCCACCTTAGCCTCCCTAGTAG
>NW_012120154.1:2436317-2437945 GCF_000951035.1 Colobus angolensis palliatus | reverse complement strand
CAGGCTGGTCTCAAACTCCTGACCTCAGGTGATCTGCCTGCCTCAGTGTCCCAAAGCGCTGGAATTACAGGCATGAGCCACCGCACCCAGCCTGTGAACATTCTTATGCAGCCTTTGGTGGACATAGCATCCATTTCAGTTGGATATTATAACACCTAGGAGTGGCATTGCTAAGTCATGGAGTAGATGCTTGTTTCGCTTTAGTAGCTGCAACTAAACATTCTATGCTGCCCCTTTTATACTACCATCAGCAGTGTAAGAGAGTTCCATCCTTGACAATATTTGGTGTTATCAGTCTTTTGGATTTGAGCCATCCTGGTGGGCAGGGGGTAGTGGTATCTCACTGTGGCTTTACTTTACATTTCTCTGATGATTAATGACGTTGACCACATTTTCATGGGCTCACAGGCCATTTTGATAATTCACTTTTGTAAGCTGCTTCTTCAAGATTTTGGCCTATTTTATAATGGGCTGTTTTTCTTTCTTTCTTTCTTTCTTTTTTTTGAGACGAAGTTTCACTCTTATTGCCCAGGCTGGAGTGCAATGGTGCGTGCAATCTTGGCTCACCACAACCTCCGCCTCCCAGGTTCAAACGATTCTCCTGCCTCAGCCTCCCTAGTAGCTGGGATTACAGGCATGCGCTACCACACCCAGCTAATTTTGTATTTTTAGTAGAGACGGGGTTTCTCCATGTTGGTCAGGCTGGTCTCAAACTCTGACCTCAGGTGATCCGCCCGCCTCAGCCTCCCAAAGTGCTGGGATTACAGGCATGAGCCATTGCGCCCGGCCAATGGGCTGTTTTTCTTACTGATTTTCTGGAGCGCCTTATGTATTTGGGAGATAAACCCTGTGTTAGGTAGGTGTAGTGCAGACATCTTTTCCCAGTCTATGACAGGCCTTTTCACTCCCTTAATTGTGCTTTCTGATGAGAGTCTGTGCTTTTCTTACTGATTCCTGGTTATCATGTATCGTCTTATTTCATTGTGGATGAAGTTAAAAGTTGTTAATATAACACACACTAGTTAAGACAACATCGTGGAGAGGGGAACACAGCGCAGAGGATTTTCTCCTCTGGGCTGCTTCCAATTTTCGGAGTCAATCATATTGACCCTCTGGTTTTAGTTCCTTGAGTGGTTTCCTCCAGGAACCACTATTTCTTGATTTATTAGCTCTTGATGGTATCTACTGCCTTCCCTCCACGAATATGAGAATTTCGCTCTTATGATTCTCCAGAACTTCCCCTCCCCTTCTCTCCCCTCCGCATGTAGCTGCATCACTGCCCTCAGGTCCCCCGTGGGCAAACGCCCGCAGCTTCAAAAGCTTGCTGAAACTCAACCAGAAGCAGAATCACGACTCAACCTTGTGAATCAGCCGCTGACACTTCCCTCACTCCTCTTCCAGCCTTCCTCCTCGTTCCATCTTCTGACCTCTTTCACTTTTGCCTTCACATTATTAAGGTTGAGAACGTTTACATTCATTTTGTGAACATATCTCAGCCTCCCATGTCCTGTCTATAGATTGAATCTAAATGTTGAAAACCCAGTCTTTGAGGTTTCCATCATATAGGAACTTGCATCTCACCAACCACGGCCATGATGACTTCCCTCTCCCAGACCTTCCTGTCTTAA
>NW_012120154.1:2426237-2431774 GCF_000951035.1 Colobus angolensis palliatus | reverse complement strand
GATGTTTCAAGCTGAGCAGGTGAAAGGGAGAGTCCCAGGGAGAGGGCCGTTGGCCAGAGAGGTCAGCGGCAGGTGGGAGCAGGGACATGTCATAGGTGGAGGAGAGAGACGTTGGTCCTGGGGCTGCTAGGGGCTGAAGTGCTGCTGTGAACTGCCGGGATCACTGTCAGCCAATCAGGACTGCCACGTACAGTTGCTCAGCCTTGCACTGCTCAAGGAGGATGAGTAGAGGCTGGCACCTAGGGAAATGTGTCTGTGCAGAGCAGGGGTACTTTTTTCTGATTATCACAAAGGTGCCAAATGAGTCAGGTGCCCCGATACCAGTGAACTCAGGGCCAGCACTTCAACTCATTGCTTATTAGTGATGAGACTTAACAGATGTGGGGGTGAGAAGTGGGGGTGAGGGTAAGAGAAATAATGGAGCCACTTCTGCTGCTGCACATGAGTGACACCTTCTCGCTTAAGCCTCACGGCACCCACGTGGGCAAGGGGTTCTTCTGGTTCAGGGGAGGGAGTTAAGGTTAGGTGGTTTGCCCAGATCTATATTCGGGACATCTCAGAGCCTCGACCTCCCCGTCCATGTAATAGCAATTGACAGACTCCCTCTGAATGGGGTGAACCTGTGTCCCTTTTGCCCTGGATGGGGCTGCTCTAGCCTGCTGTCCCTGCCATGGGTGACAGCACCACTGTCACTCTTGAAAGGGTCCTGGTTCAGATGAAAAATGCCACAGTGACCCTACTTCCCAGGCAACGTATGAGGCTAGAAATGATCAATTGCCAGAAAGATCTTGACAGGGCAAACGCATCACCTGACAGCACAGTCAGGGAGGACAGAGCCTGGGAGGGAGGCGCTGGGGCTGCCCAGACAGGCATCTATCCGGGAAGCTGCACAGAAGGGGCTGAGGGTGCAGCTGAAGGACAAGCACCTGAATTCAAACTCTCTCATCACTCACAGAGCTCCCCGCTGCTGGCCAGCCCCGATCAGAAGGGACAGGCCAGGCAATAAGAGGAGAGCGAGCAGTGAGTCTCCCTGTTGGAAAGGGGCCACACATGTGCAGTCAGGGGGACCTGGGAGCAGCCCTGTCCCCACCCCTTCCTGATCCCACCCCCCTAGAGAGGGAGCCCAGAGGTGGGTGAGGGGCCTACTATACCTCTTGCCACTTCCTCCTGTGTATCCTTAGCCAGGGGATATACCCTGCCTGAGCCTCAGCATCCACATCTGGAAGTTGGGGGTAATGAGAGTTGCTCACCTAGGGGGATGGGGTGAAAATTAAACAAGATTCTGCCAGCAAGGTCCCTGGGTATGCCCCCAACTCCTCACAACCTCCCTCTCTCTCCCACTTCTTGCGTCCCTCCCTCCGCTCCCATCATTGTCACTGTCCCCAGGCCTCCTCCCTGTGCCCTCTTTCCACTCTTTCACCTCCTGTTCCATTCAACTCCCCCGCTCTTCCAGAATCAGGGAAACTGAAGGATGAGCCTCAGTCTCTAAGGAAGGCAGAGACCTGGGTTGAGCCGCAGAATAAAAGATCTTCTTCCAAGAAATGCAAACAGGCCGTTCACCACCATCTCCAGCGGCTCACAGATACCAGCAAAGCAAGGCGCTCCTGACAAGTAGATTTTTTTAAAAATCAGAGTGAATTAATTCTAATTAAAAATGTGTCTTGGCTGGGCATGGTGGCTCAAGCCTGTAATCCCAGCACTTTGGGAGTCTGAGATGGATGGATCACGAGGGCAGGAGATTGAGACCATCCTGGCTAACACGGTGAAACCCCATCTCTACTAAAAAATACAAAAAACTAGCCGGGCAGGTGGCGGGCGCCTGTAGTCCCAGCTACTCGGGAGGCTGAGGTAGGAGAATGGCGTAAACCCGGGAGGCGGAGCTTGCAGTGAGCTGAGATCCGGCCACTGCACTCCAGGCTGGGCGACAGAGCGAGACTCTGTCTCAAAAAAAAAAAAAAAAAAAAGATGTATCTTACGTTTTGGCCAGGCGCGGTGGCTCATTCCTGTAATTCCAGCACTTTGGGAGGCTGAGGCAGGTGGATCACCTGAGGTCAGAAGTTCAAGACCAGCCTGACCAACATGGTGAAACCCCATCTCTACTAAAAATACGAAAATCAGCCAGGCGTGGTGGCATGTGCCTGTAATCCCAGCTACTCAGCAGGCTGAGGCAGGAGAATCACTTGAACCCGGGAGGTGGAGGTTGCAGTGAGCTGAGATCGCGCCACTGTACTCCAGCCTGGGTGATAAGCGGGACTTTGTCTTAAAAAAAAAATTATATTATATTTCAAGAATTAAATTATAAGATTGTGGTTAATACTCTGGGAATAGTTTTCAATTTATTAATGAAATGATTATTTTAATTGGCTTCAAAGCTACACTTCTAAAATAAAATGTGAAGAATCTTCCATAATTTGTTAGGTAATTGCACCACGAATTGCAAGTGTGTAAATAAACATTAGGAAAGAAATAAATGTCATTCCTTTTGGAGTGGACCTTCATGTAGGGCAAAAGTCACACTAACTCCTTCTGGGATGGGAAGACACAGCTAACCCTTCTGGGACAAGCACCTGAATTCAAACTCTGGCCTCACTCGCAGAGCTCCCTCCTGCTGGTCAGCCCTGGTCGGAAGGGACAGGCCAGGCAATAGGAGAGCCAGCAGCGAGTCTCCCTGTTGGAAAGGAGCCACACATGTGTAGTCAGGTGATCTTGGGAGCGGCCCTGTCCCCACCCCCTTCTCGATTCCACCCCTTAGAGAGAGAGCCTAGGAGGGAGGGGTTCCACACGGAGGATGGACTCTGCCCCTGGACAGCAGCCCCGTCCTCCCAGTCTCAGCCATGGTGGGCACTGGTGCTCCCTTGCCTTTCCATCTGCAGAGCCTGAAGCCCCTGGGTCCAGCCTCCCGGCCCTGGTCACCCTGGAAGACAAGATTGTCCAGAAAGGGCAGCCTTCCCCAGGTCTCCCCTCAGCGAACTTCTGCTCACATATCTGGGGCCAAACTGTGCCACAATGTTGACAGTGATTATATGGGCCTGGAGGAAAATAATTATTTAGTGGAGGGAATTAGGAGAAGCAGGGAGAGGGGATGGTGCAGGAGGGCAGGAAGAAGTCTGGCAGCCTTGTAGGCCCGAAGGGAAGAGCTAGTAGACTCTGAGATCCATGGAGACATGGAAGGAAAGGAGAAGAGAGGAGGGAGGATGGGGCAGGGCAGGGCTACAGGCAACTGTGGGGGGACAGGAGGCAGAGGACACGAAGGAGCCAGGAGGACAGGGGCGTGGGAACAGAGGATGCTGGAGGGAGGTCTGTGACTGTGGGGACCATCAGAGCTGTCCGAGGGACTGAGAGTAGGGTTCCGTCACTACACACAAGAAGACTCAGGCCTGCGGCCATGCTCAGGATCCAGGCTCTGCCCCCACATCTGCTCCTGCAGACGCGGCTCTCCTGCTGGTCATCTGGTGGCCCCCAGAGGGATGGCTGGCCATCTCCAGGCACTGGGCCTCATCCCAGGGAGGAAGAAAGAGGTTGTGGCCAAGCTGTGAGTGAAGCCCCAGGGGACAGGGAGGCCCTTGGAAGGTGGGGTTCTGGGGGACGGTGATCAGGTCTCCCTGGGACCTTCCCTGTGACATGACTAACTGTGGGGTTCTTTCACCAGGGTAAGCCCCTCTTGCCTCCCCTACACTGGCCTCTTTGCCCAGAATGGCCACACAATTTTCATCACTTACTTCCAATGAGTGGAGTCAGAGCTGTTGTCAAACCCAGAGTCACAAGCAAAGGGCAGGGCATCACATGAGGGTGGTAAAGGCTCCTCTGGGGACCCTCCAAGCCTGGCTGCCATGATGTGCCAGGACAGGAAGCACACTGTCCTTCCTTAAGCTCCCACAGTGTGCCCAGCCTTTGATGGAAGTCTCAATTTAATTATAAATGCAGGCTTGAGGTTGCTAGTATCAACCATCTACCCAACTAATCTATAAATGAGTGCAATCACATTAAAAATGTTGATAGGGCTTTACTGGAACCTGACAAGCTGATCATTGCATTCATAGGACTTGGATCCACTCATCTGATTTCAAAAACTATGAAAGATAAGGAGAGTTGAGGTAGAAAACGTCAATACATGGCTGGGCACGGTGGCTCACACCTGTAATGCCAGCACTTTGGGAGGCTGAGGCAGGCAGATCACCTGAGGTCAGGAGTTCAAGACCAGCCTGGTCAACATGGTGAAACCCCATCTCTACTAAAGATACAAAAATTAGCTGGGTGTGGTAGCACATGCCTGTAGTCTGAGCTACTCAGGAGACTGAGGCAGGAGAATCGTTTGAACCCAGGAGGCAGAGGTTGCAGTGAGCCGAGATCACACCACTGCACTTCAGCCTGGGTGACAGAACAAGATTCTGCCTCAAAAAAAAAAAAAGAAGTCAATACTATCTTAAAGCTATAGCAATCAGAAGAGTGTGCACAGGCTGTACAAAGTCTCGATACAATTATAAAGCTATAACATTCAGAAGAGTGTGTGTAGGAGGGTGGACGGGTGCTCAGAAGGAAGCTCTAAAGCCACAAGGAAAAATTTCACCCCCTTTGGACTGGACATGGGCTGTGTTCTGGCAAATTACACAATGCAAGGTGGTGACATTCTTGTCCACTAGGGAGTCATCGAGGAAGGTCACATTGCCTAAGAGTAGCAATTTATAAAATCTCATTAGAGAGTGCCTGTGTAAATTCTTTATTTCTGGGCCACCCGTGTACTTCCTCACTAGTAAGGAGGAGAATTGGGTGAAGCTCACGGTTGTGGATTGCTGCAGTATAAACAGACTTTACAAAAAAGAGCTTCAACTGGTGTCCTGCCCCTCTAGGGCACTCACTGGGGCCTTTATGCTGGCATTGGAAGAGTGGGCATCGGCAAGGACAGTGGCTGAAGAGGACAAAGAAAAGCAAGCTTTCACCCGCCCTGGGTGACCTGTGAATTCTAAGGTGTCTCCCAAGGAATACTGGGAGACCCCAGCAGTTCACACTTGGTGGGTTGAACAGGGAATGTTAGTATGAATTATTCATCCAATATTGAACACCTACCTGTGCACAGCACGCTTGCCCAGTGAGAAGGGCAGGGCTGCTGCTCCTGCTCTGTGCCCGGGAGGGAGGCAGACACATGGGCTGTCATGGAAGAAGCTGAGCTCAGCCCATGAAAAGGCACCCATTCACAGGCACAAAAGCCCTGAGGAAGAAGCCAGCTTGGTGCACTTGACGGAACATCGTCCACTTGGCTCAACAAATGTGTGGTGGTGTGTGCCTGTGTGTGTGCATTGTGTGTGTGCATGCACGTGTGTGCATGTGTGCGTGCATGTGTGTGTGCATGTGTCTGTGTGTGTGCATGTGTGTGCTCTTGTGTGTGTGTGCATGTCTGCATGTGTGCACGTGTGTGTGCATGTGTCTGTGCATGTGTGTTCGTGTGTGTGTCCATGTGTGTGCATGTGTGTGTATGTGCATGTGTGTGCATATGTGTGTGTATATATGTGCATGTGCATGTGTGTGTGTGCGTGTGTGTG
>NW_012120154.1:2416766-2426187 GCF_000951035.1 Colobus angolensis palliatus | reverse complement strand
ACCGTGGAGAGACACGTAAGAATTTTTACACTTAGGAAGGGCGGAGCAGCCATGACCTTAGGTGTGAGCCCAAGGGAAGACAGCCTGATATATTTGACTGGGTTATATTTGAAATTTCTGCACAGCAGAAGACATCATACGGTAAACACAGGAGCCTGTGAGAGAACCTCTGCCCAGCATGAATGAACGGCCAAGTGACACGATGAGCTTGGTGCCCTCTCCATCCAGAGCCAGAGGCGGAAGCCAGGCCCTTCCTCCCAGCTCAGACTCCTACATCCTCAACTTGAGCCATGGTGCACATGCTGGGCACTTACTGTGTGCACAGCAGAGGGAGATGAGCTGAGCTGCATCCAGAAACAGACCTAGGAGCTCATGGAGCCAAGGCCTGGGTCTCCACCCCTGGAGGAGGGTGGTGCCGAGAGCAAGGCCCCCGGCTCTCACTGGCCCAGAGCCCACGGTGCAGGGGCAGCCCAGGCCCTCTGGGGATGCCACTGGGGTGTCGGAGGCCAAGGAGCAGAAACAGCTGTGGGTGCTTCGCTCGGAGGACTGGGTGGGGCCGGGACCACGAGGACCTGCCCACCGCCTTCTCTATGGGGCATCTGGCTGTGTCTGCGAGTATCTTGCGGAAGGGTCCTTTCTACCATGTGGGATCAGTAGTCCAGACTTGTCTGGGAGCCAAGGATACCAGGCATGTCAAGTAGGTTCTTCTAGAAGGTTTCCCTCCTGGGATGTCTGTGTCTCTGCCCCTCTCCGGCTGCATCAGGAAGGGAGGGAGCAGATGGGCTGGTGAAGTGAGTGATGTCAATCACACGTATCTACCGTCCAGGGCTCATTCTGTGCTGAGGGTCCTCCTGGGAATATGTGGCTCACCAGCATCCCACCCCATAGAGAAGGTGGGGGCCGGCCCTGGCAGCCAGGGCTGGAGCAGGAGGAGGCTGACCAGCAACGTGGCGGTGGGGGAGGGAGAGAGGGACCCCACTGTGCTGCCCCAGCGCAAGGGACACTGTTCTCTCCGATTCCTGGCCTTCCACGAGGCGGGACGCCCCTCCTCCTTCTCTGGGCTCCTTCTCTGCCCCGCGGGGTGGTGGATACAGTGGGGGCTTCCATCTCAGGACCTCGGGAGCCGCATATGTGGCACACAGTGGGCCTCGTCGACAGCTGCTCATGAGCAAACAGGCCCAACCCCTTCTGGTGGCAAAGATGCAGACACACAAGCACACACAGACAGCGACGGGACAGAAAGGAACCTTCCCCAGGGTTTCCCAGACACACCCAGGTGTCTGCCTCAGCTCTGCCCCAAGTCAGAGGATTGCAGCAATTCTTACCGGGAAGAGTGATGGCGAAGGCACGTCATCAACCCCAATCCTTTCGTTTTCATTTCTGGGTTCTGACAACAGCCCCAGCTCCACCCCTTAAAGCAAGTGGCTGAAAAATGGACAACGTACAGTCACTCTGGGCAAAGAGGCCACGCCAGGGGGGGCACGGGGGACAGAGGGCCCCACCCTGGGAGGAGAGCGCTGTCCCTTGTCCAAGGGCAGGTGCAGCCACCCCTCCACCTCCCTCCCCCCCACCCTCTGTCTGCCCCCAGCTTGGCCCCTTTGCCTGGAGAGATCCTTTGGCTGTTTTGATCACTTGCTTTAGGATGAGGAGGGCAGGGCTGTTGCCAGAGCCCAGAATCAAAGCCAGAGGAGCAGGTGGACTCTGAGGTTCTCCCTTCACCCTGCTCCGTGGACAGTGCTGAAGTGGGCATCCGGGTGTGTCTGGGGTATCCCAAGGAAGGGTCTTTTGTCACGTCACTCTGTTGGGGGCGGTGCACAGGGGCAGGGAGTCCTTTCAGTCCCGAGCTCCTCAGACTCCTGGCTTCCCTGGGTCTCATCTCAGAGCTTTGCCTATGACCTGCGAGCCCTGTGGGTCCAGGGGAGGGGACTGGACACAGCCCCATGAGACTGCTGAGACCAGGGCTAGGAACTGGCAGCCTGTGGTTCCTCTGGGCTGTAGGGGTCGGGGCCCCACAGTGGTGGCAGAGCCGGGACCTCGTACACAGCAGCATGGACTCCAGACCCGAGCGGGACCTCTGTTGTTGTCCCAGGGTGACATGATCTGAGTGGCCCAGCCATCAGGGACTGCTTCAGGGTCCCTCTGCCCTGGTCTGTCCCTCTCACGGGGCACTTGCTCCCAGTTTTCCCTACAGGGGACCTGGGCAAATCCCAGGGAAGCTTGTGCCTGTTAAGGAGGCCGTTCTCCTGCCTCCCGCTTGGGGATCCAGCTTCTTCTCCCCTTGGAACTTCCCCAGGCTCCTGTGGAAACTCCAGCAAGACCTGGTATTTTATCCCATTTTCACATTCATCACATGGATTGTTCAGCCGGTGTTCCAGGGACAGAAATGGGGGAGGGGCTGTTCTTGCCCAGGAAAGGGTGGAATCTCCTTCCGTCTTCCTCACAGCTGGCCTAGGAAAGGTGCACACTCTTAACCACCCCGGGTTCCCCTGTCGCCTTACAGACCCTGCCCCGCCCCGGCTACAGGGGGACCAGGAAGGGGCCAGTTGTGTCTGGGACATTCCTGCCCGGAGAGAGTCAGGCCCTAGTGCACAGAAGGATGTAGGTGTGGTTGGTGCGGGCACGGACAGGGGGTGGGGCACATAAGTCTCTGGGGAGCTCACTCAGAGGGTCCAGGTTGTATGCCGTATGGAAGTTCCTGGGTCCGGGGGCTAGACTGAGACTGTTCCCCACTCATGTCTGGGCAGAAGATGCCCAACCAGTGTCTCCCTCTGTCCACCCTTGGCCAGGGAGGGTCCTGGCCTCCCTCTCTGTTGGTGGGGACCCCCCAACACCCTGTCTTCTCTCCTCTCTGGAGCCCTGCCTGGGTGCATGGCTTATACAGTGAGTTACTGAGAATTGAACACTGGACAGTACCTGGGCCCCAATTTGCTTTGAACATTTTAGTCTGAGGCCATCTTTGTCATCAAATGAGAAGGTTCACAGATGTGCAGGTGTGCTGATAGTCCAACCTTTCTGGTGTGTAAAACTAGAAGGAGAAACAGACAATGCCTGTTTCTGTGATGGGCCGTAAAGTGGATTTTACAGATTGGGAGACATTCTGGAAGATCTAGACCTGTCTGGATCAGAGAGGGGAGCAGGCATGGGGCAGTCATGAGTCCAGTGGGGCCTGGGCTGGCAGGAGCAACAGGGAGGAGGATGTGCCCAGGGTGGGTGAGCTGGGGAGACCCTGGAACCCAAGGCTGAGGACCCAGAGGCAGGAGGCGCAGGAGACGCCCCAGGGATGCTGAGCAAAGCGTTGTCCCGTGATGCAGCTGTCCTGGGTCTCCCTGTAGAAAGCTCATGTGTGGGCTGTCCTGGCCGTGGGTCCAGGGCTGTATTTGCTCCAGGGGCATTTGATGCAGGTTAAGCCAGGGGAAAGGCCATTGCTCTGGGCAGCAGGAGCCACCGGGAAGGGTTGGGGAAGGGGGAAGGGTTGGGTCCTCCCACAGTCCCACAGGGCACAGGAAGTAATTGGGGCTGAGAGCAGAGCTGGCTGGATTGGGATGACACCCCTGAGGAAGGACAGGCCTGTGGGGGAACATGAGCAAGGACCACAGCCCATCTATGTCTGGGAACCCCAAAGTTGGTACAGGTGCGGTCTCTGCCCAGGTGGGCTGTGGGTACCACGGGGCGTACCTCGAGGGTGTGCCTCGAGTGTGAACTGGGAAGGGAGGTCTCTGGTCAGACTCACACAACACACCAAGATGAGCTCACACCGGAACCACCCCAGACTCAAATGGGAGTTGACAGCCCCCAGGGGACATCTTCTTGACTAGAGGAGTCCAACGTCGGGAGACAGAATTGGAGGGGTCCTCACGGCAGAGAACAGGGCCTCTTCTGGTCTGTCCATGAGGAGTGGCGCCCACCAAGATGACAGGGACACTGCTGAGGAGGGAGGATCGCTCCCACCTTCCTCTGAGGTTTCCACCTCAGCAAGCACTGGCCGGCCTGGGAGGGTGAGGAGCTGTGCTCAGTCTGAGTGGCCAGGGTGGGACTGTCCCCAGGACGTGGACTCCCCTGCATGGGACAGCTGGCCAAGGACACGGGGGTCTAGTAAGAGCCAGGACAGGGGATTAGGCAGGACAAGGGGCAGCCCCCGGGCCCACAGGGCCGGCACCTTCTAGGGGCAGCTGTGCTGCGTGCAGCGGGTGCACCCGGGAAAGGATAGCACCAGACCTGCCGCCAGGACTCGGGGGCTCACTTGGGGCAGGAGCACAGTGTCCCTCACATTTCTACAGGGCCCAGAGGTGGGAGAAAGGGCACAGAGTGGCCCTTCTGAGGGGGGATGTGTCCCTGCTGGGGACTCTGTTTGCTGGGAGGGGCTGGACCTCTAGGTACCTTTCAGAGCCTTTAGCATCTCCTCTGGATAATGGGGATGAAAACACTCCTCACTCTAGTTTACAATTATTAGGTACACTGATGCATAGGAGGATGCAGGACCTGCTCATCTCCCATCTCTACAGCCAGAGAAGACGCAGGACGCTAACAGACAGCCCAGGATGCAGCAGGTACCAGGGAGCCTGGACCGGGCACATCCTGCACTGGCCGCAGGGGAGGAGGACATAGGGGTGGCTGCCCTTGAGCCTGCTCTCTGGGGTGCTGAGTGTTATTCAGGGCCTTTCTCCAAGGTGTGGATATCTGTCCTCTCACCTGCCCCCTGGTCTCCTGCCTTCCAGATTCCTGCGGCCCAAAGGGAGCAAAGTGGGGCTGGGTCTACATCCCCATTGTCACTCCACAGTGTCCGGTGGGTCAACTGTCAGAGTGGGCACATCAAAACCAAAGCTTGCCCAAAGGCATGGCAGAGAACTTCCTTGTTCTGATGCTGACGTAGGTGGCATGCGTGGCCTGAGTTGGAGAAGGGGTGGGGCAGGGTATCACTGACTCAGCAGCTTCCAGGTCGCTTTGATGATATATTAAGGCTCTCGAATCCTAAGAGAATGTTGGTGAAGATAGCAACACCACGCCTTGAGCAAGTCGCAGGAGCGGGAGGACATAGACCAGGAACCCAGAAGAGACAAGCACGTGGACGGCAAC
Source organism: Colobus angolensis palliatus (assembly GCF_000951035.1). NCBI lineage: Eukaryota > Metazoa > Chordata > Mammalia > Primates > Cercopithecidae > Colobus > Colobus angolensis. The sequence continues at coordinate 2,421,114 of NW_012120154.1, read as the reverse complement.
CCAGCACCCAGGCTCAGGTATGGGAAGCCCCTCTGAGCACCTCTGCGCCTCACCTCCTCTTCGAGCTTTTCTGATGAGCACTCACCTCTCATCCTCAAACCCCTAGGGCTTCTCTTTTCCTCCTGACCCTCTCTCTGGACTTGGCCTCTTGCTCTAGGTTCCCAGTTTTGGTCCCAGAGCTGGTCTATCCTCCAACGGTACCAATTCCAGGTCTCCTTTCAGCTCCTGGGGCAGGTGCACAGGGAGCCTGAAAATCCCGGTAGATAATGGTGCTGTGCCCCAGCCAGTGAAGATGGTTGGAGAGGGGATTCTCCTCACTTGTCTTTAAATGAGCATCTGCTATTTCTTGCAAATGTTCCGTGTCTCTGGACTTGGCCTAAGTCCTTTTATGTTCAGTGTCATCTCATTCTCCCTAATATTAAGAAAAGGGGATTTCTTGTAGGACCATTTTGCCATGAGGAAGTCTTGTTTCCTTTTCTTGAGAACACAAAGCAAGTGACTGGCAGAGCCCAGATTCATACCTAGGTCTATTCGAAATGGTAGTGAACAGAGATTTTTCCCTTCCTTTCTTCCTTCCTTTCTCCCTTTCTGTCTTCCTCCCTCTTTCTTTCTTTCCTCTTTCTTTCCTTCTTTCTTTTCCTTCCTTCCTGTCTCTCTTTCTTTCTTTTTCCTTCCTTCCTTTCCTTCTTTCTTTCTGTCTTCTTTCTTTCTTTCAATTCTTTCTTTCCTTCTTTCTTTCTCTTCCTTCCTTCCTTTCTTTCCTTTCCTTTCCTTTCTTTCTTTTCCTTCCTTCTTTCTTTCTTCCTTTCTTTCTTTCCCTTCCTTCCTTTCCCTCTCTTTCTTTCCTTCCTTCCTTCCTTCTCTTTCTTCCTCTTTCTTTCTTTCCTTTCCTTCTTTCTTTTCCTTCCTTCCTCTTTCTTTCTCTCTCTTTCTTCTTTCTTTCTTCTTTCCTTCTTTCTTTCCCTTCCTTCCTTCTTTCCTTCTTTCTTTTCCTTCCTTCCTTTCTTCTTTCTTTCTTCCCCTTCCCCTTTCCCTTCCTTCCTTCCTTCCTTCTTTCCTTCCTTCCTTCTTCCCTTCCCTTCCCTTCCCTTCCCCTCCTCCCCTCCCCTCCCCTTTCCTTTCCTTCTCCTTTCCTTTCCCCTCCCCTCCCCTTCTCTTTCTTTCTTTCTTTTTTCTTTTTTCTTTTTTTTTGAGATGGAGTCTTGCTCTGTTGCCCAGGCTAGAGTGCAGTGGCACCATCTCAGCTCACTGCAAGCTCCGCCTCCAGGGTTCACACCATTCTCCTGCCTCAGCCTCCCGAGTAGCTGAGACTACAGGTGCCCACCACCACGCTCAGCTAATTTTTTAGAGACAGGGTTTCACCGTGTTTGCCAGGATAGTCTCGATCTCCTGACCTTGTGATTCACCCGCCTCAGCCTCCCAAGGTTTAGGGATTACAGGCGTGAGCCACCACACCCGGCCTCTTTCTTTCTTTCCTTCCTTCCTCCCTCCCTCCCTCTCTCTCTCTCTCTCTCTCTTTCTTTCTTTTGCTGCTGCCTCAACAGAGATTTTTCTAATTCTGGTTATGTCAGGATGCATAGTGAGGGGCTGGGAGAGGCCTTCAAGGTGGGGCTGGTGTTTCCAGCCCAAGAGTCCTGAACTGCCCCATCTCAACTGCCTGAGAAGCACATTTGGGAGACCTCAGGGCACCCTAACGGATGTGGAAAATCCTATGAATTATCCGAAAAGAAGTCCCGACAGGTTCCTCTCCCCAGTAATCCCCCTCAGGAGTGTCACTGTCCTGATGCTGGATGTGGTAGGAGTTAACCCTGCAAGCAGGAGGAAACCCCAGCGGGTCCATCTCCAGCAGGGATTGAGAGAGAGCTGAGCCAGGGCAGGGGTGCATGGTGAGGCCAGGGAAGGAGACCCAGCTCTACCCCAGGGAGAGGGACTAAGCACACTGAGCTGACCCTGGGGAGACCCTGACAAGGCTTACACAGGCCGCAGGGCTGCAGTGATCTCCCAGTGAGCCCCAGAAGGGGTCAGAGGGGGAGGTTTGGAGGTGGTGCTAAGGGATGTGGGGAGCAGGGGGAAGGAGGGTGGGGTGCAAGGGAGGAAGTGTGGGGAGGGAGGAGGAGGCAGAGCCGTCCAGGAGGGCTCTTCCTCCTCTGGGCTTTCCCCCTGCTGTCCACAGACACTTGATGGATCCATGCACATTCACTTCCAACTTTAACAATGGCATTGGACGCCACCAGACCTACTTGTGCTACGAGGTAGAGCGCCTGGACAATGGCACCTGGGTTCCGATGGATGAGCACAGGGGCTTTCTACGCAACAAGGTGACCAACCCAGCCACCTGCATCCAGGCTGGGCCCTCCCAATCCATGGACACGCATAGGCAGAAGGTTCTGGGTGGTACCTGTGGTGTCCCGCAGGGTGTCTGTCACCTGTGCTTCCTGCAGCTGCTGCTGCTTGGCCCTGGGGTTGGGGAAGACTTCGGCTTCAGTGACTTTCCATGGCCAGGTGGGGTAGAGTCTGCCTGATGGCAAAGTGCTTCCTGAGGAGCCTCCCAGGATCCCCTCACGGACACAGCTCCCACCAGGAGCGATTCGGAACTGTGGGATTTGAGGACTCAGGGCCTACCTGACTCACAAGGCCAGGATGCCCCTGTGCCTGCTCTTTGGCCTCATCCTGCAGGGAGAGAGACTGAGGCAGGAGAGGCTGATCAGGGGTTCTGTCCTGCCCAGGGTGGAGTCCACAGCAAGGCCAGAACAGGCCTCATGTCAGGATGCAGGGATGTCCAGCATTTGGGGAGGAGCTGGGCCAGGTCAGGCTGAGGGGCCCTGAGCCCGCGGGACTTTATTCCCTGGACCCTACCCAGCACAGCCTCTGTCTGGAGAGGCCAGTTTCTGCTTGGCTCTGGTGCTGGAAACTGGGGGCTTCTCTGGGCTCTGTGAGCTCAATGTGGGCCTTGCTGGACCCACACACACTGCTTAGAACATCCTTTGAAGGGTGCCAGTCTCCATCACTGCCTAAGCAGTGGGACTCCCCCAGGAATGACCCACAGCTCCTTCTCAGCACAAACCGTGTCATCTACTCCACCATGCGTCCCCTCTGAATGGAGTCCCTCCCTGTTCTTGTCCCCATCACAATCACAGTCCTTGCTGCCCTGCTGTCCCCAGCTTGACCAGTTCCTAGTCTTAGTGGAAAATCCTTTTCTCTGAAGTTTGGGGTAAACACCATATTTCTGTAAGTCATGATAATGACAATTATCCCATGTCCCAGGGACCTTCCCATGTTGGAGTGAGTCCTGCTGGTCTTCCCTTTCCCACTACTTTTGGTGGAAGGCCTTTTGGCCTAAGTCTATATCACATTTGGGCTCAGCACAGGTTGTGGCACAGAATAGAAGCTTCTAGAATAATGGGCCCAAGATGGGATAGCAGTAGGAGAGTTGATGAGTAGAGCAGGTCAATCTCCCCTTGAAAGAACCACACTCACTCAGGGGCATCAGGCCAATGACCCCGGGGCTCCACCGGCTCCTCCTCCCCGTCCCATCTCTGTAGCCTCTCCCTGCAGGGCTGGGCCTGGGGTGAGGTTCCTGAAGCCTCTGACCTTGGGTACAAAATTGAAGGGGGCTCCAAATGCTCAGTAATTAGATAAAACACATTTTAATTTAATAATTAACGCAATATTTTAAAAGGCAAATTTAATACAAATGGATCATGACAAATAAAACCAAGATTTTAATAAAGACTGACAGGAGAGTGCCGTCCCGTGTATATCGGAGCTGGGGCAAAATCAAACCTCATTGCTCCTGATCTGTTTGTATTTAATGGACAATATTTTGCTTATCTTGGGATTTCTGCATAACATTTGATATTTTTAATACTGCAGAGAAAATCATGCATCCTAGTAACTGGGGTTTGGGCGACCCCTCTAATTTTGTGCTGGAGGCCCCCGCCTCCCCAGCCCCACCTGGTCCTGGCCCTCCCTCCCTGTTCACCACACATCACCTCACACTCTGTTTCCTTTTCTAGGCTAAGAATCTTCTCCATGGTGTTTACGGCTGCCATGCGGAGCTGTGCTTCCTGGGCCAGGTTCCTTCTTGGCAGTTGGACCCGGCCCAGACGTACAGGGTCACTTGGTTCATCTCCTGGAGCCCCTGCTTCAGCTGGGGCTGTGCCGAGCAAGTGCGTGCGTTCCTTCAGGAGAACACACACGTGAGACTGCGCATCTTCGCTGCCCGCATCTATGATTACGACTCCCTGTATCAGGAGGCACTGCGAACGCTGCGGGATGCTGGGGCGCAAGTCTCCATCATGACCTACGAGGGTAAGAGTGGAAGGTTTGGGTGGGGTGGGGTGGGTGG
>NW_012120154.1:2400662-2416696 GCF_000951035.1 Colobus angolensis palliatus | reverse complement strand
CAGGAGAGGTCTCTGGGAAGAAAAGGAGAAAGGCCTTGGTCTGCTGCCTGCAGAGAGGATGGCTGCACTCTGGGACCCGACTCTGGGGTCTATGGGAAGAGAGAGGCCAGGCCAGGAGGTGTGGCCCCGGGGAGGGCAGGGAGGGTGGCTGGAAGTGGAAGCAGAACTTGGGGCTTCCCGAAAGAATGAGAACTGCGCTGGCCCAGATCCCAGTGGGAAGGAAGTGCCTGATGAAGGAGCTCAGTCCCTCGGGGAGGGAGAGGGAAAGGAGGGAACGAGACCAGGATGTGGGAAGTCTGTCCTGACTCTTGGTGCCGCCTGGTCCCCACAGCCAGAGCGTGACTTATCTCCCCTGTCCCTTTTCAGAATTTGAGTACTGTTGGGACACCTTTGTGGACCACCAGGGACGTCCCTTCCAGCCCTGGGATGGACTAGATGAGCACAGCCAAGCCCTGAGTGGGAGGCTTCGGGCCATTCTCCAGGTGACGGCTTCCTCCCCCTGCCTGGTGCCCCATCGGCCTCCCCCTCCTCCCCTCTCCCCTGGGCCTTGCCTTCCCCTCCGCTCAGAGCCCCCTCTGGGTTCCCTGCTCCCCCAGGGCGCCCAGCTTCATCCCTCCCTTTCCTTCTCACAGCCTCCCTCTCTCTCCCACCTCCTTCATCCCTCCCTCCTCTCCTGTCATTGTCACTGTCCCCAGGCCTCCTCCTTGTGCCCTCTTTCCACTATCTCACCCCCCGCTCCATTCAACCCCACTGCTCTTCCAGAATCAGGGAAACTGAAGGATGGGCCTCAGTCTCTAAGGAAGGCAGAGACCTGGGTTGAGCCGCAGAATAAAAGATCTTCTTCCAAGAAAGGCAAACAGGCCGCTCACCACCACCATCTCCAGCCGCTCACAGACACCAGCAAAGCAAGGCGCTCCTGACAAGTAGATTTTTTAAAAATCAGAGTGAATTAATTTTAATTGAAAATTTGTCCTATGTTCCAAGTATACAATAATAAGATTATGCTTAATATTCTCAGAATAGTTTTCAATTTATTAATGAAATGATTAATTGGCTTCATATCTAAACTAATAAAACATTAAGAATCTTCCATTATTGCTTTGGCTCAGCAATTGTATCATGAATTGAAAGTGTTTACATAAACACTAACAAATACAAAAAATTAGTCGGGCGTGGTGGCGGACGCCTGTAGTCCCAGCTACTCAGGAGGCTGAGGCAGGAGGATGGTGTGAACCCGGGAGGCAGAGCTTGCAGTGAGCTGAGATCCAGCCACTGCACTCCAGCCCGGGTGACAGAGCAAGACTGTGTCTCAAAAAACAGCAACAACAACAACAACAAAAGTTAACAAATGTGTAGATGTCTTTCCTGGTGTAGCGGACCTTAGCGGGCCAAAGGTCACACAACATCCCTCTGGAGCCAGAAAACTCAGCTAAACCTCACAGGAGAGGAACCTAAATGCAGACCCCACCCTCACTCACAGAGCCCTGGGCACTGATTGGAAGGGACAGGCCGCAGTAAGAGGACAGCCAGCAGCCAGTCTCCCTGTTGGAAAGGAGCCACACAGGTGCAGGCAGGGGCCCTCTGGAGCAGCCCTGTGTCCACCCCTTCCTGATTCCACCCCCTAGAGAGGGAGCCCAGGGGAGGCTGTGGCTGAGACCCAGGACAGGGCCAGTCAGCGGAAGCAGCCCAGCGAGGGGGCAGGTGTCCAGGCTGGGCCCAGAGAGAGGGCTGGGGAGAGGAGCAGCCCAGGAGGCAGAGCCCAGCCACAGAGGCGAGGGGAGCTGAGCCCTGGGGGCAGGAGGCTCCAGAGGCAGAAATGGAGCCCAGGGCTAGGGTGTCAGGTGTCAGGGCTGTGGCTTCAGTTTGGGGTCTGTCCTGGGCCTTCTGCGCTGGTTCCCAACTCTGGGATGTGTGACTTATGTGCCTGATTACAGCAGGCAGCTCCTACCTCATGATTTCTGGAAAGTCTGCAGAAGCCGCATATAAGGCCAAGAACTGGCCTCACACGCAGCTGCTGCTGGGCAGAAACGACTCACTGCTTCCCTGGCCTAGACACACACAACACACAAACACACAAACACAAGACACACAACACACACACAACACACAACACACACAACACACACACACAACACACACAACACACACACAACACACAAACACACACACACAACACACACAACACACACAACACACAAACACACACACAACACACAACACACACACAACACACACAACACACGTAACACACACAACACATACACACACGCACAACACACCACAACACACACACGTAACACACAAACATACATACAATACACACAACACATGCACACACACACAGTGACAGAGACTTGACAAAAAGAAACCTCCTCCAGGTGCCGCAGAGCACTCCAGGGCACACCCCAGCGCTCCCCTGAGCCGAGGACTTCCGCGTTTCCCACGCAGGGGCGGGTGCGGGAGGGACCGGGTTGTCCAAGCTGCCCTTTGCTTGTGTCTCTGGGTTTGACAACAGCCCGAACTCCACTTGTTGGAAGCAAGTGATGAAAAACGTGCAGTCATTCTGGGAAAGGGGCCAGTGTAGGGGAGGCCAGAGGGGCTCAGCTGGTGAAAGAACCCCACAGTTAGTCATGTCACAGGGCAGGTCCCAGGGAGACCCGCCCCCCGTCCCCCAGAACCCCACCTTCCAAGGGCCCAGGCTCCCTGTCCCCCGGGGCCTCAACTCACAGCTTTGCCCATGACCTGGGAGCCCTGTGAGTCCTGGTGACGTGACTGGACACAGCCCCATGACACTGCTGGGACCTGGGCTGGGAACGGAGAGCCTGTGGTCCCTCTGGGGTGTAGGGAGATGGGGCCCCACAGTGGTGGCTGAGCCAGGACCTTGTACGCAGCAGCATGGACTCCAGACCCAAGCGGGACCTCCATTCCGGTCCCAGGGCGACCCGGGCTGCACAGCCCAGCACCTGCCCAGGGTCCCTCTGCCCTGCTCTGTCCCTCAATATTCTGGACCCCTGCTGGGTACCTGCCTTGTCTCCACTTACAGGGGACCAGGGTGAATCTTCGGCAAAGCCTGTATCTGTGAAGGAGGCTGTTCTCCCTGCTCCCATCCCTGCCGCCCACATGCGGAACCAGCTCCTTCCTGTCCCTGGGGACCTTTCCTGGCTCCGGTGGAAACTCCAGCGGGATGTGGGGTCTTTCATTTTCCCTCAGTGTCGCAGAGGCTGAAATGGGGAGGTGCTGCCATTCCCCAGGAAAGGGCACAATCTCCTTCCTTCCCTCCAGCTGGCCCGGGGACGGTGCACACTCTTATCCCAGTCACCCTGAGGGCTGCAGCGCTGATATGAGCCCAGAGTCACCCCCAGGGAGACCTGCCCTCCGTCCTTACAAATTCTGCCCTGCCCTGACCTCAAGAGGACCAGGAAGGGGCCAGTTCCCACTGGTTTTTTGCTGCCGTGAGAAAATCGGGCTCCAGTGCCCAGAGGAAAGTGGGTGTGCAGGGTGGCGGCACTGGCGGGGGGCACAGCAGTCCCAGGGGAGCCCGCCCTGCTGTTTCAGTTGTGGCACTTATGGAAGTTCCTGGGTCCAGGGGCTGGAGTAAAATCATTCCTACTCACATCTAACCTGCGCTGGCTCGTGGGAGTCAGAAGCCCAGACAATGGCTCCCCCTGTCCACCGTTGGCCAGGGAGGGTCCCGGCCTCCCTCTGTGCTGATGGGGGGCCCCACCCACCCTCTCTTCTCTCCTCTCTGGAGGCGCTGCCCTGCTCTCTGGCTTGTACAATTTGCTACTGAGAATTTAATCCAGACAGTATTTTTGCCCCAGTGTGCTGTAAACATTTGAGTCTGAGTTTGTCATCAGATGAAATGGTTTACAGATGTAAAACTGTTGTGTGTAGTCTAACATTTCTGGTTTGTAAACCCATCCATATTGGCCTCCCAGCACACCCTGCTGCAGCCCTCGGTAACACCAGAATAGAGCCTGGACCCAGGCTCTGGGGCAGACAGAGCCTGCTGTCGCCACCCTGCCTGCTTTTCCTTAACAGAACCCCTTGTCAACTGTAAGCAGGTGAGAAAAATGTGACTTCTCAAGTGTGCTGTTCAGGTCACACCCTCTAGAGGGCGAGCATGCAGCAGAGACGTGCGGCATAAACCTTTGTCCCTTTCCTCAGCAGAGTCCGGTGACAGTCAGGTCGCAGGACCCCCAGGCCACACTGGAGAAGACCCTCCAGCTCCGCTTGGACACCCAGCAGTCTGTGACCTGCAGAACCTGGGCCAGGTGCTGGGAAACACGGGGATGGGGCTGGCCTGCACCTGCCCTTGTCTTATTTTTTGTTTTTTGTCTTTTTTGAGACGGAGTCGTGCTCTGTCACTCAGGCTGGAGTGCAGTGGCACCATCTCGGCTCACTGCCACCTCGGCCTCCTGGGTTCAAGCGATTCTCCTGTGTCAGCCTCCTGAGTAGCTGGGATTACAGGTGCATGCCACCACACCCAGCTAATATTTTATATTTTTGGTAGAGACTGGGTTTCACCTTGTTGGCCAGGCTGGTCTCAAACTCCTGACTTCAAGTGATCTGCCCACCTCGGCCTCCCAAAGTGCTGGGATTACAAGCATGAGCCACCACGCCCGGCCTGCCCGTCCTTTTTGGGTTTTGTCTTTGCCACCCAGAGTGGCATCACCCGGATGACCTGCCCTAAGGCTGCAGGGATGTACGTGAGTCCGTCCCAGTCCAGGAAACCAAGGCTAGTATCAGATGGGCTTTCATGGCTCCTGGGCAGAACCCAGATCTGCACCTCCCATGTCCTGGAACCAGGGAAGGGTGGGGCTGGCTTCCCCAGTTCTGCCTTCTGGACGGGTGCTCCATTGACAGAGACCCTGAAGAGCATCATGCCAGGTGAGGCCTCAATTGGTAAAGATAAGAGAAACAGAACTTGAGGAGAAGAAATACAGAGGCCAGGCCAAGGCCGTGTACACTGTGGTCACTTTTCTACTCTGACCCCCTCCTCTGGGGGCTCCTGTGACTGTGAGCGTCCTCCTCCCAGCTGGACGGCACCTCCTCTCCCTGGGCCTTCTGCTGTGGCCCTGTCCTCCCTCTGGCTGGTCCTGGGTCTCAATGTTGGTCACTTATGACACCAAATTGGATTCTTCAGCTGGACAGCCCCAGTCTCCTGGGCTGGACTCTGCAGTCACCCTTGGTGCTCCCAGCCCTTCCTCACCTGTTCCTAAGCCCTGCTGTTTCTGCCTTTGGGAGGACACCCAGGCTGTCAGCCCGTGTTTGTTGAGTGCTATGGTCCTTGAGTGTGCATAGCCCCAAACTGGGAGCTGGCACTGGGTGTTATGACTCCCCTGGCTGTAAACTTAAACAACTCAAACAGAAGCAGAAATAAGCAACATCTACTGAGTGCTGACCACCCACTAGGCTCCGTTCCTTATGCCTGAAGGGGAGCGGCTCACTGAACCCTTGCGCCCAGCCCTACAGTGAGGAGCCATCATTTTCCCCTTCTCTGTTCAGATGAGGAAACTGACTATTGCAGTTAGAGGTTGCAAAGCAGAGCTGGGGTTGATCCAGCCAGGTAGGTCTCTATCCAGGTGTTCAAACCTGGCTGAGACCATTGAAACAAGTCTTGAAATCAGTTACAAAGATTCTTTCTTTCTTTTTTGTATTTTACCATTCACCTATCTTTACATGCAACTTCCTTAGTTCAGATACAATGTTTCATTAAAAAAAAAAAAATCTGGGCTGGGCGGGGTGGTTCACACCTGTAATCCCAGCTCTTTGGAAGGCTGAGGCGGGCAGATCACTTGAGGTCAGGAGTTTGAGACCAGCCTGGCCAACATAGTGAAACCCCGTCTCTACTGAAAATACAAAAATTGGCTGGGCATGGTGGCACATGCCTATAATCCCAGCTACTCGAGAGGCTGAGGCAGCAGAATGTCTTGAAGCCGGGAGGCGGAGCTTGCAGTGAGCCAAGATCGTGCCACTGCACTCCAGCCTGGGAGACAGAGCGAGACTCATCTGAAAAAAAAAAGTTAATTAAATTTTAAATATAGAATGTTTTGCTTTGTTTTCTTGAGATGGAGTCTTGCTCTGTTTCCCAGGCTGGAGTGTAATGGTGCAATCTTGGCTCACTGCAACCTCCACTTTCTGAGTTCTAGCGAGGAGGCAGAGGTTATCGTGAGCTGAGATCGCACCACTACACTCCAGCCTGGGTGATAGAGCAAGACTCAGTTTCCAGAAAAAAAGAAAGAAAAAAAGAAACAAAGAAGGCATTAAATCTGAAGGCCTCAGAGCTGATGGCTTCCCAGAGCTGGGCAGGTCCACACTCCCTCAGCCTCAGGACCAAGTGTTTGAGTGACAAGGGGCCTCAGAAGCTACATGTGGGAGTCCTGAGACTTCCACTCTGTGCTGCTATCCGCACTGCCCCATCTGTCCTGTATCTTTTCTTAAAGCCAAGGAAATGCATACTGGGTGAAGACTATCATGTCTCTTTTGATAGTGAATCCAAACCACAAGCCAATATTACTTGTCAAACAGAAAGATGTTGCAACTATATCAATAGATTAAAGGAGAAAAGCCACATGACCATCTCAATGATAAAAAGTAGAAAGTATTTGCTATTAAAATAGCATCTTAGGGCCGGGCACTAATCCCAGAATTTTGCCTGTAATCCCAGCATTTTGGGAGGCTGAGGCAGGTGGATCACTTAAGGTCAGGAGTTCATGACCAGCCTGGACAACATGGTGAAACTCCATCTCTATTAAAAATATAAAAGTTGGCCAGGTGTGAAGGTGAACACCTGTAATCCCAGCTACTCGGGAGGCTGTTGTTGATGGGCATTTGGCTTTGGGTGTGATGACCATGGCAGAGTGGAGGAGGACGAGAGGGGAGCGAGGGGGCTGGGGGCCACTGGGACCTCATTGTGGGCTGTGAGGCTTAATTGAGTTTCTTCATATTCATATTATAGCTACATATATTATAAAGAGCACCTGGCCCATAGTGAGCCGTTTAGAATATTGGTTGTTATCTATCACCAGAAATCTGTCCCTGTAAATGGAGCGTTAAAAATCATCTTGATGGTCGGGCACAGTGGATGATGCCAGTAATCCCAGCACTTTGGGAGGGGAGGCAGGTGAATCACCTAAGGTCAGGAGTTTGAGATCAGTCTGACTAACATGGTGAAACCCCATCTCTACTAAAAATATGGACATTAGCTGGGCGTGGTGGGGTGTGCCTGTAGTCCCAGCTACTCTGGAGGCTGAGGCAGGAGAACTGCTTGAACCCGGGAGGTGGAGGTTGCAGTGAACTGAGATTGCACCACTGCACTCCAGCCTGGGTGACAGAGTGAGACTCCGTCTCAAAAAAAAGAAAAAAAAGTATTCTTGCAGGCAAGGTGCAGTGGCTCACGCATGTAATCCCAGCACTTTAGGAGGCTGAGGTGGATGGATTGCTTAAGCCTAAGAGTTGAAGACCAGCCTGGGCAACATAGTGAAACCTTGTCTCTACAAAAAATACAAAAATTAGCTGGATGTGGAGGTGTGCATCTGTACTCCCAACTACTTGGGAGGCTGAGACAAGAGGATCACCTGAGCCTGGGGAGCTCAAGATTGCAGTGAGCTGTGATTGAGCCACTGTACTCCAGCCTGGGTGACAGGGCAAGACTGTATCTCAAAAAAAAAGAAAAAAAAAAAATTTTAAAGTTGCATAAGACCCATACACGGAAAACTACAAAACTCTACTGAGAACTAAGAGAAAGTTTTTAAAAATACCTAAATCAATGGTGAGATATACCATGTTTGGGATTGAAAAACTTAATATCAAGAGGTTAAATTGGCCGAGTGTGGTTGCTCATGCCTGTAATCTCAGCACTTTGGGAGGCTGAGGCAGACAGATCACTTGAGATCAAGAATTTGAGACCCTGGCCAACGTGGTGAAACCCGGTCTCTACTGAAAATACAAGAAATTAGCTAGGCATGGTAGTGTGTGTCTGTAATCCTAGCTACTCGGGAGGCTGAGGCAGAATTGCTTAAACCTGGGAGGTGGAGGTTGCAGTGAGCCGAGATCAAGCCACTGCACTTCAGCTTGGGTGACAGAGCGAGAGTCCATCTCAAAAAAAAAAAAGTTAAATCTACAGATTTGATGCAATCCTACTCAAATTCTCAGGGTTTGGGGGCAGCTCTTCTGCCCCCTTGTGGAAGCTCTGTAATGTGTGCACCAAGTCAGGATGCCCCTCCTTCCCGGTAGTCAGATTTCAGGGTGAGCCACGGAAAGACCACCCTGGCAAGTCTGCTGGGAGGAAGCGGGACTGTAGCCCTTTTCTGGCATGCTCACGTCTCCTTAGTGTGAAGCAGCACCTGGGCCTGCAGCTGCCAGGAGTGGTCCTAGATGGTCCCTGAGTGTCTCTGATCCTGAGCCAAGTGTGTGTCTTTAGTTCCTTGAGGAAGGGCCCCAGTAGGACACGATTAAAGTCAGAGGCGAGAACGATGACATAGGTTCTGTCTCTCCTCGTGGGCTCCACAGCTCAGACCTGTGGGTTCTAGCTGGTTCTTGCTCTCCCACACCTAGTGTCCCTCATCCCTTTGTGACGGCCCCTTGCACCACCCTGCCGCAGACTTCAAACTCCAGCATCAGAGGCGGCGAAGCCAACACTTCATGGGGGTTGCTTAACCAGCCTGCAACTGGGTAAGGTCAGATTCATATGTTTTAAATTCGTAAACGAAATATATACATCTTAGTGGTTCTGTTTATTGGCTGAACCCCAACTAATACACCCCTAAAAAGCATTACTGTGGAAGGGTACAGTGGCTCATGTCTGTAATTCAAGCATTTTAAGAGGCAAAGTTAGAGCTGGGCACGGTAGCTCACACCTGTAATCCCAGCACTTTGGGAGGCTGAGGCAGGTGGATCACAAAGTCAGGAGATCGAGACCATCCTGGCTAACACGGTGAGACCCATCTTTTACTGAAAAAAAAAAACCAAAAATTAGCCGGGGGTGGCGGGGGGTGCCTGTAGTCCCAGCTGCTCGGGAGGCTAAGGCAGGAGAATGGCGTGAACCTGGGAAGGGGAGCTTGCAGTGAGCCGAGATCACGCCACTGCACTCCAGCCTGGGCAACAGAGCGAGACTCCATCTCAAAAAAAAAAAAAAAAAGAGGCAAAGTTAGGAGGATTGCTTGAGCCAGGGAGTTTGAGGTTGCAGTGAGCCATCACTGCACTCTAGACTGGGCAATAGAGCAAGATCCTGTCTCTAAAAAATTAAAACATTAAATTTAATTAATTAAAATTTTAAAAATTTAAAAAATGTTTAAAAAGCGTTATTCTCTGCTGGGCTCGGTGACTCACACTTGTAGTCCCAGCACTCTGGGAGGCCAAGATGGGCATATCACTTGAGGTCAGGAGTTGGAGACCAGCCTGGCCAACATGGTGAAACCCCATCTCTACTAAAAATACAAAGATTAGCTGGGCATGGTGGCACACACCTGTAATCTCAGCTACTCAGGAGGCTGAGACAGGAGAATTGCTTGAGCCCCATGGTGAGAGGTTGCAGTGAGCCAAGATCGTGCCATTGCACCCCAGCCTGGGTGACAATACTGAAACTCTGTCTCAAAAAAAAAAAAAAAAGAAAAGAAAAAGAAAAAAGCATTATTCTCCTACATCTCTCCAGAATTACTTAAAATATTTTAAGGGACAAATGGGTTTTGATTTCCAGTGAGTTCAGGGTAGGCTGTGCTGCTAGACACCATGGTGTCAGTATTTGAGCTAGATTCCTGTTCTTGCTGGAGTAACACGCTATTGCTCCTAAATCATTCACATGTGAAAGACAAAATCATAGTGTGAATTAGGCACATTTAGAACTCATTGATCTTTTTTCCTTTTTTTCTTTGAGACGGAGTCTCGCTCTGTTGCCCAGGCTGAAGTGCAGTAGCGCAATCTCGGCTCACTGCAACCTCTGCCTCCTGGATTCAAGCAACTCTCCTACCGCAGCCTCTGGAGTAGTGCTCTAACAAATGAACTGAACCCAAAGAGTGGGTCATGGGAACCTCAACTTGAAACCTGTTGGTCAGACACTCCAGGGGTCTGGGCTTTCTACTGGTGTCTAAAGCAGGGGCAGTTTTGGGGACTGTGCCCTCAACCTGTGAGATCTGACACCATCTCAAGGTAGTGCTGGATGTGACTGAGAGGACACGGGCTGGTGTCTGCTGAAGAATGGATTGCTTATTTGTTGGTGGGAAGAAATCCCCCACATTTGGTCACAGAAGCCTTCTGTGTTGATTGTTGTTGTGTTGGTGCGAGAACAGAGGAAAAATACGGCTTGAGTTTGTGTTTTTCTACACACTCAGTTTCCCACGCCCTCTTAGTTTCCAGCCGTTGCTTGTTGCTTATTGCCGAGGTCTCCTGGCCAAAGCTGAACACCTCTTCACAAGACTTCGCCATGAGCCTTTCTGTGGTGTGTCTGTCTGACCCTGACCCATCTGAAGCTTTCTTTAGGATGTTAGGTACATAATCTCTCTTTGACCATGGTTTTAACTCCCCGTCACCAATTCTAGGGCAGATGGAAAAGTCTTGATTGGCCTTCTAGCACACTTACATAAATAGTCCATAAAAGTAAAAATCACGCCAGGTGCGGTGGCTTACGCCTGTAATCCCAGCTCTCAGGGAGGCCAGAGGCAGGAGGACAGCTTGAGCCCAGGAGTTGGAGACCTGCCTGGGCAATATAGCGAGTCCCTGTTCTCCACAAAAAGGAAGAAAAAAAAGACAGAAAAAAAAAAAAACTGTAAAAGTAAGAATCACCAAAACTGACTCAAAATGAAAAAAAAAATCACTCAATGAGGTCGATCATCAATGAGGACACTGAAAAAGTAACCAACCCTTACCTAACCTCAGGCCTTGATGGTTTTGCTGGCAATTTACACCAAATTGTCAATGAACAAATCACTCCACATTACAGAAACTATTCCAGAGAAAAGAAAATGATGGGAAGCTTCCCAAATCATGACCCAGGATTATCACAACCCTGATGCTACAACTGGCCAAAAATAGAACACAATTTTTAAAAAACTACAATTCATGAGTAACTTCAATCAAAGAGACATGGCAGCCCAGGATCTGAAGAGTCCCTGACTAAAAAGGCATTACATCCAGCCAGGCGCGGTGACTCACGCCTGTAATCCCAGCACTTTGGGAGACTGAGGTGGGCGGATCGCCTGAGGTCAGGAGTTCAAGACCAGCCTGGCCAACATGGTGGAACCCCCCTCTCTAGTAAAGACACAAAAATTGGCCAGGCATGGTGGTGCAGGCCTGTAATCCCAGCACTTTGGGAGGCCAAGGTTGGCAAATCACCTGAGTTCGAGACCAGCCTGGACAACACGGTGAAACCTCGCGTCTACTAAAGGTAGCAAAAATTTAGCTAGGCACAGTGGCATGTGCCTGTAATCCCAGCTACTAGGGAGGCTGCGGCAGGAGAATCGCTTAAACTGGGGAGGCGGAGGTTGCAGTGAGCCAAGATTGTGCCACTGTACTCCAGCCTGGGTGACAGGGTGAGACTCCACCTCAAAAAAACAAAAACAGAAACAGAAAACAAAAATTAGCCAGGTGTGTTGGCAGGCACCTGTAATCCCAGCTACCAGGGAGGTTGAGGCAGGAGAATCACTTGAACCCAGGAGGCAGAGGTTGCAGTGACCTGAGATCACACCACTGCACTCCAGCCTGGGTGATAGAGCGAGACTCAGTCTCAAGAAAAAAAAAAAAGACACGAAATCTGAAGGCCCCAGAGCTGATGGCTTCCCAGAGGTGGGCAGGTCCACACTCCCTCAGCCTCAGGACCAAGTGTCCGTGTGTTTGAGTGACAAGGGGCCTCAGAAGCTACATGTGGGAGTCCTGAGACTTCCACTCTGTGCTGCTACACACATTGTCCCATCTGTCCTGTATCTTTTCTTAAAGCCAAGGAAATGCATACTGGGTGAAGACTATCATGTCTCTTTTGATAGTGAATCCAAACCACAAGCCAGTACTACTTGTCAAACAGAATCATGTTACAACTATATCAGTTGATTAAAAATATAAAAATTGGCTGGATGTGAAGGTGAACACCTGTAATCCCAGCTACTTGGGAGGCTGAGGCAGGAGAATAGCTAGAATCCAGGAGGGGGAGCTTGCAGTGAGCTGAGATCGTGCCACTGTACTCCCGCCTGGGCAACAGAGCAAGACTCCGTCTCAAAAAATAAAACAAAACAAAACAAAATAGTATCTTAGAAGATGCAAAGACAGCTTAGAAGCTATCTTAAGAGCTTGAAGCGTGCTGCCATGCCAAAGAAAGCATTCCCAGTTCAACAAAACTCTTAGCGAGCTTTCTTAATCTCATAAAAGGTTTCTAGATAAAAGGTTTGTCTACTACAAATAACAGAAAAATGGGCAAAGGATATGCATAGGCAATTTATAGAAGAAATGAAATAAGCAATAAAATAAGCAAAATTGAACAGCTTTATTAATACACAGGTAAACACTAGTGAGAATATCAACTGGGAATATCACTTTGGAGAGTGTGGCAGATACTAAAGGCGGGCTCACCCAAATGAATGAAAATAAAATGTAATGCAAATAGTAACCAAAAGAGAGCAGCAGTGGCTATGCTGATATCAGATAAAATATATTTTAACCAGATGTAGTGGCTCACGCCTGTAATCCCAGCTACTCAGGAGGCTGAGTTGGGAGGACTGCTTGAGCCCAGGAGTTCAAGACCAGCCTGGGCAACATAGTGAGACCCTATCTCTTAAAAAAAAAAATTGAGTTTAAATGAAGAAAGGTTATAAGACACGAATAAATACTTTTTTTTTTTTTTTTG
The DNA here is from genome assembly GCF_000951035.1 of Colobus angolensis palliatus. NCBI lineage: Eukaryota > Metazoa > Chordata > Mammalia > Primates > Cercopithecidae > Colobus > Colobus angolensis. Next base: position 2,403,864 of record NW_012120154.1, on the reverse strand, counting down.
ACAGAGATTCACTCTTGTTGCCCAGACTAGAGTACAATGCCATGATCTTGGCTCACTGCAACCTCCACCTCCCAGGTGCAAGTGATTCTCCTGCCTCTGTCTCCCAAATAACGGGGATTACGGGCGTGCACCAGCACGCCCAGTTAATTTTTTGTATTTTTAGTAGAGACAAGGTTTCACCATATTGGCCAGGCTGGTCTCAAACTCCTGACCTCAAGTGATCCTCTCCCCTTGGCCTCCCAAAGTGCTTGGATTACAGCTGTGAGCCACTGTGCCCAGCTGGACATTATATATTAATAAAAGTTTTAAGGCATCAAGAAGTATAACAGTTATACAAATTTACACACCAAGGCAGGGCACATTGGCTCATGCCTGTAATCCCAGCAATTTGGGAGGCCGAGGTGAGCTGATCACCTGAGGTCAGGAGTTCGAGACCAGCCTGACCAACATGATGAAACCCCGTCTCTACTAAAAATACAAAATTAGCCAGGCATAGTGGCGCATGCCTGTAATCCCAGCTGCTTAGAAGGCTGAGGCAGGAGAATTGCTTGAACCCAGGAAGTGGAGGTTGCAGTGAGCCAAGATCTCGCCATTGCACTCCAAAAAAAAAAAAAGATTTACACACTTAATAACAGATCCTCAAAATATATGAGGCAAAAATTAACAGAATTGAGGGAGAATTAAAGTTCTACAATAACTGGAGACTTCAGTGCTCGATGTTCAATAATGGACAGAACAACCAGATAGAAAAAAAGGAAGGAAATAGAGAACGCAACACAACAAGCCAACTAGATCTAACAGACATACACAGAACACTTCACCCAATAACAGCAGACAGCCACTGTGGAAAACAGCATGGCGGTTCCTCAAAAAATTAAAAATAGAATGGCCAGATGATCCAGCAATTCCACTGCCAGGTGTACACTCAAAAACATTGAAAGCAGAGTCTCAAAGAGATATTTGTACACCCATGGAAGCAACCCAGGTTTTCATCAATATGTGAATGGAGAGGCAAAATGTGGTCTACACATACAGTGGAGTGTTATTCAGCCTAGAAAAGGAAGGAAGTTCTGACCCATGCTACAACATGGATGAACCTTGAGGATATTATGCTGAGTAAAATAAGCCAATCACATAAAGAGAAACACTGAATGATTCCACTTATATGACGCACTTAGAATATTCAGAATGGCCAGCCCAGTGCAGTGGCTTATGCCTGTAATCCCAGCACTTTGGGAGGCTCAGGTGAGCGGATCACCTGAGGTCAGGAGTTTTTTGTTTGGTTGTTTGTTTGTTTTGAGACAGGCTGCGTCGCCCAGCCTGGAGTGCAGTGGGGTGATCTCAGTTCACTGCAGCCTTCGCCTCCCGGGCTGAAGCAATTCTCCTGCCTCAGTCTCCCAAGTTGCTGGGATTACAGGGACCCACTACCATGCCCGGCTAATTTATTTATTTGTTTATTTATTTAACTTTGAGACAGAGTCTTGCTTTGTCTCTTAGGCTGGAGTGAAATGGCACGATCTCAGCTCACTGCAACCTCCAACTCCTGGGTTCAAGCAATTCTTCTGCCTCAGCCTCCTGAGTAGCTGAGACTACAAGCGCCCGCCACCACACCCAGCTAATTTTTTTTTTTTTTTTTTTGTAGTTTTAGTAGAAACACGGTTTCACCATGTTGGCCAGGATGGTCTTGATCTCCTGACCTTGTGATCTGCCCGCCTCGGCCTCCTGAAGTGCTGGGATTACAGGAGTGAGCCACCGCGACCAGCCAAGTAGTTTCTTTCTTTTTTTTTTTTTGAGATGAAGTCTCGCCCTGTCGCCCAGGCTGGAGTGCAGTGGCATGATCTCCGCTCATTACAAGCTCCGCCACCTTCCGGGTTCATGCCATTCTCCTGCCTCAGCCTCCCTAGAAGCTGGGACTACAGGCGCCCGCCACCACGCCCGGCTAATTTTTTTGTATAGTTTTAGTAGAAACACGGTTTCACCATGTTGGCCAGGATGGTCTTGATCTCCTGACCTTGTGATCTGCCCGCCTCGGCCTCCTGAAGTGCTGGGATTACAGGAGTGAGCCACCGCGACCAGCCAAGTAGTTTCTTTCTTTTTTTTTTTTTGAGATGAAGTCTCGCCCTGTCGCCCAGGCTGGAGTGCAGTGGCATGATCTCCGCTCATTACAAGCTCCGCCACCTTCCGGGTTCATGCCATTCTCCTGCCTCAGCCTCCCTAGAAGCTGGGACTACAGGCGCCCGCCACCACGCCCGGCTAATTTTTTTGTATTTTTGGTAGAGACTGGGTTTCACCGTGTTCGCCAGGATGGTCTCTATCTCCTGACCTCATGATCCGCCAGCCTCGGCCTCCCCAAGTGCTGGGATTACAGGCGTGAGTCACTGCGCCCGGCCAGTAGTTTCTTATAAAACTAAGCATGTACTTAACATACAGTCCAACAATTGCACTATTGGGCATTTATTCCAGAGAAATGAAAACTTGTGTTCACATTTTTGAAAAAACAACAAAAACCTGTGTTCATTGCAGCTTTGTTCACAATAGCCAAAAACAGCAACCAATCTAAACGTCCAGTGGGCGAATGGTTCAACCTGCTGTGGTACATCCATGCCATGAATCGTGCCCTGCAATGGAAACAAGCAACCTATGGAAACCAGCAACAATTCAGATGAACCTCAAGGGTATTATGCTGACTGAAAAACATCAATCACGAATGATTCCATACACACATTCCATGTATAATCATATACTGATGATTCTATATCAATCAAAAGAAATCATATCAAAAGATCCCATATATATATATTCTAGATATATATTCCATACAATCATATACTAAAGATCCCATATATATAACCTTATTTTTTATATTTATTTTTATTATTTTATTTTATGTTATTTTGAGATTGTGTTTCATTCTTGTTGCCCAGGTTTGAGTGCAATGGCACGATCTGGGCTCATGGCAACCTCTGTCTCCCAGGTTCAAGTAATTTTCCTGCCTCAGCCTCCCGAGTAGCTGGGATTACAGGCAAGCACCACCACACCTGGCTAATTTTATATTCTTTTTTTAGTAGAGACGGGGTTTCTCCATGTTGGTCAGGATGGTCTCGAACTCCCAACCTTAGGAGATCCCCCCACGTCAGCCTCCCAAAGTGCTGGGATTACAGGTGTGAGCCACTGCAACTGCACCCGATCTATTTTTTTTTTT
>NW_012120154.1:2372946-2396312 GCF_000951035.1 Colobus angolensis palliatus | reverse complement strand
GTGATCCGCCCACCTTGGCCTCCCACAGTGCTGGGATTACTGGTATGAGCTACCACACCTCACCCGAAAACGTTTTCAAAATAATAAAATGGGCTGGGTAAGTGGCTCACGCCTGCAGTTAGAGGCCTGGAGACCTTAAGTAAACCACTCAAGGTCACACAGTAAGGAAGGGGCGGATCTCAGAGTTGCCTGGCTGCAAAGCTGATGTCCCTTCCCCACTGTGCGTTAACTGCTGCGTTACAGCTGGGTTTGAGGATGCCTCCCTGGTCTAGGGTTATTATTACATTTTCTTTTACGAAGTGTGTTTCTGATAAACGGAATTGATTATTTTCCACCGATGGTCCTTTGTCCATCTCTTTCTGATGGCAACAGAAAACTTCACCTTCAAGGGGTGCGCCTCTGTCCACCGCCTCACCGTCTGAAAAGTAAGGAGCGCCTCTGGCCGGCCGCATCGTCTGGGAAGTGAGTAACGCCTCTGGACGGCTACCGCATCGTCTGGCCTCTGGACGGCTGCCGCATCGTCTGGGAAGTGAGGAGCACCTCTGCCTGGCTGCCCCACTGTTTGGGAAGTGAGGAGCGCCTCTGCCCAGCCACCCCCATCGTCTGGGAAGTGAGGAGCGCCTCTGCCCCACTGTCTGGGAAGTGAGGAGCGCTTCTGCCTGACTGCTCCACTGTCGGGGAAGTGAGGAGCGTCTCTGCCCAGCTGCCCCACCGTCTGGGAAGTGAGGAGCGCCTCTACCCCGCTGCTCCACCATCTGGGAAGTGAGGAGCGCCTCTGGACGGCTGCGGAGCAACCCTCCAGCTGTGAAGTGGCAGCCCTGTGTGTGATCTTTCTGCCCTCCCCAAGTTTCCATTTTCGACAGTAAAATGTACTTTCTGGACGGCTGCGGAGCAACCCTCCAGCTGTGAAGTGGCAGCCCTGTGTGTGATCTTTCTGCCCTCCCCAAGTTTCCATTTTCGACAGTAAAATGTACTTTTAAATTAAAATATTTATATTGGGGAAGAAGCAAGAAAGAGAGAGAGAAAGAGAAAAAAAAGAAAGGAAAGAAAGAGAGAGAGAGAAAGAAAGGAAGGAAGGAAGGAAGGAAGGAAGGAAGGAAGGAAGGAAAAGGAAAGAAGGAAGGAAGGAAGGAAGGAAAACGTCACCTTCCAAAAACAACTACTAGGAGTCTGCTTTGTGCAGAGGTAGGACAAGCTTCCATGCAGATAGGGGCGCTGCTGCACCCCCTCCCATCCACGCATCCTCCTCCCTATCTGCCTTCGGGTGGCAGCCAGAGGAGTTCAGAGCCTCTACAGAGAGCACAACTTCTCCAGCTGGACTGAAGGGGGCCTGCCCCTCCACACCTGTGGGTATTTCTCGAAAGGTGGCGATGAGAGACTGAGAAAGGAAATAAGACACAGAGACAAAGTATAGAGGAAGAAAAGTGGGCCCAGGGGACTGGCGCTCAGCATACGGAGGACCGGCACCAACACTGGTCTCTGAGTTCCCTTAGTATTTATTGATCACTATCTCTACCATCTCGGTGAGAAAGACGTGGCAGGACTATAGGGTAATGGTGGGGAGGGGCTCAGCAGTCCCTGATGGAGGGTCTGGCCCTATGGGGCTTAGCAGGTATTCTCCCCGTGTGTGGAGACGAGTGATTGTAAGAAATAAAGACACAAAACAAAGAGATAAAGAGAAAACAGCTACCACCAAGACGTGGAGACCGGTAGTGGCCCCAAATGGTGGGGCGCACTGTTATTTATTGCACAAGGGGGCAGGGTAAGGAGGGTGAATCGTTCAAGTGATTGATAAGATCAAGCAAGTAACGTCATCATAGAACAGGGGACCCTTCCCTATAGGTAGTCAAAACAGAGAGGGAAGGCAGCATACCTCAGCGTTTTCTTCTATGCACTTATCAGAAAGATCAAAGACTTCAAGGCTTTCACTATTTCTTCTACCACTATCTTCTAAGAACTTCAAGGGGAACCAGGAGTACGTGAGGAACATGAAAGTGGACAAGGAGCATGACCATTAAAGCACAGCACTACAGGGAGGGGTTTAGGCCTCCGGATGACTGCGGGCAGGCCTGGATAAGATCCAGCCTCCCACAAGAAACTGGTGGAGCAGAGCGTTCCCTGACTCCTCCAAGAAAAGGGAGACTCCCTTTCCCGGCCTGCTAAGTAACGGGTGCTCTCTTGGCAGTGGCGTCACCGCTTGACCAAGGAGCCTTCAAGTGGCCCTTACGCAGGTGGGACAGAGGGCTCACCTCTTGTATTCTCGGTCACTTCTCACAACACCCCTTCAGCACTTGACCATATACCCACCAGTTATATAATAATATTGATATTACTCTTAATAAAGGAGCGTAATATTAAAGAGTAGTAAAGAGTAATATTAAAAGCTAATGATTAATAATGTCTATACTAATGATTGATAATGTCCATGATGATCTCTATATCTAATTTGTATTATAACTATTCTTATTGTAAGTATATGCTTTACTATACTGAAACAGTTTGTGCCTTCAGTCTCTTGCCTCAGCACCTGGGTAATCCTCCGCCCACACCTCTGAGGGGCTGAGCTGCCCCCACCTTCTGGAAGCTGGGAGGTTGGAAGAGGGAAGGCATGCAATGGACCCAGCACACAGCTGGGAACTCGAGGCACACCTAAGCCTTCATGTGTGCTGTGCGGAGTCCACACTTCCTTCCCCACTGGAGTCTCAAAACCTCCCCTCACTCAACAGGGAGGTGCTGCTCAAAGTTCTGGGCACAGATTAGGGCTGGGGAGGGGGCGGTGGAGAGGGGGTTCCAGCCTGTCCATCCACCAGGCAAGGGGGCACCTGCCCCTCTCTCAGCCTGGTCTGGACCCGCCTCCCAGGCTCTGGCTGCAGTGCCTTTCTCTTTCTCTTTCTCTTTGCAATTCCGTTGGGTCCTGCCCAAGACAGACAAAGACAGAGCAGCCTGTCTTTATCCGAGGTTCCTCTGCCAGTGGGAGGGACCAGAAGAAAACCAGAAAGAGGGCCAGAGTCAGAGAAACATAAAGCACCCCAGGGCCTCCCACACCAGTGCCTGAGCAGGAATGGGGAGGGGCCATGACTCACAGGGCCCAGGGAGGTCACTTTAAAGAGGGCTGCCCAACTGCAAGGACTCTGTAAACAGGAAGAGAAGCCACAGCACTTCAGAAAAGAGTGGGACTGGACAAGCGTATCTAAGAGGCTGAACATGAATCCACACATCAGGTACCTCTGCCCGCTCTGTCTGCCAGGCCCCTCCTGCCCCTTCCTGCCTGGTGGTCCTGCTGGGTCTCAGCCCTGGCCTCCCCCTGCCCCAGCCCCACGTCTGGGCTCCCTCCCCTCTGTCTCCCCCGCTGCCCCCACTCCCAGCCAGGTCCTTGCCCTGCTGTGTGGTCGCCCCACTGCTGCTTCTGAATGGGCCACCTTCCCCACCTGCACCAGCCCAGGCCCCCTGCTGAGACTCTCCCCAGAAAGGCACCACCGGGCTGGTGCTCCCCGCCCTGGGAGGGTGCTCCCTCTGTGTGCTTCCCACCATTCCTGAGCTCAGGAACTGGGAGAATTGAACCAAAGGATGATTGGAGCAATCAGGCATTTTGTTCTCAGCACTTTGATGGAATTTCTGTAAGATTTACTTTGTTTCAATACAAAGTCTTAAGAGAGGGTGTCAGGGAGGGAATGGTCTCCGTACCAGAAAATAAGTCATTTCTTCCAAAGATGCAGTGTGAGCAGAGGAAGATGCACATGACCCCAGACACAGGCTCCTCCTTCGTGAGCACCATTCCTCTTTTAAAATGACCCCTGTAACATGGAATGTAGAAAAAATATGATAATCAGGAGAAATGCTCTTATTTTACGCAGGGCACGGTGGCTTATGCCTGTAATCCTAGCACTTTGGGAGGCTGAGGCGAGTGGATCACTTGTGGTCAGGAGTTTGAGACCAGCCTGGCTAACATGGTGAAAGCTCGTCTCTACTGAAAATACAAAAAATTAGCCAGGGGTGGTGGCGGGCGTCTGTAATCCCAGCTACTTGGGAGGCTGAGGCAGGAAAATCCCTGAACCTGGGGGCTGGAGGTTGCAGTGAGCCGAGATTGTGCCACTGCACTCCAGCCTGGGGGACAGAGCGAGACGCCATCTTAAAAAAATAATAATAAATAAAGGTAGCCTTGGCCTGGGGAATTCGGTGTGATATCATCATTGGACAGGTGAAATGGGAGGAAGGAATTGAGCTGAAATGTTCAAGCAATTATTTCAGGGTGAAGAGTTTTATTGTCTGTTGCATTTTCCTAATGGGTTGGGAGATGTGTGGCAGAAAAACTGGGAGATTGAGGGTGTCCCACTGGTAGCCCCAGAGCTGGGGTTCCAGCTGGGAGAGGTCACTGCGGCCCTGCTGGCCCTACCAGCATCGCCTCCTCTTTCTCTGTCCCAGTCGTCCTGCCTGGGAAAGCAGCATTCTCAGGGCTGTGGAAGGATGGGGGAGGGCCAGAGCCCAGGGCAGTCCAGGGAGTGATGTTCAGTGGGCATCAGCCCCCAGGACTCCGGTGGGGGAGGTCTCTGCATTGGGGTTTCTCTCTTGTGCCCTCAGAAACCCAATGAAGGCAATGTATCCAGGCACATTCTACTTCCAATTTAAAAACCTATGGGAAGCTGAAAATCGGAACGAAACCTGGCTGTGCTTCACCGTGGAAGTTATAAAGCACCACTTAACTGTCTCCTGGAAGACGGGCGTCTTCCGAAACCAGGTAGCACCAAAGTCCTAGTTACACCCCAAATAGGAGCTAAGCAGCTGGGAATGCAGAAAACTCAATAAGTGACGTGCCCGGCGTGGGCTCTCCTGTGTGTACTTTCCTGCCACATGTCTTTTTTCTTTTTCTTTTTCTTTTTTTTCTGAGATGGAGTCTCGCTCTGTCACCCAGACTGGAATGCAGTGATGCGATCTCAGCTCACGGCAACCTCTGCTTCCCGGGTTCAAGCGATTCTCCTGCCGCGGTCTCCCGAGTAGCTGGGATTACAGGTGCCTGCCACCACACCCAGCTAATTTTTTTGTATTTTTAGTACAAATGGGATTTCACCATGTTGGCCAGGCTGGTTTCGAACTCCTGACCTCAAGTGATCCACCAGCCTTGGCCTCCCAAAGTGCTAGGATTACAGGCGTGAGACACCGTGTCTGGCCTCCTCCCCACATTTTTTAAGTCTGTGGCCCAGATCTTCCTCCCTGACTCTCCTGTGATCAGATTGTGGAGAGGTTTTGCTTCTTCCCGAATGGCCTTGTTTAGCGCCCAGCACCCTCACTCTTGACTTTGTTCCCCAAAATCTTGTCATGGAGCTGTGCATCCGGCAGTCCTCGGGAAACAGCAGCTGTGGGAAGCAGGGAGTGTGGTGTCCAGCTCTGTGTCTGGGCCAGTCACTGCTGGGCTAGTGGGGCCATCCCTGCCACTGCCCTGATTCCTCAGCAGAAGGCAGGCAGGGAACAAGGCAGACCCCAGAGGGCCAGGCCATAGCAGGGGCTGTGGATGCCTGGTGAATGGATACCTGGGAGAAAAGATGGCAGAATTCACACATGAGTCTATGAGACAGGGAAAGACTCAATAAAATAAAGAAGGAAGGGGCTGGGCACGGTGCAGTGGTTCATGCCTGTAATCCCAGCACTTTGGGGGGCCGAGGCAGGCAAATCATGAGGTCAAGCGTTCAAGACCAGCCTGGCTAACATGATGAAACCCCATCTCTACTAAAAATACAAAGATTAGCCAGGTGTGGGGGTGCATGCCTGTAGTCCCAGCTACTCAGGAGGCTGAGGCAGGAGAATCGCTTGAACCTAGGAGGCAGAGGTTGCAGTGAGCCAAGATCGAGCCACTGCACTCCAGCCTGGGTGACAGAGCAAGACACTCCGTCTCAAAAAAAATAAATAAATAAATAAATAAATAAGGAAATGCCCCGGGGCTCTGGCCCACCTTCTGCTCCCATTGCCCCACCCCTGCACTTCTCCTGCTCCTGGTCTGAGCTCCCCTGCTGTCCTCCTCCTCCTTCCCCAGGTCGATCTTGAGACCTATTGTCATGCAGAAAGGTGCTTCCTCTCTTGGTTCTGCGAGGACATACTGTCTCCTAACACAAACTACCGGGTCACCTGGTACACATCTTGGAGCCCTTGCCCAGAGTGTGCAAGGGAGGTGGCCAAGTTCCTGGCCAGGCGCCGCAACGTGATGCTCACCATCTATACCGCCCGCCTCTACTACTCCCAGGATCCATATTACCAGGAGGGGCTCCGCCGCCTGAATGAGGAAGGGGTCCGTGTGGAGATCATGGACTACGAAGGTGAGATGTGGGGAGGCTGAGGTAAGTGGGTATGGGAGGGACAGCATGAGGGGCAAGTGGGTCTCCAATGCCATGGGGCGGAGCAGTGTCCCCTGGGAGTCTGTGGGGGATGGAGCTGGTGCCCACTGCAACTGGCAGCCAGGAAACCTGGCCTGGGAGGGGAGGGACCAGGGCCTGGAGAGAGACCTGCTGGGCCCTCACTGCTTTCTCCTCGTTTTTTCTCAGATTTTAAATATTGTTGGGAAAACTTTGTGTACGATGATGGTGAGCCATTCAAGCCTTGGAAGGGACTAAAATACAACTTTCGATTTCTGAAAAGACGCCTACGGGAGATTCTCGAGTGAGGGGTCTCCCTGGGCCTCATGGTCTGTCTCCTCTAGCCTCCTGCTCATGCTGCGGGGGCCTCCCCTCCACCCTGGACCAGCTGGCTGCTTTTGCCTGGTCATCCTGAGCCCCTCCTGCCCTCAGGGCCATTCCACAGTGCTCCCCTGCCTCACTGCCTCCTCCCCGCTCTCCCAGGCTCTTCCTGCAGAGGCCCCTTTCTGCCTCCATGGCTACCCATCCATCCCCTCAGACCCCGTTCCTCCAGCCTGTGCGCCCCTAACCTGGCTTTTCCCATCTCCCTAGAATAACCAAATCTTACTAAACTCAACCTAGGCTGGGCATGGTGACTCATGCCTGTAATCCCCCAGCACTTTGGGAGGCAAAGGTGGGAGAATCGCTTGAGCCCAGGAGTTCGAGACCAGCCTGGGCCACATGACAAAGCCCCATCTCTACCAAAGAAATACAGAAAAAAAAAAGCTAGATGTGATGGCATGCACCTGTAGTTTAAGCTACTTGGAAGGCTGAAGTGGGAGGATTACTTGAGCCCTGGAGGTGGAGGTTGGAGTGAACAGAGATCACACCACTGAACTCCCTTCTGGGCAGTAAATCGAGACCCTGCCTGAAAATAAATCAATAAATTAACTCAATCTAAATGGGTGTGAATATATGTAAATTGAATACCAGAAGTTTTGATAAGCATCCTTTGTAAATTTCATCCTACGAATTGGGTCATTCATGTCCTACCCAGCTAAAACAGAGGCCAGGAGCCAGGGAGGAAAAGCAGTCAGGCCACACACCATTGCTCCCAAAATGGACTTCTCTGCAAGCCTGACTCCTGAAACTGTGCGTTGTACCCTGAAACCAGCTTTATCCACAGCTTCTGCGATAAATGGCTGTAAGTTTTGGACTCCTTGCTCCAAAAGCAGCGACTCAGCAATGGAACCTCCCAGCTCCCAACACTTCCTAGTGCCCGTGAGCTTTCCCAAAGGGCAAGAGAACATTTCTCCTTCTATAATTGCCTTCTCTCTGTTCTCCCGACATGGTGAACACCATCCGGACTGCGTGTATGTCCCAAATTACAATTCTTTCTTTGCTAATGAAATACGAAATTTAGAGGCTCTTCTCCAGACTTTAAATTTGACTTGACATTTTCAAAGCAGATGTAAGTTATTAGAGAATGAGACTCTATAAAAATGGCCCCTTCATGCTGTGGCCTCCATAGAAGATGCCCCGGGCCAGGTGCCCACACGGCAGGCATTTATTTTCTCACAGATATGGTGGCTGCAGGTCCAAGTTCGAGGATTGGGTGGAGTTGTTTTCTCCGAGGTCAATTCTCCTGGCTGGCAGGGAGTCTCTTCCAGCCGTGTCCTCTGTGGCCTTTCCTCTATGCACCTGCACCTCTGGGGTCTCTCTGCCTCCAAACATCAAATATCAGCCTTTTTTTTTTGAGACAGAGTTTTGCTCTTGTCGTCCAGGCTGGAGTGCAATGGCATGATCTCGGCTCACTGCAACCTCTGCCTCCCGAGTTCAAGTGATTCTTCTGCTTCAGCCTCCCAAGTACCTGGGACTAAAGGCATGCATCACCACACCCGATTAATTTTGTAGTTTTAGTAGAGAAGGGATCTCACTACGTTGGCCATGCTGGTCTCGAACTCTTGACCTCAGGTGATCTGCCTGTCTCGGCCTCCCCAAGTGCTGGGATTACAGGTGTGAACCACTGTGCCCGCCTGGGATCATATGTTACATGCATATTTGTTCGATAAGCCTGGGCTGCAACCACCTACATGAATATTCATAGCTCCTCCTGTAGCCTGTTGAATATGCATGTTTAGCCAATCTCTTCAGCATAAAGCTCCTGCCCCAACCCCTCCTGCTTCTAAATGTCTGTATCTGGTGTTTCCCAGAGGCTGCTTTTCCCAGGCTGTGGGATGGCCACCTGCAAGCTATCACTCTTATCAAGAAATAAAGTGTTCTTTGTAAATGTATACCTTGTGTAATTTTTAGGTCACCGCACCATGGGAGCACTCTTCCAGGGGAAGGGAACTGTGAGACCCACAGGGAGGCTCCAGACAGGCTGGCCTGGGACACCAGCCGCTGCCCTTCCATGACTTGGGGACAAGAGAGGGCAAAAGTTCATCCCACCAGGGAGCAACTCTGGGCAGGAGATGGGAAAGGAGGAGAAGCAGGAAGGAAAAAGCTCAGTTTGGGGGCGCGCATGACATCCTGGTGGGACATCTGAGGCCCACACCCACCTGCTGTCCCCCACTCCCATGGTGGCCTCCTAGTGTGAAGGCCTGGGGGCAGGCAGACGCCATGCCCTTCACTCTCCCTCCCTGTCCCCATGGCTCCTGGGTGGGGGGCGTCTCTGGGTTGATCCCTGAGAGCAGGATCTGGGAGTCCCTGCAGAGGCATCAGCCTGTCTGTCTTGATGGTGGAGAGGAGGCTCCAGCTGGGCGGGACCACCAGGGGAGGGGCGTCTGCTCTGCTGGCTCAGCCTGGTGTGGACCCACCTGCAGGCCTCTGGCTGCAATGACTTTCTCTTTCACTTTGCAATTGCCTTGGGTCCTGCCTCAAGGAGCAGCCTGTCTTTGTCACAGGTTCCTCTACACAGGGGAGGGCCCCAGAGAAAACCAGAAAGAGGGTGAAAGACTGAGTAAGATAAAGCATCCCATGGCCTCCCACACCAGCGCCAGAACAGGAAGGGGGAGGGGCCAAGACTCACAAGGCCCTGGGAGGTCGCTTTTTTTTTTTTGAGACAGAGTCTCGCTCTCTCACCGAGGCTGGAGTACAGTGGCATGATCTTGACTCACTGCAACCTCCGCCTCTCGGGTTCAAGTGATTTTCCTGCCTCAGCCTCCCGAGTAGCTGGGATTACAGGTGCCCACCACCACACCCGGCTAATTTTTGCATTGTTAGTAGAGACTGGGTTTCTCCATTTTGATCAGGCTGATCTGGAACTCCTGCCCTCGTGATCCGCCTGCCTCAGCCTCCCAAAGTGCTGGGATTACAGGCGTGAGCCACCGCGCCCGGCTGGGAGGTCATTTTAAGGAGGGCTGCCCAACTGCAAGGGCGCTGTAAGCAGGAAGTGAAACCACAGCGTTTCAAAAAAAAGAGCCAGACTGGGACAAGCGTATCTAAGAGGCTGAGCATGAATCCACAGATCAGGTACCGCTGCCCACTCAGTCCACCGGGTCCCTCTGGCCCCCTCCTGTCTGGTGGTCCTGCTGGGCCTCAGCCCTGGCCTCCCTCTGCCCCAGCCCCAGCCCTGGACTTCCTTCCCTCTGGCTTCCCTGCCATCCCCACTCCCAGCCAGGTCCTTGCCCTGCTGTGTGGTTGCCCCACTGCTGCTTCTGAATAGGCGACCTTCCCCACCTGCCACAGCCCAGGCCCCCTGCTGAGACTCTCCACTGAAAGTCATGGACAGGCTGGTGCTCCCCGCCCTGAAAGGGTGCTCCCTCTGTGCGCTTCCCACCATTCCTGAGCCTCAGGAACTGGGAGAATTGAACCAAAGGATGATTGGGGCAATCAGGCACTTTGTTTACAGCGCTTTGTTGGACTTTTTGTAAGATTTACTTTGTTTAAATACAAAGTCTTAGGAGAGGGTGTGGGGAGGGAATGGTCTCTGAAGCACAAGATAAATCATATTGTCCAAGGATGTCTCCACAGTCAGCAGATGGCCCCAGACAGGTTCCACTCCAAGGTCACTCTTCATCTTTTAGAACATGACCAGTAACATGGAATGTGAGAAAGAACGCAATGATCAGGAGAAATGTTCTTATTTTAAAATTTAGTGAAAAGAGAGCCCAGTCCCCAACACCTTTCTCCTGCAGGGCCCTGTGATACAGAGGCTGACAGGACAGGCCTGGAAAGGGGCCCCAGCTCCATCTGTCCCCAGCTCTGTGGCCTGGGCAGGTTACCCTGCCTTTCTGCGCCTCTGGCCCCTCCTCTGTAAGATGGGAATGGCCCCTGCAGGCCTAGGGCAGCCTCACATGAGCTCACACCCCTCACAGCACTTAGAAGAGTGGCCTGGGCCTCAGAAATCGGTTCTACCATGATTTTAAAATAATGTTAACATGCAAAGTGAAACATCAGGAAGGTATTGAGCTGAAAGGTTAAAAGCCATTTTTTAAGGGTGAAGAGTTTTATTATCTTTTGCATTTTCTTAATGGGTTGGGGAGTGGGTTGGCAGAAATACTGAGAGGGTGGGGAATGTACCTCTGGAAAAGCCAGAGTTGGGCCCGAGCTGGGAGAGATTGCCCTGGCCCTGGCGCCCCTGCCAGCATCCCCTCTTCTTCCTCTCCCCTCAGTCTTCCTGCCTGGGAAGACAGCAGAAATTCTCAGGGCTGTGGAGGGGTCGGGGAGGCCCAGGGCCATCCCAGGAGCTGTGTTCAGTGGACACGAGCCCCAAGGACTCCAGGGAGGGCTCTCTGCATGGGCCGGTTTCTCTCTTGTGCCTTCAGAAATCCGATGGAGCGGATGTATCGACGCACATTCTACGTCAACTTTGAAAATGAACCCATCCTCTATGGTCGGAGGTACACCTGGCTGTGCTACGAAGTGAAAATAAGCAAGGACCCCTCAAAGCTCCCTTGGGACACAGGGATCTTTCGAGGCCAGGTACGACCCAAACTTCAGTCGAATTACAGGGAGGAGCTAAGCAGCTGGGAATGCAAAAAACACGTAAGTAAAATGCCCGGTGGCGGGCTCTCAATTGTGTATTTTTTTGCACATTTATTTTTTTCTTTCTTATTTATTTATTTATTTATTTATTTATTTATTTATTTATTTATTTTGAGACAGAGCCTCCATCTGTTACCCAGGCTGGAGTGCAGTGGTGCACTGTTGGCTCACTGCAACCTCTGCCTCCTAGGTTCAAGCAATTATCCTGCCTCAGCTGCCTGAATAGCTGGGATTACAGGTGCCCACCACCACGCCCAGCTAATTTTTTGTGTTTTTAATAGAGATGGGAGTTCACCATGTTGGCCAGGCTGGTCTTGAACTCCTGACCTCAGGTGATCCGCTCACCTCGGCCTCCCAAAGTGCTGGGAACACAGGTGTGAGCCACTGCGCCTGGCCTCCACTTCCCACATTTCTTAAGTCCATGGCCTAGACCTTCCTGCTTGACCGCCCTGACCACTGCCCTGATTCCTCCATGGCAAAGATGCATCATCACAAGATGGTGAACCCTCACTCCTCACCCTGCCACCCCCACTCGGGACACTAAGTTCCCCACCTTGTCCCACCCATCCCTACGGCCCCCTCCGCCCAGGCAGGAGACTTTTCAGAGTGTGTTTGGGGAGGGAGTCGTCTGTGTGCTGGGCAGGCCTGGCCTACAGCGGTGCTGGCCACGGAAACACCCAGGATTCAGGAGTGAAGTACAAGTGTTTCCAGTCCCCACACGCTAAAAAGGCGACAAAAACTGGTGAAAGTAATTTTAAAATTTTATTTAATCCAATGTAGCTAACATATTACTTCAACATTGATTAACATAAAATTATTTGTGAGATAGTGAAGTTTCTTTTTCTTCTCACACTGAAATGAGCAGTGTACGGTGTATTTTCCATGAGCCGAGGTCTCTCATCAGAGCCCCGTTTCAGGTGCTCAGTAGCCCCCTTGGCCAGTGCCCCCCCAACATGGGATAGCGCAGGTCCAGTGGCCTCCCCAGCAGATGGCAGGGAGGGAACAGGGCCGACCCCAGAGGGCCAGGCCACAGCAGGGGCTGAGGATGCCTGGTGAATGGATGCCTGGGAGAATGGATGCACGAGGCTGTGAACAGGGCTGGGAAAACTTCCAAACGAAGGGAAGCACATGTCTTAGTGCACCTTGTGTTGCTTCAACAGCAGGACTGAGACGGGGACATTTACAATGAATAGAAATGTGTTGGCTCGAATTCTGGACGCTGGAAAGTCCACTGTCAAGGCACCAGCGACTTTCCAGGGCCTGCGAGCTGCACAGTCACGTGGGGGTGAAGGTGGTTGCCAGAAGCTAAGGGGATGCTCCAGACAGAGTGGCCTGGGATGTCGAGTCACTGCTGCTCCATGACACCGGGACAAGAGGAAGCAGGAGTTTAGTCTGACCCGCTGCCCCTCCAGCTAGAGGGCAAGAGACAGAAAGTGGGGCTAAAGTCGCCCTTAAATAACCACAGCAGTGACACCCACAAAGGTGCAGTCCCCGCAGCCCCACAGCTGCTTGTAGGTGCCACCTCTTAAGGCCATTACCATAGCAATTAACACTGAACACGAGCTTTGGAGCAGACAATCACTCAAACCAAATAGGGGGGAATGGAAGAAAGGAGCTTCAATGGCAAGATCCCCTGGACTCCTGTCCTGGCCCCTCCTCCCACTGCCCCAACCCTACTCTCCTCCTGCTCCCCCTCTCAGAGCATCCCCTGCCCCTGCTCCTCTCCCAGGTATATTTCGAGCCTCAGTACCACGCAGAAATGTGCTTCCTCTCTTGGTACTGTGGCAACCAGCTGCCTGCTTACAAGTGCTTCCAGATCACCTGGTTTGTATCCTGGACCCCCTGCCCGGACTGTGTGGGGAAGGTGGCCGAATTCCTAGCTGAGCACCCTAATGTCACCCTGACCATCTCCGCCGCCCGCCTCTACTACTACTGGGAAACAGATTACCGCAGGGCGCTCTGCAGGCTGCGTCAGGCAGGGGCTCGCGTGAAGATCATGGACGATGAAGGTGAGAGGAGGTGGGGTCAGGGGAGTGTGAGGGGGTGGAACAGCATGAGAGATGGATGGATCTGCAATGCCATGGCTGGGGGTGTCCCAGGGCAGCCTGCAAGGTCAGGGCCGGTGCTCACCACAACTGACAACCAGGAGACAAAGTCTGGGAGGGCAGGACCAGGGTCAGGGGAGAGCCTGACTGCTTCCCTCCTCTTCGTCTCAGAATTTGCATACTGCTGGGAAAACTTTGTGTACAATGAAGGTCAGCCATTCATGCCTTGGGACAAATTTGATGACAATTATGCATTCCTGCACAGCAAGCTAAAGGAGATTCTCAGGTAAGGGTCTCCCTCTGGTCTCATGGTCTCTCTCTCTCACCTCTTGCTCATCCTCCTGAGGCCTCCCCTGGCCAGGCCCTCCTGCCCTCCCTTCTGCCCCCTGCCTGCCCTCATGGTCACACCGCCTCACCCCAACTCCTGGTGCTCCCTTCACCTCCCTGCCTCCTTCCTGCTTTCCTGGGCCCCTCTGTGAGTGAGAGGCCCCTTCTGCCTCCAGAGCGACCTCCCCTAAGGCCGCCCTCCCCACAGCCTGGGATCCCCAGTCTGGCTCCTTCCATCTCCCTGGCATAACCGAAGTTGTCATAATACTGGATGTAAGTGGGCGTGAATATTTCCAAGCCCGACATCCAGAAGCTTTGAGCAACATCCTTCAAGGCTGACCTGAGCCCCTGAGAAGGAGCTGCCTCCGTGGAAACAGAGCTTCAGGCTTCGGCTGCCATAGAAGATGGCCCAGGCCTGGTGCCCACAGGGCAGGCATTTATTTTCTCACAGATCTGGAGGCTGCAAGTCCAGGGTGGAGGGGTGGGTGGGGCTGTGTCCTCTGCGGCCACTCTTCCTGGCTGGCAGGGGGTCCCTTCCGGCCCTGTCCTCTCTGGCCGTTCCTCTGTGCACCTGCAACCCTAGGGTCTCTCTGCCTCTAAATGTCCTCCTTGTTTATGGTCCCCAGTCAGACAGGATTAGGGTCCGCCCTAAGGACCATGAGTTAATTTAATCACCACTTTAGTGGACCTGTCTCCAAATACAGTTATCCTGTGAGGAGGTGGGGATGAGGACTTCAACATATCAGTGTTGGGAAGATACAATTTAGTCCATGACAACGACCCAGGGGGGCTTTGGGTCAAGCTTGGGTGGTGTGTGCAGGGATCCCTGTTCTGTGTGTCTGTCTCCCAGGAGTCCTGCCCTGACCCTCACAGCACCTCCCTCCAGACTTTGCTGCACCCTGGGCCGCACCCCATGGCCTCCCCACCCAACAGCACCCAGCCTGGCCCCCTGCTCATGCCTGTCCCTTCTCAAATCCCCCACACAGGGATGGAGATGCAGAAAGAGCCAAACACTCAGTGATCAAGGTCCCATTTGTGTAAGATTTTTTTTTTTTTTTTTTGACACAGCCTTTCCCTCAGTCGCCCAGGCTGGAGTGCTGTGGTGCGATCTCGGCTCACTGCAACCTCTGCCTCCCAGGTTCTAGCAATTCTCCTGTCTCAGCCGCCCAAGTATCTGGGATTACAGGTGCATGCCACCATGCCGGCTAATTTTTGTATTTTTAGTAGAGACGGGGTTTTGCAGTCTTGGCTAGGGTGTTGAGCGAGATTTTACAAAAGCGTAGGCTTGGATAATGGGAGGTTTGAGATGCCAGGAGCTTTCCAGGAAGCACAATAGCAAAGGGAAACCAGGGACTCGAGAGGCCATAGAAAGGGAGCTCAGGCCCTTGAGAGAGACAGGAACTGAGCACCTGGGTCTTGGACCAGAGGAGAAAACTGCAAGACAGGGTGGCCGGGGACACCAGCATCTGCCCTTCCATGACATAGGGACAAGAGCTCAGCCTGCCAGGGAACAACTCTGGGCAGGAGATGTGGAAGGAAGGAGCTCAGTGTGGGAGCACACGTGGCATCCTGGGGGGACATCTGAGGGCCACCTCCCACCCGCTATTCCTCCCTTCAGTGGTGGCCTCTGAGTGTGAGGGCATGGGGGGAGGCAGACACCTGCCCCTCACCCTCCCTCCCTACCACATAGCTGCTGGGTGGGGGCGTCCCTGGGATGATTCCTGAGGGCAGGATCCAGGGGTCCCTCGGGCGGTCCTCCCATCCAGGTGAGAAAGCAGCATGGACTGAGGCCTGCACTCAGATGGGCCTGGGAGGTCACTCACAGCGCAGGTGCCTCCTGGAACAAGGGCCCTGGAAGATAGAAATAGAACTCAAGCCCAGGACTAACATCAGGGCCAGGACAAGCCTGCCAAGGAGGCTGCATATGAAGCCCCAGATCAGGGACCACTGCGTGCTCTGTCCACAGGGCCTCTGCTGGCTCATCCTGTCTGGTGGCCCTGCTGGGCCTCAGCCCTGGCCTCCCGCTGCCCCAGCCCCAGCTCTGGGCTCTCTCCCGTCTGCTTCCTCTGCTGCTCCCACTCCCAGCCAGGCTCTTTGCCCTGCTATGTTGTCGCCCCACTGCTGCTTCTGAATGGGCTGCCTCCCCCACCTGCCCCAGCCCAGGCCCCCTGCTGAGACTCTCCCCAGAAAGTCAAAGTCACCGCCGGACTAGTGCTCCCCACCCTGGGAGGGTGCTCCCTCTGTGTGCTTCCCACCATTCCTGAGCTCTGGAACTGGGAGAATTGAACCAAAGGATGATTGGGGCAATCAGGCATTTTGTTTTCAGCGCTTTGATGGAATTTCTGTAAGATTTACTTTATTTCAATACAAAGTCTTAGGAGAGGGTGTGGGGGAGGAAATGGTCTCTGTACCAGAAAATAAGTCATTTCTTCCAAAGATGCCTCCAGTGTGAGCAGAGGAGGATGCACATGACCCCAGACACAGGCTCCTCCTCTGTAAACACCATTTGCCTTTTAGAATGACCCCTGTAACATGGAATGTAGGAAAAAATATGATGATCAGGAGTAATGCTCTTATTTTAAAGTTTAGTAAGAAGAGAGCCTGGTTCCCGACAGCTCCCCACTGCAGGCCCATGATGCAGAGGCTGGACAGGGCTGGCATGGAAAGGGGCCCCAGCTCGATCTGCTGCCCCAGCTCTGTGGCTCGGGCAGATTACCTGGCCTCTGTACGCCTCTGGCACCTCCTCTGTAAAATAGGGATGATCCCTGCAGGCCTCAGGCACATGCCATGAGCTCAGATATATGCAGCACTTGGGATAGTGGCCTCGGCCGGCCGGGCGCAGTGACTCATGCCTCTCATCCCAGCACTTTGGGAGACTGAAGCAGGCAGATCACGAAATCAGGAGTTCAAGACCAGCCTGGCCAACATGGTGAAACCTGATCTCTACTAAAAATACAAAAATTAGGGCAGGGCACGGTGGCTCACGCCTGTAATCAGCACGTTGGGAGGCCCAGGGGGGCGGATCACAAGGTCAGGAGTTCAAGACCATCCTGGCTAACATGATGAAACCCCGTCTCTACTAGAAATACAAAAAATTAGACAGGCGTGGTGGTGGGCGCCTGTATTCCCAGCTACTTGGGAGGCTGAGGAAGGAGAATCGTTTGAAACCAGGAGGCGGAGAGTGCAGTGAGCTGAGATTGAGCCACTGCACTCCAGCCTGGGTGAAAGGGTGAGACCCTATGTAAAAAAAAAAAAAAATGAATAAATTTGGTGTGATCTCAATGTAAAAATCATCATCATCATCAGAAGGTAAAATGTGGGGAAGGAATTGAGCTGAAATGTTCAAGCAATTATTTTAGGGTGAAGAGTTTTACTCTCTGTTGCATTTTCCTAATGGGTTGGGAGATGTGTGGCAGAAAAAAGGGGAGGTTAAGGGTGTCCCATTGGTAGCCCCAGAGCTGGGGTTCCAGCTAGGAGAGGACGCCCCGGCCCTGCTGCCCCTGCCAGTATCCCCAGCATCCCCTCCTCTTTCTCTCTCCCAATCTTCCTGTCTGGGAAAGCAGCAGACATTCTCAGGGCTGCAGAGGGATGGGGAGGCCCAGACGCCATCTGGGGGAGGGACGCCAGGGCCGTCCAGGGAGTGGTGTTCAGTGGGCATCAGCCCCCAGGACTCCGGCGGGGAGGGGGTGTCTGCATTGGGGTTTCTCTCTTGTGCCCTCAGAAACCCGATGGAGGCAATGTATCCACACACATTCTACTTCCACTTTAAAAACCTACGGAGAGCCTATGGTCGGAATGAAACCTGGCTGTGCTTCGCCGTGGAAATTATAAAGCATTGCTCAACTGTCTCCTGGAAGAGGGGCGTCTTCCGAAACCAGGTAGCACCAAAGTCCTAGTTACACCCCAAATAGGAGTTAAGCAGCTGAAGATGCAGAAAACACAATAAGTGATGTGCCTGGCGTGGGCTCTCCTGTGTATATTTTCCTCTTACATTTCTTTCTTTTTTTCTTTTTTTTGAGACAGAGTCTCTCTCAGGCAACCTCTGCCTCTTGGATTCGAGCGATTCTCCTGCCTCAGCCTCCTGAGTAGCTGGGATTACAGGTGCCCACCACCGCACCCGGCTAATTTTTTATTCTATTTTTAGTAGAGACATGGTTTCACCATGGTGGCCAGGCTGGTTTTGAACTCCTGACCTCACGTGAACCGCCCCCCTTGGCCTTCCAAAGTGCTAGGATTACAGGCATAAGCCACCGCGCCCAACCTCCTCCCACATTTTTTAAATCCGTGGCCCAGATCTTCCTCCCTGATTCTCCTGGGATCGGATGGTGGAGGGGGTTTGTCTCTTCCCAAAAGGCCTAGCTCTTGACTTTCTTTCCCAAAATCTTGTCCACACGGGCCACTGACCTCTCACCCACCCTGTCGTGTCCCACCCAACCCTGCAGTCCCCTCCGCCCTGGCAGGAGACTTTTCAGAGTGTGTTTGTGGTGGGAGTTGTCTATGTGCTGGGCAGGCCTGGCCTACAGCAGTGCTGGCCTCAGAAACACCCAGGACTCAAGACTGAAGCACAAGTGTTTCCAGTCCCCACACGCTACAAAGGCGACAAGAACTGGTGGAAGACATTTTAACGTCTGCATTAGCTGAATTATCTCACATATGACTTCAACATATACTTAACATAAAATGCCTCATGAGGGAGTTAAAGTTTGTCTATTCTCACAATGAGATTTTGAAATGAGCTGTGTATTGTACGCGGACCAACGTTTCTAATCAGGGCCCCATTTCAAGTGCTCAGTAGCCCCTTTGGCCAACCTTCAACTCCATGAGCAATGCTGGTCCAGTGAGCTCCACAGCAGAAGGTAGACAGGGAACAAGGCAGACCCCATACAGCCAGGCCACAGCAGGGGCTGAGGATGCCTGGTTAGTGGATGCCTGGGGGAAAGGATGCCAGAATTTACGCTTGAAGGCATGATGAAACAGGGAAAGACTCAATAAAATAAAGAAGGAAGGGGCCGAGCCCAGTGACTCACACCTGTAATCCCAGCACTTTGGGAGGCCGAGACCGGCGGATCATGAGGTCAGGAGTTTGAGACCAGCCTGGCTAACATGGTGAAACCCCATCTCTACTAATACTATAAAAATTAGACAGGCGTGGTGGCGGGCGCCTGTAGTCCCAGCTACTCGGGAGGCTGAGGCAGGAGAACTGCTTGAACCCAGGAGGTGGAGGTTGCAGTGAGCTGAGATTGTGCCACCGCACTCCAGCCTGAGCAACAGAGTGAGACTCTGTCTCAAAAAAAAAAAAAACAAACAAACCCAGGAGGTAGAAGTTGCAGTGAGCCGAAATCACACCACTGCTCTCCCGCCTGCGCGACAGAGCAAGGCTCCATCTCGTAAAAAATAAAAACAAAAAAATAAAAAGGAAGGAGAATAATGGAATAAGGGAAACTCAATGAATAAAACGCCCTGGGGCCTACTATGTACCCAGAAAAATGAAAAGTAAAGAAATATAATAAGGTCATGCATGTGGTTTATGCTCATAGTCCTAGAAATTTGGTAGGCTGAGGCAGGAGGATCACTTGAGCCCAAGAGTTCAAGAACAGCCAGGGCAACATGGCGAAACTCCGTCTCCACAAAAATTACAAAAAAAAATTTAGACAGGCGTGGCAGCACACACCTGCAACCTCAGCTAATCGAGAGGCTGAGGTGGGAAGATTCCTTGTGCTTGGGAGGTCAAGGCTGCAGTCAGCCCAGATGGCACCACTGCACCCCAGCCTGGGCAATAGAGAGAGACCATGTCCCAAAAATAAATAAATAAGGAAACGCCCTGGGGCTCCAGGCCCGCCCTCTGCTCCCACTGCCCCACCCCTGCACTCCTCCTGCTCCTGGTCTGAGCTCCCCCGACCTCCTCCTCCTCCTTCCCCAGGTCGATCCTGAGACCCATTGTCATGCAGAAAGGTGCTTCCTCTCTTGGTTCTGCGAGGACATACTGTCTCCTAAGAAAAACTACCAGGTCACCTGGTACACATCTTGGAGCCCTTGCCTAGATTGTGCAGGGGAGGTGGCCGAGTTCCTGGCCACGCACAGTAATGTGAAGCTCACCATCTATACCGCCCGCCTCTACTACTTCTGGAAAACAGATTACCAGGAGGGGCTCCGCAGCCTGAGTGAGAAAGGGGCCTCCGTGGAGATCATGGACTACAAAGGTGAGATGTGGGGGGCTGAGGAGAGTGGGTGCGGGAGGGACAGCATGAGGGACAGGTGGGGCTGCAATGCCGTGGGGCGGGGCGGTGTCCCCGGGAAGCCTGCAGGGATGGGGCCAGCGTCCACTGTAACTGGCAGCCAGGAAACCTGGCCTGGGAGGGGAGGGACCAGGGCCTGGAGAGAGGCCTGCTGGGTCCTCACTGCTTTCTCCTCATTTTTTCTCAGATTTTAAACGTTGTTGGAAAAAGTTTGTGTACGATGATGGTAAGCCATTCCAGCCTTGGAAGGGACTACAATACAACTTTCTATTCCTGGACTGCAAACTGCAGGAGATTCTCGAGTGAGGGGTCTCCCTGGGCCTCATGGTCTGTCTCCTCTAGCCTCCTGCTCATGCTGCGGGGGCCTCCCCTCCACCCTGGACCAGCTCTGCTTTTGCCTGGTCATCCAGAGCCCCTCCTGCCCTCAGGGCCATTCCACAGTGCTCCCCTGCCTCACCGCCTCCTCCCCGCTCTCCCAGGCTCTTCTTGCAGAGGCCCCTTTCTGCTTCTATGGCTATCTCCATCCACCTCCCCAGTCCTGTTTCCCCAGCCTGTGTGCTCCTAACCTGCCTCTTCCCATCTCCCCAGCATAACCAAAAAAAAATTTTTTTTTTTTTTTTGAGACGGAGTTTCACTCTATCACCCAGACTGGAGTGCAATGGCTGGATCTCGGCTCACTGCAAACTCCACCTAGCTGGTTCAAGTGATTCTCCTGTCTCAGCCTCTGAGTAGCTGGGATAACAGGTGCCTGCCACCACGTACAGCTAATTTTTTTTTTTTTTTGTATTTTTAATAGTGACTGGATTTCACCACATTAGCCAGACTGGTCTTGAACTCCTGACCTCAGGTGATCTGCCCATCTCTGCCTCCCAAAGTGCTGGGGTTACAGGAGTGAGCCACCCCACCCGGCTACATAACCAAATCTTATTAAACTCAATCTAGGCTGGCTGCAGTGACTCATGCCTTTGGCAGGCAGAGTTGGGAGAACTGCTTGAGCCCAGGAATTTGAGACCAGCCTGGGCCACATGACAAAGCCCCATCTCTACAAAAGAAATACAGAAAAAAAAAAGCCAGGTGTGGTTCCATGCACCTGTAGTTTAAGCTACTTGGGAGGCAGAAGTGGGAGGATTGCTTGAGCGGGGGAGGTGGAGGCTGGAGTGAACTGAGATCACGCCACAGAACTCCAGTCTGAGCAACAGACAGAGACCCCATCTGAAAATAAATCAATAAATTAACTCAACCTAAATGGGTATGAATATATGTAAATTGAATATCAGAAGTTTTGATAAACATCCTTTGTAAATTTCATCCTACGAATTGGGTCATTCATGTCCTACCCAGCTAAAACAGAGGCCAGAAGCCAGGGAGGAAAAGCAGTCAGGCCACACACCATTGCTCTGGAAATGGACTTCTCTGCAAGCCTGACTCCTGAAACTGTGCATTGTACCCTGAAACCAGCTTTATCCATAGCTTCTGCGATAAATGGCTGTAAGTCTTGGACTCCTTGCTCCAAAAGCAGCGACTCAGCAATGGACCCTCCCAGCTCCCAACCCTTCCTAGTGCCCGTGAGCTTTCCCAAAGGGCAAGAGAACATTTCTCCTTTTTTTTTTTTTTTTTTTGAAACGGTGTCTCGCCCTGTCACCCAGGCTGGAGTGCAATGGCGCAGTCTCAGCTCACTGCAACCTCTGCCTCCCTTGTTCAAGTGATTCTCCTGTCTCAGCCTCCTGAGTAGCTGGGATTACAGGTGCACTCCACCATGCCGGGCTAATTTTTGTATTTTTAGTAAAAACAGGTTTCGTCATGTTGCCCAGGGCAGTCTTATTTTTATTTTATTTTTTTGAGACGAAGTCTTGCTCTGTCACACAGGATACAGTGCAGTGGTGCGATCTGGGCTCACTGCAACCTCTGTCGCCCAGGTTCCAGCTATTCTTCTACCTCAGCCTCCCGAGTAACTGGGATTACATGCACATGCCACCACACCTGGCTAATTTTTGTGTTTTTAGTAGAGATGGGGTTTCAGCATTTTGGCCAGGCTGGTCTTGAACTCCTCACCTGGTGATCCAGCCGTCTCGGACACCCAAAGTGCTGGGATTACAGGTGTGAGCCACCAGGCCTGGCTTAGGCTAGTCTTAATGTCCTGACCTCAGGTGATCCGCCCTTCTTGGCCTCCCAAATTGCTGGGATTGCTGGTATGAGCCACAGCGCCCAGCCCATTTCTCCATTTCATAAAACGTGTTGCCATCTCTTTGTTCTCCGGATATGGTGAACACCACCCGGACTGCGTGTATGTCCCAAATTACAGCTCCTTCTTTGCAAATGAAGTGTGAAATTTAGAGGCTCTTCTCCATACTTTAAATTTGACTCGACATTTTCAAGGCAGATGTAAGTTATTAGAGAATGACTCTATAAAAATGACCCTTCGTGCTCTGGCCTCCATAGAAGATGCCGCGGGCCAGGTGTCCACACGGCAGGCATTTATTTTCTCGCAGATCTGGAGGCTGCAGGTCCTAGTTTGAGGGGCGGGTGGGGTTGTTTGCTCTGAGGCTGCTCCTCCTTCTGGCTGTGTTCTCTGTGGCTTTTCCTCTGTGCACCTGCACCACTGGGGTCTCTCTGCCTCCAAATATCATCTTTTTTTTTTTTGAGACTGAGTTTTACTCTTGTTGCCCAGGCTGGAGTGCAATGGCACAATCTTGGCTCACTGCAACCTCCACCTTCAGGGTTCAAGCGATTCTCGTGCCTCAGCCTCCTGAGTAGCTGGGACTACAGGTATGGGCCACCACACCTGGCTAATTTTGTAGTTTTGGTAGAGAAAGGGGTTTCTCCATTTTTCTCAGGCTGGCCTCGAACTCGTGAGCTTAGGTGATCCACCCTCCCCGGCCTCCCGAAGTGCTGGGATTACAGGTATGAGCCACCGTACCTGACCTTTTATTTTTTTTTGAGACAGAGTTTTACTCTGTTGCCCAGGTTGGAGTGCAATGGCACGATCACTGCTCACTGAAGCCTCCACCTCCCAGGTTCAAGCAATTCTCCTGCCTCATCCTCCTGAGTCGCTGGGATTACAGGCGCCCCGAACCACTCTCCACTAATTCTTGTATTTTTAAGTAGAGATGGGGTTTCACCATGTTGGCCAGGCTGGTGTCAAATTCCTGACTGCCCACCTCGGCCTCCCAAAGTGCTGAGATTAAAGGCAAGAGCCACAGCACCCGGCGGACCTCCTCCTTTATGGACACCATCCAAGTGAATTTGTGCCCACAGTGGAGGTCTCATTTAAATTAATCATCTCGGCCGGGCGTGGTGGCTCATGCCTACATGTAATCCTATCACTTTGGGAGGCCGAGGCCAGTGGATCACTTGAGGTCAGGAGTTTGAAACAAGCCTGGTCAACATGGTGAAACCCCGTCTCTACTAAAAATGCAAAAAATTAAAAGGCCGGGCGCGGTGGCTCAAGC
>NW_012120154.1:2370566-2372681 GCF_000951035.1 Colobus angolensis palliatus | reverse complement strand
TGCAAAAAATTAGCTGGGCGTGGTAGTGGATGCCTGTAATCTCAGCTACTCTGGAGGCTGAGGCTGGAGAATCGCTGGAACCTGGAAGGCAGAGGTTGCAGTGAGCCGAGATCGCGCCATTGCACTCCAACCTGGAAGACAGAGTGAGACTGCATATAAAAAATAATAATAATAATAAATTAATTAATTTGGGTTGGGTGTGGTGGCGGACACCTGTAATCCCAGCGCTTTTCGAGGCCAAGGTGGCGGAGGTGGAGGTCAGCCTGGCCAACATGGTGAAACCCCATCTCTACTGAAATTGCAAAAGTAGTTGAGTGTGGTGGCGGACACCTGGAATCCCAGCAAATCTGGAGGCTGAGGCTTGAATCACTTGAACCAGGGAGGCACAGGTTGCAGTGAGCCGAGATGGTGCCACTGAACTGCAGCTTGGGAGACAGAGTAAGACTCCATCTCCAAAAAAATTAATTAATTAATTAATCAATCATCTGTTGAAAAGGACCTGTCTCCAAATACAAGCACACATTGAGGTAGAGGGGTTAGGGCTTCAATATACTGATTTTTGGGAGAAACAGGGCAACACGGCAACAAGGTACAGTCATTGTGGGCAGGCCTGAGTGGGGTGTGCAGGGGTTCCTATCCTGTGTGTCTGTCTCCCAGGGGAGTCTCGACCTGACCCTCACAGCCCCTCCACCCAGATCTTCCTTGGTGTACCACCCAGCCCACCCTCCTGCACCCAAGAGCACCCAGCCTTCCCTCCTGCTCATGCCCCTCCTTTGTCAAATTCCTCCCAGCAGTGAGGCTCTGGACTAGGACACAGCCTAGGGAACGTGAAAGAGAAAGAGCCAAGAAAACTTGATCAGTGATCAAGTTGGTGTTTAAGTAAGATTTTCAATAAAAAGTAGAATTGGGTACTCCATGGAGGCTTGAGATGCCCAGAGCTTTTCGAGAAAGCAGAACAGAAAGTAGAGGGGCAACCAGGAACCAGAAGAGCTAGAGAACCGGAAGCTCGAGCCCTCAGAGGAGATAGGGAGTAGGCACCTGGGTCTTGGGCCTGTCCACG
The DNA here is from genome assembly GCF_000951035.1 of Colobus angolensis palliatus. Classification (NCBI taxonomy): domain Eukaryota; kingdom Metazoa; phylum Chordata; class Mammalia; order Primates; family Cercopithecidae; genus Colobus; species Colobus angolensis. The sequence continues at coordinate 2,371,621 of NW_012120154.1, read as the reverse complement.
AAAAGAGTCAAACTCTGTAAAATATTTGAAGAGATGTGTTCTGAACCAAATACCAGTGACCATGGGTCGTGACACAGCGCTCAGGAGGCCCTGAGAACATGTATCCAAGGTGGTGGGGGTGTGGCATGACTCCCCAGACCCCTTAGATAGGAATTTGGTTTTGTGTATTTTAGAGAAGCATGAGATATCAATCAAATACATTTAAGAAATACAGAAGCTGGGCGCGGTGACCCAAGCCTGTAATCCCAGCACTTTGGGAGGCCGAGGCAGGTGGATCACGAGGTCAGGAGTTCAAGACCAGCCTGGCCAACATGATGAAACCCTGTCTCTACTAAAAATCAAAAAATTAGTTGGGTGTGGTGGCGGGCACATTTAATCCCGGCTACTTGGGAGACTGAGGCAGGAGAATCACTTGAACCCAGGAGGCAGAGGTTGCAGTGAGCCAAGACCACGCCACTGTACTCCAGTCTGGGTGACAGAGCAAGACTCCATCTCAAAATAAAGAAAAGAAAAGAAATACATTGGTTTGGTCCAGAAAGGTGGTACAACTCAAAGTGAGGGGAGGTCTTCCAGGCTACAGGTGAATTTAAACATTTTCTGGTTGACGATTGGGTGAGTTTGTCTAGAGACCTGGCATCCACAGAAAGGAAATGTTCAGGTTAAGATAAAAGATTGTGGAGACCAACGTTCTTTTGAAGTCTCATAGTGGTTGCCCTTAGAGACAATAGATGACAAATGTTTCCCATTCAGGTCTTTAAAAGGTGCAACTAGTTAATCTGTTTAGGACTGGGAGGCCTAGAAGAAAAGATCCAGCTTTATTAATAGAGATTCTTTAGAGATGCAAACTTTCCCCCACGAAGGACAACTTTGCATGGCCTTTTCAAGATATGGCAAATAAACATGTTTTGGGGTAAAATATTTTGTCTTTCTTCTCTGTCACATAATGTTGTGCCTGAGTCAGATTGGAAAGTAACTCACAATATATAGGATTAAATAAAACCCATCTGTGCCAGGCGCGGTGGTTCATGTCTGTAATCCCAGCACTTTGGGAGGCC
>NW_012120154.1:2363694-2366351 GCF_000951035.1 Colobus angolensis palliatus | reverse complement strand
AAGAGGGCTGAGTCCGAAAAGAGAGACAGCGAAGGGAGATAGGAGAGGGGCAGCTTTATAAGACTTGGGTAGGCAGTGGAAAGTTACAGTCGAAGGTGGTCATCTGTTGTCAGCAGGGGAGGGGGTCGCAAGGTGCATGGTGGGGAGACCACGAGACCCATTGTCCAGGAGAAGTGTCATAAGGTCGATTGATCAGTTGGGCAGGGCAGGAGCAAGTCATAACGATGGAATGTCTCAAGGTTGGTTAATCGGTTAAGGCAGAAACTGGCTGTTTCACTTCTTTTGTGGTTTTTCAACTGCTCCAGACTTCTTGGCTGCTGCAGGCCATCTGGATGTATATGTACAGTTCACAGGGGTTACAATGGCTTAGCTCCGGCTCAGAGGCCTGACACTGACCTCAGATGATCCACCTGCCTTGGCCTCCCAAGTGCTGGGATTACAGGCATGAGCCACCGTGCCCGCCTGTGATCATATGTTACATGCATGTTTGTTCGATAAGCACGGACTGCAGCCACCTACATGAATATTCATAGCTCATCCTCTAGCCTGTTGAATATGTATGTTTAGCCAACCCCTTCAGCATAAAGCTCCTGCCCCAACCCCTCCTGCTTCTAAATGTCTGTCTCTGGTGTTTCCCAGAGGCTGCTCTTCCCAGGCTGCAGGATGGCCACCTGCAGGCTATCACTCTTAACAAGAAATAAAGTCTCCTTTCCAAATTTATACATTGTGGCCAGGCGCGGTGGCTCATGTCTGTAATCCCAGCACGTTCGTAGGCCGAGGTGTATGGATCTCCTCAGACTGGGAGTTCAAGACCAGCTGAACAACGTGGAGAAACCCTGTCTCTATTAAAAACACAAAAATTCGCCAGGCATAATGGTGGGCGCCTGTAAGCCTGACCAACAAGGAGAAACACTGTCTGTACTAAGAATACAAAAATTAGCCAGGCATAGGGGTGGCGGTCTGTAATCCCAATTACATGGGAGGCTGAGGCAAGAGAATCGCTTCAACCTGGCAGGCGGAGGTTGCGGTGAGCTGAGATCATGCCACTGCACTCCAGCATGGGTAACAGAGCAAGATTCCATCTCAAAAAACAAACAAACAAACAAAACAACCACAAAAAACAAAAGCAAGCAAACAAAAAAACCAAATGTATACCTTGTGTAATTTTTAGGTCACTGCACCATGGGAGTACACTACCAGGGGAAGGGAGCTGTGAGACCCACAGGGAGGCTGCAGACAGGCTGTCCTGGGACACCAGCCACTGCCCTTCCATGACATGGGGACAAGAGGAGGCCAGAGCTCAGCCTACCAGGGAGCAACTCCGGGCAGGAGATGGGGAAGGAGAAGCAGGAAGGAAAGAGCTCAGTGCAGGGACGCACATGGCATCCTGGTGGGACATCTGAGGCCCACACCCACCTGCTGTCCCTCCCCCCCATGGTGGCCTCCGAGTGTGAAGGCCTGGGGGGAAGCAGACGCCTGACCCTTCACTCTTCCTCCCTGTCCCCATGGCTGCTGGGTGGAGACCATCTCTGGGACGATCCCTGAGGGCAGGATCCAGGAGTCCCTGCAGAGGCATCAGCCTGTCTGTCTTGAGAGTGGAGAGGCGGCTCCAGCTGGGCGGGACTACTAGGGGAGGGGCTTGTGCTCTGCTGGCTCTGCCTGGTGTGGACCCGCCTCCCAGTCTCTGGCGGCAAAGACTTTCTCTTTCCCTTTGCAGTTACTTTGGGTCCTGCCACACAGAGCGGCCTGTCTTTATCAGAGGTCCCTCTGCCAGGGGGAGGACCCCAGAGAAAAACAGAAAGAGGGTGAGAGCCTGAGGAAGATAAAGCATCCCAGAGCCTCCCACTCCAGCGCCAGAGCAGGAAGAGGGAGGGGCCATGACTACGAGGCCCTGGGTGGTCACTTTAAGGAGGGCTGTCCTAAAACCAGGAACCTGTAGCAGAAAGTGAAACCCTCCTGCTCCAGACAAAGATCATAGTCGGGACTAGCCAGCCAAGGATGAAGCCTCCGTACAGGTACTGCTGCCTGCTCGACCCGCTGGGCCTCTCTGCTGCCCCTTCCTGCCTGGTGGCCCTGCTGGGCCTCAGCCCTGGCCGCCCCCTGCCCCAGCCCCAGCCCTGGGCTCCCTCCCTTCTGGCTCCCCTGCCCCCGCCACTCCCAGCCAGGCTCTTTGTCCTGCTCTGTGGTCGCCCCACTGCTACTTCTGAATGGGCCGCCTCCCCGACCTGCTCCAGCCCAGGCCCCCTGCTGAGGCTCTCCCCCCCCCGCCCCGCCCCCGCCAAAAGTCATGGCAGGGCTGGTGCTCCCTGTCCTGGGAGGGTGCTCCCTCTGTGTGCTTCCTGCCATTCCTGAACTCTGGAACTGGGAGAATTGAACCAAAGGATGATGGGAGCAATGTGGAATTTTGTTCACAGAGCTTCGATGGATTTTCTGTAAGATTTACTTTGCTTTAAATACCAAGTCTTAGGAGAGGGTGTGGGGAGGGAATGGTCTCTGAAGCACAGGATAAATCATGTCTTCCAAAGATGTCTCCACTGTGGGCAGAGGAGGATGCAGATGACCCCAAACACACACTCTTCCTCTACGATCAGCATTCACCATTTATAATGACACCAGTAACATGGATTATAGTGACCGGGCACGGTGGCTCAAGCCTG
>NW_012120154.1:2342443-2362859 GCF_000951035.1 Colobus angolensis palliatus | reverse complement strand
GCCTGGCTAATTTTTGTGTTTTTAGTAGAGACTGGGTTTCACCATGTTGGTGAGACTGGTCTCAGACTCCTGACCTCAATGATCGGCCCACCTCGGCCTCCCAAAAGGCTGGGATTACAGTTATGAGCCATAATGTCCAGCCAATAACTTTATTCTCTTTTGCATTTTACTAATGCGTTGGAGAGTGGGTGGGAGAAATACCGGGAGGGTGGGGAATGTACCCCTGGAATGACCAGAGCTGGGCCCTGAGCAGGAAGAGGTCACCCCGGTCCTGCTGCCCCTGCCAGCACCCCCTTTTCTTGCTCTCTCCCCGGTCTTCCTGCCTGGGAAGGAATTAGAAATTCTCAGGGCTGTGGAGGGATGGGGGAGGCCCAGAGCCGTCAGGGGAGCTGTGTTTAGCGGACATCAGCGCGGAGGGCTCCTGGGAGCGCTCTCTGCATTGGCTGGTTTCTCTCTTGTGTCTTCAGAAACACAGTGGAGCAAATGTATCAACGCACATTCTTCTACAACTTTAATAACAGACCCATCCTTTCTCGTCGGAATACCGTCTGGCTGTGCTACGAAGTGAAAACAAGGGGCCCCTCAATGCCTACTTGGGGCGCAAAGATCTTTCGAGGCCAGGTACCACCCGGACTCCAATCACTTTGCAGGCAGGAGCTAAGCCAGCTGGGAAAGCAAACCATGGGCACTGAGGAGTGAAATGCCCAGGGGCGGGCTGTCCAGGGCGCCCTTCTCTCCCACACTTTCCAAGTCCGTGGCCCTGACCTTCCTGCTGGACCGTCCTGGGATCGGATCGTGGAGGGGGTTTGCCTCTGCACAAAAGGCCTTGGTTTTTTTTTTTTGTTTTTTTTTTTGAGACAGAGTTTCTCTCTTGTTGCTCAGGCTGGAGTGCAATGACGCAATCTCAGCCCACTGCAACCTCTGACTCCTGGGTTCAAGCAATTCTGTCGCCTCACACTCCCGAGTAGCTGGGATTACAGGTGCCCACCACCATGCGTGGGTAATTTTTTTTTTTGTATTATTAATAGAGACCTGATTTTACCATGTTGGCCAGGTTGGTCTTGAACTCCAGACCTCAGATGATCCACCTGCCTCGGCCTCCCAAAGTGTTGGAATTACAGGTGTGAGCCACAGTGCCGGCTTAATTTTAATATTTTATTTAATCCAATGTAGCTGACATTACTTCAACATTATTTAACATAAAATTCTTGACAAGATAATGAAGTTTCTTTTTCTTGTCATGCTGAGTCTTTGAAATGAGCTGTGTAAGCCGTGTTTGGGGGGTGGCTTGCGCCTGTATCCCAGCACTTTCGGAGGCCGAGGCCGGTAGATCACCTGAGGTCAGATGTTCGAAAACCAGCATGGCCAACATGGTGAAATCCCGTCTCTACTAAAAATACAAAAAAATTAGCCAAGCATGGTGGCAGTCGCCTGTAATCCCAGCTACTTGGGAGGCTGAGGCAGGAGAATCGCTTGAACCCATGAGGCAGAGGTTATGGTGAGTTGAGATTGCATCATTGCACTCCAGCCTGGGCAACAAGAGTGAAACTATGTCTCAACAACAACAAAAAGAGAAATGAGCAGTGTATGATGTATTTTTCAGGTTCCCAGGTCTCTCATCAGAGCCCCATTTCAAGTGCTCAGTAACCCCCTTGGCCAGTGCCCCCCACCACATGGGAGAGCGCAGGTCCAGTGGCCTCCCCAGCAGATGGCAGGGAGGGAACAAGGCCGACCCCAGAGGGCCAGGCCACAGCAGGGGCTGAGGATGTCTGGTGAATGGATGCCTGGGAGAATGGATGCCAGAGTTCACGCACGAGTCTGTGAAGAGGGCTGGGAAAACTTCCAAACGAAGGGAAGCACGTGTCTTGGTGCACCTTGTGTTGCTTCAACAGCAGGACTGAGACGGGGACATTCACAATGAATAGAAATGTGCTGGCTCGAGTTCTGGATGCTGGGAAGTTCACTGTTAAGGCACCAGCGACTTTCCAGGGCTTGCGAGCTGCACAGTCACGTGGGGGTGAAGGTTGTTGCCAGAAGGTCGGGAATGCTCTAGACAGCGTGGCCTGGGATGTCGAGTCACTGCTGCTCCATGCCACAGGGACAAGAGGAAGCAGGAGTTTAGTCTGACCCGCTGCCCCTCCAGCTAGAGGGCAAGAGACAGAAAGTGGGGCTAAAGTCACCCTTGAATAACCACAGCAGTGGCACCCACAAAGGTGCAGTCCCCACAGCCTCATAGCCGCTTGTAAGTGCCACCTCTTAAGGCCATTACCATAGCAATTAACACTGAACACGAGCTTTGGAGCAGACAATCACTCAAACTAATTAGGGGGATGGAGGAAAGGAGCTTCAATGGCAAGATCCCCTGGACTCCTATCCTGGCCCCTCCTCCCACTGCCCCAACCCTACTCTCCTCCTGCTCCCCCTCTCAGAGCATCCCCTGCCCCTGCTCCTCTCCCAGGTATATTTCGAGCCTCAGTACCACGCAGAAATGTGCTTCCTCTCTTGGTTCTGTGGCAACCAGCTGCCTGCTTACAAGTGCTTCCAGATCACCTGGTTTGTATCCTGGACCCCCTGCCCGGACTGTGTGGGGAAGGTGGCCGAATTCCTAGCTGAGCACCCTAATGTCACCCTGACCATCTCCGCCGCCCGCCTCTACTACTACTGGGAAACAGATTACCGCAGGGCGCTCTGCAGGCTGCGTCAGGCAGGGGCTCGCGTGAAGATCATGGACGATGAAGGTGAGAGGAGGTGGGGTCGGGGAGTGTGAGGGGGTGGAACAGCATGAGAGATGGATGGATCTGCAATGCCATGGCTGGGGGTGTCCCAGGGCAGCCTACAGGGGCAGGGCCAGCGCTGACCACAACTGACAGCCAGGAGACAAGGCCTGGGAGGGCAGGACCAGGGTCAGGGGAGAGCCTGACTGCTTCCTACCTCTTCATGTCAGAATTTGCATACTGCTGGGAAAACTTTGTGTACAATGAAGGTCAGTCATTCATGCCTTGGGACAAATTCGATGACAATTATGCATTCCTGCACAGCAAGCTAAAGGAGATTCTCAGGTGAGGGTCTCCCTCTGGTCTCATGGTCTCTCTCCTCTCACCTCCTGCTCATCCTCCTGAGGCCTCCCCTGGCCAGGCCCTCCTGTCCTCCCTTCTGCCCCCTGCCTGCCCTCATAGTTACACCCCCTCACCCCAACTCCTCGTGTTTCCTCCACCTCCCTGCCTCCCCACTGCTTTCCTGGGCCCCTCCTGTGAGTGAGAGGCCCCTTCGGCCTCCAGAGCGACCTCCATCCACCCCCGAGGCTGCCCTCCCCACAGCCTGGGATCCCCAGTCTGGCTCCTTGCATCTCCTTGGCATAACCGAAGTTGTCATAACACTGGACGTAAGTGGGCGTGAATATTCACAAGCCCGACAGCCAGAAGCTTTGAGCAACATCCTTCAAGGCTGACCTGAGCCCCTGAGAAGGAGCTGCCTCCGTGGAAACAGAGCTTCAGGCTTCGGCTGCCATAGAAGATGGCCCGGGCCTGGTGCCCACAGGGCCGGCATTTATTTTCTCACAGACCTGGAGGCTGCAAGTCCAGGGTGGAGGGGTGGGTGGGGCTGTGTCCTCTGCTGCCGCTCTTCCTGGCTGGAAGTGGGTTCCTTCCGGCCCTATCCTCTCTGGCCGTTCCTCTGTGCACCTGCAACCCTAGGGTCTCTCTGCCTCTAAATGTCCTCCTTGTTTATGGTCCCCAGTCAGACAGGATTAGGGTCCGCCCTAAGGACCATGAGTTAATTTAATCACCACTTTAATGGACCTGTCTCCAAATACAGTTATCCTGTGAGGAGGTGGGGATGAGGACTTCAACATATCAATGTTGGGAAGATACAATTTAGTCCATGACAATGACCCAGGGGGGCTTTGGGTCAAGCTTGGGTGGTGTGTGCAGGGATCCCTGTTCTGTGTGTCTGTCTCCCAGGAGTCCTGCCCTGACCCTCACAGCACCTCCCTCCAGACTTTGCTGCACCCTGGGCTGCACCTCATGGCTTCCCCACCCAACAGCACCCAGCCCCGCCTCCTACTCACACCTGTCACTTCTCAAATCCCCCCCACAGGATGGAGATGCAGAAAGAGTCAAACACTCAGTGATCAAGGTCCCATGTGAATAATTTTTTTTTTTTTTTTTTGAGACAGCCTCTCCCTCAGTCGCCCAGGCTGGAGTGCTGTGGTGCGATCTCGGCTCACTGCAACCTCTGCTTCCCAGGTTCTAGCAATTCTCTTGTCTCAACCTCCCAAGTACCTGGGATTACAGGCACATGTCACCACACTGGCTAATATTTGTATCTTTAGTAGAGATGGGATTTTGCAATGTTGACCAGGTGTTGAGTGAGATTTTACAAAAGAGTAGGCTTGGATAATGGGAGGCTTGAGATGCCAGGAACTTTCCAGGAAGCACAATAGAAAAAGGCAACCAGGGACCAGAGAGGCCATAGAAAGAGATTATCCAAGGCCCTTGGGAGAGACGGGAACTAAGCACCTCGGTCTTAGAACGGAAGAGCAAACTGCAAGACAGGGTGGCCGGGGACACCAGGCTCTGCCCTTTCATGATATATAGACAAGAGCTCAGCCAGCCAGGGAATAACTCTAGGCAGGAGATGTGGAAGGAAGGAGCTCAGTGTGGGAGCACACGTGGCATCCTGGGGGGACATCTGAGGGCCCCCCTACCAGCTATTCCTCCCTCCAATGGTGGCCTCTGAGTATGAGGGCATGGGGGGAGGCAGACACCTGCCCCTCACTCTCCCTCCCTACCACATAGCTGCTGGGTGGGGGGCGTCCCTGGGATGATTCCTGAGGGCAGGATCCAGGGGTCCCTCCGGCGGTCCTCCCATCCAGGTGAGAAAGCAGCCTGAAGTGAGGCCTGCACTCAGATGGGCCTGGGAGGTCACTCACAGCGCAGGTGCCTCCTGGAACAAGGGCCCTGGAAGATAGAAATAGAACCCAAGCCCAAGACTAACATCAGGGCCAGGACAAGCCTGCCAAGGAGGCTGCACATGAAGCCCCGGATCAGGGACCACTGTCCGCTCTGCCCGCAGGGCCTCTGCTGCCCCTTCCTGCCTGGTGGCCCTGCTGGGCCTCAGCCCTGGCCTCCCCCTGCCCCAGCCCCAGCCCTAGGCTCTCTCCCGTCCGCTTCCTCTTTTTCTCCCACTCCCAGCCATGCTCTTTGCCCTGCTATGTGGTCACCCATCTGCAGCTTCTGAATGGGCCGCCTCCCCCACCTGCCCCAGCCCAGGCCCCCTGCTGAGACTCTCCCCAGAGAGTAACCACGGGGCTGGTGCTCCCTCTGTGTGCTTCCCACCATTCCTGAGCTCAGGAACTGGGAGAATTGAACCAAAGGATGATTGGAGCAATCAGGCATTTTGTTCTCAGCACTTTGATGAAATTTCTGTAAGATTTACTTTGTTTCAACACAAAGTCTTAGGAGAGGGTGTGGGGGAGGGAATGGTCTCCGCACCAGAAAATAAGCCATTTCTTCCAAAGATGCCTCCAGTATGAGCAGAGGAGGATGCACGTGACCTCAGACCCACGTTCCTCCTCCGTAAGCACCATTCACCTTTTAGAATGACACATGTAACCTGGAATGTAGGAAAAACTATGATGATCAGGAGTAATGCTCTTATTTTAAAGTTTAGTAAGAAGAGAGCCTGGTTCCCAACAGCTCCCTGCTACAGGGCCTGTGATGCAGAGGCTGGACGGGGCTGGCATGGAAAGGGGCCCCAGCTCCATCCATCCCCAGCTCTGTGGCCTGGGCAGGTTACCTACCTCTCTGTGCCTCTGGCACTTCTGTAAAATAGGGAGGGCCCCTGCAGGCCTCAGGCATGTGCCATGAGCTCAGACATATGCAGCACTTACGAGAGTGATCTGGGCCTGCCGGGCACAGTGGCTCACGCCTGTCATCCCAGAACTTTGGGAGGCTGAGGTGGGCAGATCACGAGGTCAGGAGTTCAAGACCAGCCTGGCCAACATGATGAAAACCGATCGCTACTAAACATACAAAAACTAGTGCTGAGCACGGTGGCTCACGCTTGTAATTCCAGCACTTTGGGAGGCCGAGGTGGGCAGATCACAAGGTCAGCAGTTCAAGACCATCCTGGCTAACATGGTAAAACCCTGTCTCTACTAAAAATACAAAAAGTTAGCTGGGCGTGGTGGCATGTGCCTGTAGTCCCAGCTACTTGGGAGGCTGAGGCAGGAGAATCGCTTGACACCAGGAGGCAGAGGTTGCAGTGAGCCGAGATTGCACCACTCCTTTCCAGCCTGGTGAAAGAGTGAGACCCCGTATAAAAATAAATAAATAAAAATACAAAAATCAGCCAGGCATGGTGACACAAGCCTGTAATCCCAGCTACTCAGGAAGCTGAGGCAGGAGAATCACTTCAACCTGGGAGGTGCAGGTTGCAGTGAGCCAAGATCGCGCCACTGCACTCCATCCTGGATGCTAGCAAGATTCCGTCTCAAAAAAAAAAAAAAAAAAAAAGAGAGTATTTGGTGTGATCCCAATGTAAAAATAATCATCATCATCGGACAGGTGAAATGTGAGGAAGGAATTGAGCTGAAATGTTCAAGCAACTATTTGAGGTTGGAGAGTTTCATTGTCTGTTGCATTTTCCTAATGGGTTGGGAGATGTGTGGCAGAAAAACTCGGAGGTTAAAGGTGTCCATTGGTAGCCCCAGAGCTGGGGTTCCAGCTGGGATAGGTCACTCTGGCCCTGCTGCCCCTGCCAGTATCCCTTCCTCTTTCTCTGTCCCAGTCTTCCTACCTGGGAAAGCAGCAGACATTCTCAGGGCTCTGGAGGGATGGGGGAGGCCCAGAGCCCAGGGCCGTCCAGGGAGTGATGTTCAGCAGGCATCAGCCCCCAGGACTCCGGGCGGGGGAGGGGGAGTCTCTGCATTGGGGTTTCTGTCTTGTGCCTTCAGAAACCCAATGGAGACAATGTATCCACACACATTCTACTTCCACTTTAAAAACCTACGGAAAGCCTATGGTCGGAACGAAACCTGGCTGTGCTTCACCGTGGAAATTATAAAGCATTGCTCAACTGTCTCCTGGAAGAGGGGCGTCTTCCGAAACCAGGTAGCACCAAAGTCCTAGTTACACCCCAAATAGGAGCTAAGTAGCTGGGAATGCAGAAAACACAAGAAGTGACGTGCCCGGTGCGGGCTCTCCTGTGTGTACTTTCCTTTTACATTTCTTTTTTTCTTCTTCTTTTTCTTTTCCTTTTTCTTTCTTCCTTTTTTTTTTTTTTTGAGACAGTCTCGCTTAATTGCCCAGGCTGGAGTGCAATGGTGCGATCTTGGCTCACTGCAACCTCTGCCTCTTGGGTTCAAGCGATTCTCCTGCCTCAGCCTCCTGAGTAGCTGGGATTACAGGTGCCCGCCACCGCACCCGGCTAATTTTTATTCTATTTTTAGTAGAGACGGGGTTTCACCACAGTGGCCAGGCTGGTTTCGAACTCCTGACCTCACAGGATCCGCCCCCCCTCGGCCTCCCAAAGTGCTAGGATTACAGGCATGAGCTACTGCGCCCAACCTTCTCCCACATTTTTAAGTCCGTGGCCCAGATCTTCCTCCCTGACTCTCCTGGGATCGGATGGTGGAGGGGATTTGCCTCTTCCCAAAAGGCCTTGCTTAGAGCCCAGCACCCTCACTCTTGACTTACTTTCCCAAAATCTTGTCATGGAGCTGTGCGTCCGGCAGTCCTCGGGAAACAGCAGCTGTGGGAAGCGGGGGCTGTGGTATCCAGCACTGTGTCTGGGCCAGTCACTGCTGGGCTGGTGGGGCCGCCCCCGCCACTGCCCTGATTCCTCGATGTCAAGGACACATCATCACAGGATGGTGAACCCTTGCTCCTCACCGTGCTGCCCCCACAGGGGCCACTGACCTCCCACCCACCCTGTCATGTTCCACCCACCCCTGCAGCCCCCTCTGCCCAGGCAGGAGACTTTTCAGAGTGTGTTCGGGGAGGGAGCCGTCTGTGTTCTGGGCAGGCCTGGCCTACAGCAGTGCTGGCCTCGGAAACGCCCAGGACTCAGGAGTGAAGCACAAGTGAAGTCCCCACACGCTAAAAAGGCGGCAAGAACTGGTGGAAGACATTTTAATGTCTGCATTAGCTCAATTATCTCACATATGATTTCAACATATACTTAATATAAAATGCCTCATGAGAGAGTTAAAGTTTGTCTGTTCTCACAATGAGATTTTGAAATGAGCTGTGTATTGTTCACAGGCCAACGTTTCTAATCAGAGCCCCATTTCAAGTGCTCAGTAGCCCCTTTAGCCAACCTTCAACTCCATGGGCGATGCTGGTCCAATGACCTGCGTAGCAGAAGGCAGACAGGGAACAAGGAAGACCCCCATAGGGCCAGGCCACAGCAGGGGCTGAGGATGCCTGGGGAACAGGATGCCAGAAATCACACATGACCTGTGACGAGACAGGGAAAGACTCAATAAAATAAAGAAGGAAGGGGCCGAGCGTGGGGGCTTACGCCTGTAATCCCAGCACTTTGGGAGGCTGAGGTGGCAGGATCATGAGGTCAGGAGTTTGAGACCAGCCTGGCTAATATGGTGAAACCCCATCTCTACTAAAACTACAAAAAGTATCCAGGCGTGGGGGTGCGCCCCCGTAGTCCCAGCTACTCGGGAGGCTGAGGCAGGAGAATGGCTTGAACCTGGGAGGCAGAGGTTTCAGTAAGCCGAGATCTTGCCACTGCACTCCAGCCTGGGTGACAGCAAGACTCCATCTCTCAAAAAAATAGAGAGGAAGGGCCGGGTGTGGTGGCTCACGCCTGTAATCTCAGCACTTTGGGAGGCTGAGGCATGTGGATCACGAGATCAGGAGAGTGAGACCATGCTCGATAAGTCAGTGAAACCCTGTCTCTACTAAAAATACAAAAAATTAGCCGGGCGTGGTGGCAGGCGCCTGTAGTCCCAGCTCCTTGGGAGGCTGAGGCAGGAGAATGGCGTGAACCCGGGAAGTGGAGCTTGCAGTGAGTGGAGATTGCGCCACTGCACTCCAGCCTGGGCGACAGAGCAAGACTCCGTATCGAAAAAAGAAAAAAAAGAAGAAGAAAAAAGAAAAAGGAAGGACAAGGATGGAAGAAGGGAAATTCTATGAATAAAAAGCCCTAGGGCCTACTATGTACCCAGAAAAATGAAAAGTAAAGAAAATAAGGCCGTGCATGTGGTTTACGCTCATAGTCCCAGAGCTTTGGGAGGGTGAGGCAGGAGGACGGCCTGAGCCCAAGAGTTCAAGATCAGCCTGGGCAACATAGTGAAATCCTGTCTCTGCAAAAATTACAAAAAGATTAGACAGGCGTGGCGGCACACACCTGCAGTCCCAGTTAATCAGGAGGCTGAGGTGGGAAGATTCCTCGAGCCTGGGAGGTGAAGGCTACAGTCAGCCCAGATCGCACCACTGCACCCCAGCCTGGGCAATAGAGAGGGACCATGTCCCAAAAATAAATAAATAAGGAAACGCCCTGGGGCCCCAGGCCTGCCCTCTGCTCCCATTGCCCCACCCCTGCACTCCTCCTGCTCCTGGTCTGAGCTCCCCATGACCTCCTCCTCCTCCTTCCCCAGGTTGATCCTGAGACCCATTGTCATGCAGAAAGGTGCTTCCTCTCTTGGTTCTGCGAGGACATACTGTCTCCTAACACAAACTACCAGGTCACCTGGTACACATCTTGGAGCCCTTGCCTAGATTGTGCAGGGGAGGTGGCCGAGTTCCTGGCCAGGCACAGTAATGTGAAGCTCGCCATCTTCGCCGCCCGCCTCTACTACTTCTGGGATACAGATTACCAGCAGGGGCTCCGCAGCCTGAGTGAGGAAGGGGCCTCCGTGGAGATCATGGGCTACGAAGGTGAGATGTGGGGGGCTGAGGAGAGCAGGTGCGGGAGGGACAGCATGAGGGACAGGTGGGGCTGCAATGCCGTGGGGCGGGGCGGTGTCCCCGGGAAGCCTGCAGGGATGGGGCCAGCGTCCATTGTAACTGGCAGCCAGGAAACCTGGCCTGGGAGGGGAAGGCCCAGGGCCTGGAGAGAGGCCTGCTGGGCCCTCACGGCTTTCTCCTTGTTTTTTCTCAGATTTTAAATATTGTTGGGAAAACTTTGTGTACAATGGTGATGAGCCGTTCAAGCCTTGGAAGGGACTAAAATACAACTTTCTATTCCTGGACAGCAAACTGCAGGAGATTCTTGAGTGAGGGGTCTCCCTGGGCCTCATGGTCTGTCTCCTCTAGCCTCCTGCTCATGCTGCGGGGGCCTCCCCTCCACCCTGGACCAGCTCTGCTTTTGCCTGGTCATCCTGAGCCCCTCCTGCCCTCAGGGCCATTCCACAGTGCTCCCCTGCCTCACCGCTTCCTCCCCGCTCTCCCAGGCTCTTCCTTCAGAGGCCCCTTTCTGCCTCCATGGCTACCCATCCACCCACCAAGACCCCATTCCCTGAGCCTGTGTGCCCCTAACCTGCCTTTTCCCATCTCCCCAGCATAACCAACCTTTTTTTTTTGAGACAGAGTGTTGCTCTGTCGCCCAGACTGGAGTACAATGGCTTGATGTTGGCTCACTGCAAACTCCGCCTACCAGGTTCAAGCGATTCTCCTGCCTCAGCCTCCCAAATAGCTGGGATTACAGATGCCTGCCACCATGCCCAGCTAATTTTTTTTTTTTTTTGTATTTTTAGTAGTAACTGGGTTTCACCATGTTGGCCAGGCTGGTCTTGAACTCCTGACCTCAGGTGATCCGCTCATCTCGGCCTCCCAAAGTGCTGGGATTACAGGCGTAAGCAACCCCGCCCGGCCACATAAACAAATCTTATTAAACCTGTAATCCCCCAGCAATTTGGGAGGCAGAGGTGGGAGAATCCCTTGAGCCCAGGAGTTCGAGACCAGCCTGGGCCACAGGACAAAGCCCCATCTCTACAATAAATAAATAAATAAATAAATAAATAAATAAATAAAAAGCCTGGTGTGGTTGCATGCACCTTTAGTTTAAGCTACTTGGGAGGCTGAAGTGGGAAGATTGCTTGAGCTGGGGAGATGGGGGCTGCAGGGAACTGAGATCACGCCACTGAACTCCGGTCTGCATGGCAGATTGAGACCCTGCCTGAAAATAAATTCATAAATAAACTCAACCTAAATGAGTATGAATATATGTAAATTGAATACCAGAAGTTTTGAGAAACATCTTTTGTAAATTTCATCCTACGAATTGGGTCATTCATGTTCTACCCAGCTAAAACAGAGGCCAGGAGCCCGGGAGGAAAAGCAGTCAGGCCACACACCATTGCTCCCAAAATGGACTTCTCTGCAAGCCTGACTCCTGAAACTATGCGTTGTACCCTGAAACCAGCTTTATCCACAGCTTCTGTGATAAATGGCTGTAAGTCTTGGATTCCTTGCTCCAAAAGCAGCGACTCAACAACAGAACCTCCCAGCTCCCAACCCTTCCTAGTGTCCATGGGCTTTCCCAAAGGGCAAGAGAACATTTCTCCTTTTTTTTTGAAACGTCTTGCCTTGTTGCCCAGGCTGAAGGGCAATGGCCCAGTCTTGGCTCACTGCAACCTCCTCCTCCCTTGTTCAAGTGATTCTCCTGTTTCAGCCTCCCGAGTAGCTGGGATTACAGGCGTGCACCACCATGCCGGGCTAATTTTTGTATTTTTCATAAAAACGGATTTCATCATGTTGCCCAGGCTGGTCTTATTTTTATTTTATTTTTTGAAACAGAGTCTTGCTCTGTTCCCCAGGCTGGGGTGCAATGGTGTGATCTCGGCTCGCTGTAACCTCTGTCGCCCAGGTTCAAGCTATTCTCCTGCCTCAGCCTCCCAAGTAACTGGGATTACATGCACGTGCCACCATGCCTGGCTAATTTTTTGTGTTTTTAATAGAGATGGGGTTTCAGCATCTTGGCCAGGCTGGTCTTGAACTCCTGACCTCGTGATCCAGCCATCTCGGACACCCAAAGTGCTGGGATTATAGGCGTGAGCCACCGGGCGCAGCTTAGGCTGGTCTTAAAATCCTGGCCTCAGGTGATCTGCCCTCCTTGGCCTCCCAAATTGCTGGGATTGCTGGTGTGAGCCACAGTGCCTAGCCCATTTCTCCTTTTTATAAAACCTATTGCCGTCTCTGTTCTCCCGTCATGGTGAACACCACCTGGACTGCGTGTATGTCCCAAATTACAATTCTTTCCTTGCAAATGAAAAGTGAGACTTAGAGGCTCTTCTCCACACTTTAAATTTGACTTGACATTTTCAAAGCAGATGTAAGTTATTAGAGAATGAGACTGTATAAAAATGACCCCTTCATGCTGTGGCCTCCATAGAAGATGCCCTGGACCAGGTGTCCACACGGCAGACATTTATTTTCTCGCAGATCTGGAGGCTGCAGGTCCAAGTTCGAGGGGTGGGTGGGGTTGTTTGCTTGGAGGCCGCTCCTCCTGGCTGGCAGGGAGTCTTCCAACTGTGTCCTCTGTGGCCTTTCCTGCATGCACCTGCACCTGTGGGGTCTTTGCCTCCAAATATCAACTTTTTTTTTTCTTCTTTTTTTGAGACAGAATTTTGCTTTTGTTGTCCAGGCTGGAGTGCAATGGCACAATCTCAGCTCACTGCAACCTCTGCCTTCCAAGTTCAAGTGATTCTCCTGCCTCAGTCTCCTGAGTAGTTGGGACTACAGGCGTGTGCCACCACGCCCAGCTAATTTTGTAGTTTTAGTAGAGATGGAGTTTCTCCATGTTGTTCAGGCTGGTCTTGAACTCGTGAGCTCAGGTGATCCACCCTCCTCAGCCTCCCAAAGTGCTGGGATTACAGATATGAGCCACCATACACAACCTCTTGTTTTTTTGAGATGGAGTTTCACTCTGTTTCCCAGGCTGAAGTGCAATGGCAGGATCACTGCTCACTGCAACGTCTCCCTCCTGGGTTCAGGCAATTGTCCTACCTCAGCCTCCTGAGTAGCTGGGATTACAGATGCCCAGAACCACTCTCTGCTAATGTTTCTATTTTTAAGTAGAGATGAGGTTTCACTGAGGAAGGAGACCACCTCTCTCATTGTCTCCTGTTTCAGAAGGAAGCAAAAAGTTAGAAAGAAGCAGAAGTAAGATCAATGGCCAGACTGTTTGGCACTGCTACCTGGGCCTGGTAGTTAAAGATCAACTCCTGACCTGACCATATGAAGAAGCATTGTGAAACTCTCTGTTCTGTTCTGCTAGCCCCGACTGCTGATGCATGTAGCCCCCAGTCACATAGCCCACACTTGCACAATCTATCACAACCCTTTCACGTGGACCCCTTAGAATTGTAAGCCATTAAAAGGGCCAGAGACTTCTTCAGGGAGCTTGGATCTTAAGATGCAAGTCTGTCAATGCTCCCAGCTGATTAAAGCCTCTTCCTTCCTAAAACCGGTGTCTGAGAGGTTTTGTCTGCATCCATTCCTGCTACATCACCATGTACACTTGAGGCCAGGCTGGTCTCAAAATCCTGACTGCCCACATTGGCCTCCCAAAGTGCTGGGATTAAAGGCATGAGCCATGACACCTGGTCAACCCCCTTTATGGACCCCAGCCAAGTTAATTTGTGCCCACACTAGAGGTCTCATTTAAATTAATCATTTCAGCTGGGCCTGGTGGCTCACGCCTGTAATCCTAGCACTTTGGGAGGCTGAGGCGGGCAGATCACTTGAGGTCAGTGTCACGCACGTCCATGTGAAGAGACCACCAACAGGTTTTGTGTGAGCTACAGGGCTGTTTATTTCACCTGGGTGCAGGTGGGCTGAGTCTGAAAAAGAAGTCAGCAAAGGGTGGTGGGATTATCATTAGTTCTTATAGGTTTGGGCTAGGTGTACAAAGTACATTCTTAAGGGTGGGGGAGAATATTACAAAGTACATTCTTAAGGGCAGGGGAGACTATATTGTATTAGTTAGGGTGGGGCAGGAACAAATCACAGTGGTGGAATGTCATCAGTTAAAGCTATTTTCATTTCTTTTGTGGATCTTCAGTTGCTTCAGGCCATCTGGATGTAAACGTGCAGGTCACAGGAAATGGCTTAGCTTGGGCCAGAAGCCTGACATTCCTGTCTACTTATATTAATAAGAAAAACAAAACAAAATAGTGCTGCAGTGTTGGGGTGGTGAAAATTTTTGGGGGTGGTATAGAGAGATAATGGGCGATGTTTCTTAGGGCTACTTCGAGCAGGATTAGGGCAGCGTGGGAACCTATGGTGGGAGACATTAAACTGAAGAAATTTTGGGGTAAGGAGTGATATTGTGGGGTTGTTAGACGGAGCATTTGTTGTATAGAATTATTGGTGATGGTCTGGATGTGGTTTTGTATGAATTGAGAAATTAAATGGAAGACACAAGGTCCGAATAAAATAAGGAGAAAAATAGTTTTTTTTTTTTTTGAGACGGAGTCTCACTCTGTTGCCCAGGCTGGAGTGCAGTGGCACAATCTCGGCTTACTGCAATCTCCGCCTCCTTGGTCCAGGTGATTCTCCTGCCTCAGCCTCCCAAGTAGCTGGGACTACAGGTGCCCGCCACCACACCTGGCTAATTTTTTTGTATTTTTAGTAGAGACGGGTTTTCAGCATGTTAGCCAGATGGTCTCAATCTCCTGACCTTGTGATCCGTCCACCTCGGCCTCCCAAAGTGTAGGGAGCAAGCCCCCCAAAATCTGGCCATAAACTGGCCCCAAACAAAATATCTGCAGCACTGTAATATGTTCGTAATGGTCCCAACGCCCATGCTGGAAGGTTGTGGGTTTACGGGAATGAGGGCAGGGAACACCTGGCCCGCCCAGGGCGGAAAACAGCTTAAAGGCATTCTTAAGCCACAAACAATGGCATGAGGGATCTGTGCCTTGAGGGCATGTTCCTGCTGCAGTTAACTAGCCCAACCTATTTCTTTAATTCGGGCCATCCATTCATTTCTCATAAGGGATACTTTTAGTTAATTTAATGTCTATAGAAACAATGCTAATAACTGGTTTACTGTTAATAAATATGTGAGCAAATATCTGTTCAGGGCTCTCAGCTCTAAAGGCTGTGAGATCCCTGATTTCCCACTTCACACCTCTATATTTCTGTGTCTGTGTCTTTAATTCCTCTAGTGCTGCTGGGTTAGGGTCTCCCCGACTGAGCTGGTCTCGGCACCAAAGTGCTGGGATTACAGACGTGAGTCACCAAACCTGGCCAGAAAAATAGGTATTAAAGTACTAAGAATTGGGACTACATCCAATTAGACAGTGTCCAAGGGGGTTCAACGTAATTAGTTGCTTGGTTGGTGAGTTTTGGGGCTCTATCCTTGAGTTTTTTTATGTTGTCATATACCTGGCTGGATTGATTCAGGTAAAAACAACACTCTTCATTTAAAAATATACAGTCTTCTTTTTTTAGCAGTGAGTAAGTCAATACCTCTGTGATTTTGGAGGAAAGAGAAATGCAAAGCCAGCAATTGTTCGTTAAAGAAGGATTAGAAACGGCTAGGAGAGAGTGATATTGATGGTGTGGTGGAGATAGCTGGGGAGAGGTAGAGGGTGGCATAAGAATGGGAACCAGAATAAGAGTAAGTATAAAAGTAAAGAATAGGACTTCATCAGGGTGAAAGTATTGGAGGGTACCTTGCCCCTGAAGATCTTCTATCCACTTCAAGAGAGACTTAAGGGTGGTGATTTGAGGTAAAACCAGGAGCCACTAAATACCAAGAGCCTGAGAAACCACTTGGGTGATTTGACTAATAAAGTCCGGTCCATTACCAGACTGTATAGAGGTGGGAAGGCCAAACCGAGAAATTCTGTCTAACAGAAGGGAAGAAATGATCACGGTGGCCTTCTCAGACCCTGTGGGAAAGGCCTCTACCCATTCAGTGAAAGTGTCTATCCAGACCAAGAGGTATTTTAGTTTTCTGACTTGGGGCATGTGAGTAAAGTCAATTTACCAGTCCTGGGCAGGGGCAAATCCTGGAGCTTGATGTGTAGGGAAGGGAGGGGGCCTGAACAATCCCTGAGGAGTAATGGAATAGCAGATGGAACACTGAGAAGTGATTTCCTTGAGGATAGATTTCCACGATGGAAAGGAAATGAGAGGTTCTAAGAGGTGGGGTAGCGACTTGTAACCTACATGGAAGAAGTTACGAAATGATGACAGAATAGAATGGGCCTGTGAGGCTGGAAGGAGATATTTTCCTTAGTCCAAGAACCATTTGCCTTGTGTGGGAAGAGATTGATAGGTGGAAGTTTCAGTGGGCAAGTAGGTGGGAGTGACTGATGAGAAGGAGAAAAACTGGCCATGAGGGACAGAAGTTGGAACTCTAGCTGCTTCTTTAGCGTTGCCCTGAGCAATGGGATCTGATGCCTTTTGATGGCCCTTGCAGTGAATGACTCCAGCTTCCTTTGGAAGTAAAGTGGCTTTAAGAAGAGTTTTTATTAAGGAGGCATTGATGATGGAGGACCCTTGCGTAGTGAGGAAACCTCTTTCTGCCCATATAACAGCATGGAGGTGCAGGATATGGAAGGCATATTTAGAGTCAGTATAAATATTGATGTGTAGTCCCTTTGCAAGAGTGAGGGCCTGAGTTAAGGCAATGAGTTTGGCTTGCTGAGAGGTAGTGGAGCAGGACAGAGTGGTAGCCTCAAGGATAGATATGGAAGATACTATAGCATAGCCTGCCTTTGCTAGTGAGTGGTGATTAGGCCTGGTGGAACTGCCATCAATAAACCAAGTGTGATCAGGGTGAGGAATGGGAAAGAAGGAAATATGGGGAAATGGAGTGAATGCCAGGTATATCAGAGAGATACAGTCATGGGTGTTAAGTGTGGTATCAGGAATAATGTGGGAGGCCAGATTGAAGTCCAGGCCAGGAACAATGGTAATTTTCAGAGACGCAACAAAGAGTGAGTACAGCTGAAGGAGCCGGGAAGCAGAAAGTATATGCATCAGGCATGAGGAAGAAAATAGATTTCGTAAGTTATGAGAACTGTAGAGAATGAGTTGAGCATAGTTTGTGATTTTGAGGGCCTCTAAAAGTGTTAAGGCAGCCTAGCCACTGCACAGAGACATGATGGCCAGCCTAAAACAGTAAAGTCAAGTTGTTTGGACAAAAAGGCTACAGGGTACGGTAGCTTTGTGTAAGAATCCCGGTCCTTGTGTAAGAATTCTGACTGCACAGCCCTTCACTTCAGGCTATGTGTAATGGAAATGGTTGGGATGAGTCAGGGAGAGCTAATGTGGGAGCAGTCTCTAAAGCTGTCTTCAAGGAACAGAAAGAGGAGTGGGGAAAGGATTTAGGATCTATGGGGTCAGCGAGGTTTCTCTTTATGAGTTTATATGATGGTTTTGTTAGGATGGCAAAACCAGGTATCCAAAGGTGAAAGTATCCAACCATGCCTAGGAAGGAAAGAAGCTGTTGTTTTGTAGAAGGGGTTGGGGTTTGAGAGATTAGCCAGACACGATCGGCAGGGAGAACACACATGTTTTCATGAAGAATTATGCCGAGGTAGGTAAAGGATGCGGAAGAAATTTGAGCTTTGGAGGGGGATACCCGATATCCTCTGGAGAATAAATGTTGAAGGAGCAGGAAGGTATCTTGTTGAGAAAACTCAAAGGAGGGACTACAAAGTAAAAGATCACCAATGTATTGAATAAGGTGGGAAGCAGAGGGGTGGAAAGAAAGTAAATCATGAGAAAGGGCCTGGCTGAAGTAATGAGGGCTGTCCCTGAAACCTTGTGGCAGCACAGCCCAGGTAAGCTGCTGGGACTGATGGGTGTCAGGGTCAGTCCAGGTGAAAGCAAAGAGGGGCTGGGATGAAGCATGCAAAGGAATAGTAAAGAAAGCGTGTTTGAGATCCAGGACCGAATAATGGGTTGTGGAGGGAGGTATTGAGGAGAGGAGAGTATATGAGTTTGGCACCATGGGGTGGATAGGCAAGACAATTTAGTTGATAAGGCACAGATCCTGAACTAGCCTATAAGGCTTGTCCAATTTTTGGACAGGTAAAATGGGAGAATTGTAAGGAGAGTTTTTAGACTTTAAAAGGCCATGGCTGTAATAGGTGAGTGATAACAGGCTTTAATCCTTTTTAAAGCCTACTGTGGGATGGGATATTGGCATTGAGCAGGGTAAGGGTGATTAGGTTTTAATGGGAAGGTAAGGAGTGCATGATCATTTGCCAAGGAGGGAGGAGAGGTGTCCCATACTTGTGGATTAAGGTAGGAAGACACAAGGGGAGGATGCGAAGGAGGCTTTGAACTGGGGAAAAGGGTGGCAATGAGGTGTGGCTGGAGCCCAGGAGTAGTCAGGGAAGCATATAATTTGGTTAAAGTGTCTTGACCTAATAAGGGAGCTGACTGCACAGCCCTTCACTTCAGGCTATGTGTAATGGAAATGGTTGGGATGAGTCAGGGAGAGCTAATGTGGGAGCAGGTGGGGATAACTAAAAAAGACTGCATAAAAGAATGTTGTCCAAGTTGGTGCCAGAGTTGGGGAGTTTTAAGAGGTTAGAGGCCTGGCCATCAATACCCACAACAGTTATGGAGGCAAGGGAAACAGGCCTTTGAAAAGAAGGTAATGTGGAGTGGGTAGCTTCCATATTGATTAAGAAGGGGACAGACTTACCCTCCACTGTAAGAGTTACCCAAAGCATCCATGATGGTCCAGAAGGCTTCCGAGGCAATCAGACAGTGTCAGTCTTCAGCTGCTAAGCCGAGAAGATCTGGGAAGGAGTCAGTCAGAGAACCTTGGGCCAGAGTTCCAGGGGCTCTGGGACTGTCTGCTGGGTGAGTTGGACAGTCCGATTTCCAGTGGGGTCCTGCACAGGTGGGGCATGGCTTAGGAGGAATCCTGGGCTTTGGGCATTCCTTGCCCCAGTGGCCAGATTTCTGGCACTTGAAGCAAGATCCTGGAGAAGGCGGTCCTGGAGGAACGCCTGGCCTCTGTGGTTTAGGTGTTCTGAAGTCCTTGTGTGCTGGAGATGTGACTGGGGTTTCTCTCACAGCAGAGGCAAGTAATTGCAACTCTTCTCTATTATTGCACACCTCAAAGATGAGGTTAATTAAGTCCTGTTGTGGGATTGAGGGCCAGAATCCAATTTTTGGAGCTTTTTCTAATGTCAGGAATGGGTTGGGTAACAAAATGCGTATTGAGAACACAATAGCCTTCTGGCCCCTCTGGATCTATGGCGGTAAAGCATCTAAGAGTTATCGCCAAATGGGCCATGGACTGGGCTGGCTTTTCATATTTGATGAAAAAGCGCCTAAATGCTAACCGATTTGGGAGAGGTTGGGTAAAGAAAATGGAGCATTAACCTTGGCTATGCCTTCAGCTCCAACCACCTCTCTAAGAGGAAACTGTTGGGCAGGTGGGGAAGGGCTAGTTGTGGAATGAAACTGTAGGCCAGACCAGGTGTGAGGAGGGGAAGTGGTAGAAGGATTATAGGGTGGGGGAGCAGAGGCTGAAGAAGAGTTGGGACCTGGCTCAGCCTGGCGAGGAGCAGACCGAGGAGAAGGGAAGAGGTCAGATGAGTCCGTGCAAAAGGAGGATTTGAATGAATCAGAGCTTGGGGTGGAGACTGAAGGAACAGACAGGAGACAAAGAAGATTTGGGATGAGTCTCATCAGGAGCAGAGATTAGGAAGGGACTGATGTGTAAAAGAATGCCTGGACGTCAGACACCTCAGACCATTTGCCCATTTTAGGACAAGAATGTTCTAGATATTGTAGGAAGGAGAAATCGAAAGTGCCGTTTTCTGGCTGTTTTGAATCGTTGTTGAGTTTGTATTGGGGCTGAGCAGTGCTGCAGAAGAAAATAAGATGCTGAGGTTTTATGTCAGGTGTGAGTTGAAGAGGTTTTAAGTTTTTGAGAACACAGGCTAAGGGAGAAGAAGGAGGAATGGAGGGTGTAAGGTTGCTTATAGTGAAGGAGGCAAGCTCAGAGCAAAGAGAGGGTACAAACACGGAGAAAGGGGGCTAGTGAGCAGCCCTGCACTGCAATGTAGGTGAGCAGCCAAAGCAGGCATCCCTGCAATTGACTGGCCACCAAGTGAAGGTGGGTGAATGACCAAGGGAGGTGTCCCCGTGGTGATCAGACACCAATGGAGTGTGGGTGAATAATCAGGCAGGTGTCCCTGCAGTGATTAAACACCAAGGGAAGACTTGTCTTCTTGAGTCCCTGACGGGCACCAGAGTTTTGGGTCCATGGATAAAATGTGTCTCCTTGTCTCTACTAGAGAAGAAAAAGAACTGGAATTGGAAAGACAGGGAGATTGAAGGGTAGTGAGAGAGGAAGATTGTAGGGTAGGGAGAGAGGCTGGAAAAGAGTGAAAAGAACGCTTACCTGATTTGAAATTGGTGAGATGTTCCTTGGGCTGGTTGGTCTGAGGACCTGAGGTTATAGGTGGATC
>NW_012120154.1:2340067-2341643 GCF_000951035.1 Colobus angolensis palliatus | reverse complement strand
TCCCAGCACTTTGGGAGGCCAAGGTGGGCGGATCACCTGAGGTCAGGAATTCAAGACCAGCCTGGCCAACATGGCAAAACCCTATCTCTACTAAAAATACAAAAAGTAGCTGGGTGTGGTGGTGGGCACCTGTAATCCCAGCTACTCGGGAGGCTGAGGCTTGAATCACTTGAACCAGGAGGCAGAGGTTGCAGAGAGCTGAGATGGTGCCACTGCACTCCAACTTGGGTGTCAGAGTGAGACTTTGTCTCCAAAAACATTAATAGATGAATTAATTAATCATCTGTTGAAAAGGACCTGTCTCCAAATACAAGCACACATTGAGGTAGAGGGGTTAGGGCTTCAATATATTGATTTTTGGGAGAAACAGGGAGACACGGCAACAAGCCATAGTCATTGTGGGCGGGCCTGAGTGGGGAGTGCAGGGGTTCCTGTCCTGTGTGTCTGTCTCCTAGGGGAGTCCTGACCTGACCCTCACAGCCCCTCCACCCAGACTTTCCTGTGTGCTCCACCCACTGCATTCCTCCTGCACCCAACAGCACCTAGCTCTCCCTCCTGCTCATGCCCTTCCCTTCTCAAATTCCTCCCAGCAGTGTGGCTCTGGGCTAGGAAACAGCCTAGGGAATGTGATGGAGAAAGAGCCAAGAAAACACTCAGTTATCAAGTTGGTGTTTAAGTAAGATTTTCAGTAAAAAGTAGAATTGGGTGCTACATGGAGGCTTGAGATGTTCAGAGCTTTTCGAGAAAGCAGAACAGAAAGTAGAAGGGCAACCAGGAACCAGAGGGGCTAGAGAACCGGAAGCTCGAGCCCTCAGAGGAAACAGAGTAGGCACCTGGGTCTTGGGCCTGTCAACGAAAAGAGTCAAACTCTGTAAAATATTTGAAGAGATATTTTCAATATTATTGAAATACCAGTGACCATGGCCCATGACACAGCTTGAGAACGTGTGCTCAAGATGGTGGGGGTGCAGCTTGGTTTTATACACTTTAGAGAGGCACGAACCATCAATCAAATACATTTAAGAAATACAAGAGCTGGGCACGGTGGCTCACGCCTGTAATCCCAGCACTTTGGGAGGCTGAGGCAGGTGGATCACGAGGTCAGGAGTTCAAGACTACCCGTGCCAACATAGTGAAACCCCATCTCTACTAAAGATACAAAAAATTAGCCGAGTGTGGTGGTGTGCACCTGTAATCCCAGCTACTTGGGATACTGAGGCAGGAGAATTGTGTGAATCCAGGAGGCAGAGGTTGCAGTGAGCCAAGACCATGGCACTGCACTCCAGCCTGGGCAACAGAGCAAGACTCCGTCTCAAATAAAAAAAAAGAAAAGGCCAGGCATGGCGTCTCATGCCTGTAATCCCAGCACTTTGGGAGGCCGAGGTGGGCCGATCATGAGGTCAGGAATTAGGGACCAGTCTGGCGAACATAGTGAAACCCCATCTCTACTAAAAATACACAAAACGTTAGCCAGGCGTGGTGGTGTGCACCTGTAATCTCAGCTACTCAGTGGGCTGAGACAGGAGAATGGCGTGAACCCGGGAGGTGGGGGTTGCAGTGAGCCGAAGTCACACCT
>NW_012120154.1:2334039-2334779 GCF_000951035.1 Colobus angolensis palliatus | reverse complement strand
CGTTTTATAGGATTTGGGTAGGTAAAGGAAAATGACAGTCAAAGGGGGTTGTTCTCTGGCGGGCAGGGGTGGGGGTCACAAGGTGCTCAGTGGGGGAGCTTTTGAGCCAGGATGAGCCAGGAAAACGAATTTCACAAGGTAATGTCATCAGTTAAGGCAGGAACAGGCCATTTTTCACTTCTTTTGTGGTGGAATGTCATCAGTTAAGGCAGTGGATGTGGATGTGCAGGTCACAGGGGACATGACGGCTTAGCTTTGGCTCAGAGGCCTGACAGGACCTTTTGACATACTGTAACAGGATGAGCCACAGACAAAACTCCTCCTCAGACACCAAGTTAAAGAAGGAAGGAGTTTATTCGGCCAGGGGCATTGGCAAGACTCCTGTCTCGAGAGCCGAGCCTCCTGAGTGAGCAATTCCTGTCCCTTTTAAGGGCTCACAACTCTAAGGGGCTGCATGTGAGAGGGTCATGATTGATTGAGCAAGCAGGGCCTACCATAAAATAACAGGACCATAGCAACTTTTGTCCTATCTCAGTGACTTGATGTGTACACTGCGAACAGTCCTCAGTCTGAGGAAGGTCCGTTGAAGTCCTTACTGCAAAAGTCCAAATTTTAAGGAAAATGAGTCCCGCAATGAGTTTCCTCATGCTTTGGCTTCCGGGTGTGACAGAAGCAGGGCTTGTCATCTTCTTCAGAGTCACTTTGCAGGGGTTGGTGAAGCTGCTCCCATCCACGTACCG
>NW_012120154.1:2326227-2329499 GCF_000951035.1 Colobus angolensis palliatus | reverse complement strand
CCAGGATGGTCTCGATCTCCTGACCTTGTGATCCGCCCGCCTCGGCCTCCCAAAGTGCTGGGATTACAGGCTTGAGCCACCGCGCCCGGCCTCATGTGATTTTTATACCATATAAACTAAATTTTATTTTATAGTAGTGTGTTATTAATGTTAAATCTAATTTTAATAAAACCTTGTAGACATATTTATCTAATTTTTAATGTTTGACTATAAGGTAAGATTTTATAGACTCTTTTTAACGTTTTATAATTTTTGCTAAAGAGCAGTTTGCTGCTTTAAGAAAAACCTGTTATGCTTTTACTTTAAATGTCCAGTTCACAGAAAAACTGGATGATACTTCTTTAACTTTAGCTAATGTGTTTACACACAGAATTTTCTTTACAGTTAACGTTTTAAAACTTGCTTAAACCTTCAAAACAATAATTTTTTTAAACTTTTTAATGTAGGTAAAAATGTACATTCTTATGCCTCCTTATAATCCTTTTACTAAAGGTATATTTTCCTTTTCTTATACACCTTGCACATAAACTGTTTTTTTTCCCAACAGTTTTACATTCAGGAGGCCTAGTTACTTTTAAATTATACAACATGTTTTGCATATATTCTTTTTTAACACACATTTTTTAATAACCTTTTTTTTTCCTTTCATAGCTTTTGACTTGTTTTTCTAAGACCACCAGAGCGGGCACAAAAGAACCAGCGGGTAGGCAAGTGTAGGAGCAAAACTGCAAGTTTATTTTGGTAACCTAAGGTGTGGGGAAGAAGTCTGTCGGCCTCCGGCAAAGAAGGCCGACAGAGTCCCCCCCTCGTGGGGCTCTCGGGCGGGGTAGGAAGACCGGGGGACTCTGTCGGCCTTCTTTGCCGGAGGCCGACAGACTTCTTCCCCACACCTTAGGTTACCAAAATAAACTTGCAGTTTTGCTCCTACACTTGCCTACCTGCTGGTTCTTTTGTGCTCGCTCGGCTGGTCTTAGAAAAACAAGTCAGCTTTCACAGGCAATTTTCGACATGCCTTAACTTCCTGACTTTTAACAAACATTTCTTTCTTTAAACAACCAGTTAATTTATTTCAGGACAAGAATTTACAATATAATACTCTTTTTATATAAATTCTGCCCCCCTTTTTTTTTCCTTTTTTTTTTTTCCCTTAGGATACTTCTGAACTGGTGAGGTTTGCTTACAATGAGGTTTCCTCTAAAAGTTTTTTCTTTTTTACCTTTTTTGTTTGTTTGTTTGTTAACAAAGCAGTTGCCACTACAGATTGAATGCATTTGGGCCATCCATTGGTTACTGGGTTAAGGATTTTTGATAGAAAGGCTTCAGTGCTTTCAGGATATGCCCTTATTTACACTGACAACAAAGTGATATTGGAGTGTTATAAGGTTACGGAAAATACCTTCAGTTATCAATTATAGGTTTTAAATTTACCTTGGCTTTTAAAGGAATAGAGTACACTTTTTTTTTTTCTTAACTACTTGTATATCTCTCTCTTTCTCTTTTTGTCTCTCTCTCTTTGACTTTCCTTTTGCCTCTGTGTCTTCTCTCTCTGCCTCTCTCTCTCTCTCTCTCCTTGACTCCCTCTTTGTCTGTCTCTTCCTCTCTGTCTCTTCCTCTCTCTCTTTGCCTCTTTTCCTCTCTGTCTCTTTCCTTTCTCTCTTTCTGCTGATCTTTCCTTGCCTCTGCCAGGCGCTTATGCTGGTTTTCTCTCAACCACTGTGTGTTGGGGAAGGTGGTCCAAAACCAGCTGTAACCAAATGTCTATGTACGGTTACTGGTCTGGGTTCCCTGGCTTACAGGTTACCTTGTGCCATTACCTTTGAAACAAGGGACCTGTCCAGGCTTCCTTCTAATGGCCAACCTACCTCTAATGCTGGCCGGTCTATCTTACACAAAGTTTTAAGTTTTCCTGGTGTCATAGTACTTCATAGTCTCCCTTAAATTCTTTTTTGAAAATTTTCAACATAGTTCCTAGTGGGGTGGGCTTATTTGTGCCTGGCCTATGCTTCTTCAAGACAAAACATCATGCTCACACCACAAAACAAAGAATGGGTAAAAAGAACACACAGAAACTTTTGCAGTGTGCACCAACCAAAATCAAAACCAAAATCAGAGTCTCCAGAAATCCAAGCCAGGTCAAAACCAAAACCAAAGTATCAAGCAAGGCAAGTCAAGTCAAAAACAAAAACCAAAGTGCTGGTACAGGCACCCCGTGTGTGATCAGGCCACACTTCCACTCAAATGGAGTAGGCAAGTTCCCAAGACCAATCCTGTCAAGCAATTCAAACCAAGTCAAAACCAAAACCAAAGTGCCGATAAAGGCATGCCGTAGGTGATCAGGCCACACTTCCACTCAAACAGAGTGGGCAAGTTCCCAAGACCAGTCCTGTCAAGCAATTCAAACCAAGTCAAAACCAAAACCAAAGTGCCGATAAAGGCACGCCACGGATGATCACCCCATGCTTCCACACAAACGGAGTGGGCAAGTTTCAAAGACTAGTCTTACCACGTTTTAGATGTCCAGACTCCAAGTGCCCATTCCTTCCCGGTGTTCGGCCACTGTGTTGATCCTCCACGGGGACCTGCCGCACGCTGCTCTGGCGAGGCGTCCCACCAGGGCAAATGCCTACGCAGGAGCGCTCTCAGGGTCCGCGTCTCTCGGGCTGGTTGGAGTCCCCCCACAGGGATGTTCCACAGGGCAGGCTTAAGTCGCCTAAGGAGCTGCCTTGACTATCGCCAATCACCTCGCTTCCTGGTCAGGGAACCAAGAAATGTAGCAGGACGAGTTGCAGACAAAACTCCTCAGATACCGAGTTAAAGAAGGAAGGGGTTTATTCGGCTGGGGGCATTGGCAAGACTCCTGTCTCAAGAGCCGAGCTCCCTGAGTGAGCAATTCCTGTCCCTTTTAAGGGCTCACAACTCTAAGGGGGTGCGCGTGAGAGGGTCGTGATTGATTGAGCAAGCAGGGGGTACGTGACTTGGAGGGGGCTGCACGCACCGGTAATTAGATTGAAACAAAACAGGATAGGGATTTTCACAGTGCTTTCCTATACAATGTCTGTAATCTATAGAAAACATAACCGATTAGGTCAGGGGTCGATCTTTGACTACCAGGCCCAGGGTGTGGCACTGGGCTGTCTGCTTGTGGATTTCATTTCTGCCTTCTAGTTTTTACTTTTTCTTTCTTTGGAGGCAGAAATTGGGCATAAGACAATATGAGGGGTGGTCTCCTCCCTTAATGCAGGTTTAATTGTAGTACATTTTAATGTTGTCTC